>NW_006399902.1:3216057-3219680 GCF_000299155.1 Elephantulus edwardii | reverse complement strand
CCCCCCCCCGGAGAATAGGTGCTGGAACTGCCCACATCAGGAGCTGAAGAAGCAGCTTTTCTATGTCTGGGCTGCTTCCTGTGGATGCCAGCCTCAGCCTTCAATCCTGGGCCGCTCTTTCTCTTCCTGGTGAAATATTCAGGTTCACCCCACACCAGATGGAGGGTGCAGCCAGAGAAGGCTTGTCTGTCAGTCCTTGGCACCCTGCTCTTGATACAGCTCAACCACCCCAGGTCAATTTAGCATGCTGGACCCCTTCTCTGCTGGCCAGCAGCCTGGGACTTAACAAACACAAAGCAATTAATTTCTCACTATATTTGTTGTTGTTTTGTCAGATGCTGTCTCATCAAATACATCCTCATCATCTCTGACAGACTTGAGCCTATTGCTACAGGTTAAGGGTCTTCTTCTCTTTTGCTAAGTATGATGTCCCTCTCCGAGGAATACCCCCTTTTAGCAACATGCCCAAAATATATGAGATGAAGTTTCTCCTCCTTGCTTCCAAGGAGCACTCTGGCTGCACCTTCTCCAAGATATATCTGTTTATTCTTTTGGCCGTCCATGGTATATTCAGTACTCCTCTCCAATACCACAGTTCAGAGGCATCAATTCTTCTTCTGTTTACTTATAATGACTATTATTTTCCAGATGAAAAAAATGTGGGCTCAGAGGGGTGAAGTAACTTGCCCAAGCTCTCAAAGTGAGTGTGGAGGTCTACTTAGGTTCAAACCCATTTCTTCCTTCCTCCAGAGTATGACTCTTAGTCATTCTTCTGTGTGGTTCCCCAGCCCTGCCTTGAAAAGAAGATAGCGTGTCAGGGAGACAAGCTGAGATCTGTATCTGAGCTCAGAGACCACACAGGGGAGACAGATGGCAGGCATCTTATCCCTGGTCAGCTGAGCTTGAGTTAGCAGCAGCAGGCCACTTGCAAAGCCAGTGAAAACTTTGGTTATGTTAATAGAGGTAGGTGCCCGCTGCAAGGGAGGTGACAGTCTTGTAATGTGAACAGACGGTGGCAGGTGTGTGTGTATGTATGATCTCTCTCTCTCTCTCTCTCTCTCTGTGTGTGTGTGTGTGAGAGAGAGAGGGAGAAAGAGAGAGGAGAGAGAGTGTGTGTATGTTGGGGGTAAGAATGGAATTTGTGCTGAAGAAAGGATGTGAACACACAGAAGATTGTGAGCTCCCGTGGCTAGAAATATTTAAGCAGAAATTGCTTTGCATTTATAAGGCTGCTGACAGATATTCTTCCTGCAGTAAATGGTAGAGGTAATCGACAAGGTGACATTGAAGACCATTTAGGCACTATGGTTTAATGGCTGAATTTCAGGTATTAATAGGGCTGCTCCTGACACCCAGACCCATGAGCTTCGTCCTTTCTCCATCATTCTTAGCAAAGGCCCTCTGAGGGAATGTCATTCATTCACTCGTTGATGCACTCATTCAAAAGGCACAAAAGCATGAACAATGAACAAGACGTACAGTAGCTGTATCTGCCTGGTGGCTCCACTCCAGCAGGGGGGATGCTAGTATAGTAAAAGCAACAACTAGTAGGTTTTGGGGAGACTGTGTAGCAACTTGGTCAAGCACTTGACTATAAATGTTGGTGGTTCAAACCCACTAACTGCTCTGTGGGAGTGTGAAGTGGCAGTCTGATTTCATAAAGGTGTACGACATTGGTAACCCTTGGGGAGGTTTTCTGTCCTGTGAGCTCACTGTGAGTTGGAATCAACTCAGTGACAGTGAGCACTTATTATCTCCCAGGTGCTTTAAGTGAATCATCCCATCTGGCCCCATACAGCCAGTGAGGGAGGTTTTAGCAGTATCTCCCCTGTGAATATTAAGATGCAGTTGACAGGCATCCTAGGGGCTCAGGGCTCGGATCATCTGCAGAACCCTCCCAGGTCTGTGGTCCAGAAGGTAGGATCTCAGCCTTGTATGAGATAATCTCAAGAACTTGAAGCTCAGGGGATGAAGGATATTGAAAGCATTTGTTCTTGATAACAATGTATTTGTAAATTTTGTAAATAAACTAGTAAAAAAATTTTTAAAAAAGGAACAAAAAACACCCAGCTTGAAGCTCTATGATACTTGGATGCTGTGACCTAAGGTTTCATGCTGTACAGAGCCTGTTATAAAAGGGTCTGCAGAGGAGGGTCCCCATCACTGGCAAGAGCCCTCAGCCTCTACCCTCTCCCACCACCTCCACAGACTTGACCTTCAGTAGTAACAGTTACCACTTATGAGAAACCGTGGGGAGTTCTAAGTGTTATCTTGGACGGTCTCACCTAGTCCTCAAGGGAGCCGCCTAGCATAGTCATTAGTATCATTTAATAAATGGGGAAGAGGAGCTCTGGTGGCACAGTGATTAAGTGCTCGGCTGTTTCCTGCAAATGCTGGAGATTTGAACCTCAGAATTGGAAGTAATTGTAGGTTTTAAGGTGGGGCACATTCACATCTCCGACACAGAGGTGGAGTTCAGTGAAGGCCAAACCTCCTTGGCATCCCATCTTCCCAGAAGCCCCCCTCCAGCCCCTGATCGGGCACAGCATCAGCACAGGAGAGGGAGTGAGAGCTGCACTGCTGATCAATGAACACTCTGTTCTTCCCCAGATCATGAGTATCTTGTTGCTCATCGAGCACTCGGTGGAGGTGGCTCAAGGCAAGGCCTCCTGCAAGTTCTCGAAGATAGGCTACCTCAAGATCGGTAGGTGCAAGGGAGGCCATGCGGGTGCGGGGAGAAGGGCTACAAGGAGTGGGGTAGGAAGCCCTGGTCCAGGCAGGCAGCCTGCTAAACTGGAATATTCTAGTTGTTCCCACCCAAATCCCAAGGTCACAGAGCAGATGTATGGGATGGCACTTTGCAATTCCAGCCAGCTAGCTGGTAACAGATAATAGAACGCCCCTGCTTAAATCCCTCAAACCCCTCAATGGCTGCCCATCACTCTGGGGTAGCATCAGTACTCCTGACAGCCATGTCCCTGCATTCATACACCAAGTTGGCTCCATGCTCAGTGAACTATTCCTTGTCACTCAGCATGTCTCCGCTTTAAGAGAAGTTTTTGCTGACCCCCCTACTCTCCCTCTCAGGGGCCCTCTTGTATCACCTGTTGTTTTTTGTTGTTGTTGTTGTTTTTGGGGTTTTTTTTTACAACATTGACTGTGACCTGAGATATTCCCTTCATTGTCTTTGTATCCTTCCAAAACTGAGACCTCCCAGAGCGCAGACCTGGGCTCTTGCTTACTCTTACGCCTCTTAACACCAGTTGTTCTTAAAGGGTGGTCCTTGGAGCCCTGTGGGGTGTCCAGGGGCACTTCCGGGCCCCTCACTGCTTTCTCTCTTGTCTTTCAGCTGACCTGCTTTCCAGCTTCCTGCTCATCATCATGCTTTTTATCATCAGCCTGAGCCTGCTGATCGGTGTGGTTAAGGTGAGCTTGGTGGGGAAGAGAAGGCAGAGCCAAGGGCTGGCTGGTGGGGAAGAGGAGGCAGAGCCAGGGGCTTGCTGGTGGGGAAGAGGAGGCGGAGCCAGGGGCTGGCTAATGGAGAGGAGGAGGCGGAGCCAGGGGCTGGCTGGTGGGGAGGAGGAGGCGGAGCCAGAGGCTGGCTAATGGAGAGGAGGAGGCGG
>NW_006399902.1:3198179-3215957 GCF_000299155.1 Elephantulus edwardii | reverse complement strand
GCGGAGCCAGGGGCTGGCTGGTGGGGAGGAGGAGGCGGAGCCAGAGGCTGGCTAATGGAGAGGAGGAGGCGGAGCCAGGGGCTGGCTGGTGGGGAAGAGGAGGCGGAGCCAGGGGCTGGATGGTGGGGAGGAGGGGGCGGAGCCAGGGGCTGGCTGGTGGGGAGGAGGGGGCGGAGCCAGGGGCTGGCTGGTGGGGAAGAGGCGTCCCAGCTGTCCTCCTGTAGACCCCTCCTATTCATACCTACTGAGTGGATAGCATTCACTGGTGGAGGAGAGGAGTCCCAGCTGGCCCTCTGTGGTTCTCTCTTATTCATGCCCACTGAGTGGGTATTACTAGCTGGTGGGAGAGTGGGAGGTTGGCCTTTTGGGAAGCTTATCTGCACACAAGAGACCTTGCACTTACCCCAGAAAGTTCTGTTTCCCAGCTCAGCACTGCCCCATTGGGCTAGGGCGTGGTGCTTGTAGAGGTCTCTGAAGAGTGGCTGTTGTGTCACTGACACTTTTGCAAGACCTAGTTGGCCACCCACATCCTTTGAACCTGCAAACGCAGCAGGGAATTTTGATAGGGTAAAAAGGAGGGGTCATTGTGAGGTATGGGGCACAGGTAGAAATCACTGGCATGGGGAGAGGCTTCAGGAGGATACAGTGCAAATGTGTTCACTGTTGTTATGTTCCCTTGAGTTGACTACAATTCATAATGACCCTATGAACAAGAGATCTAAATCCTACCCTATCCTGTTCCATTCCTTATCATCTCTATATACTTGAGTCCATCACCACAGTCACCTTGTCAATCCACCTTTCCAAGAATGATGACCTTCTCCAAGGTTTTGCTCCTGTTAACAACATAATCAAAGTATGTAGATAGAATTTCACCATCCTTGCTCATCCTGATTTCACCATGAATTGGATCAGGTACACCTTAGTCTTTAAATTGAAATTGCTACTCTTTAGAACTTTGAAGAAGTCCTTGATAGCAGATTTTCCCAATGCAACAGTTTTTTTGAGTTTAAGGGTGTTGATTGTAGATACAAGTAAAATGGAATCATTGACAATTTAAATTCTTTCTCTCTCCTTTGTCCCCGTGTAACAACCGTTGGTTAGATTCCAGCATAAATAACCATTTGTGTTCTTGCACGAGCACTGGGAGGCACCCCGCACAATGGAAGTCCTTGGATTCCAACACAGCATGAATGTGAGCTGGAAGTGAATGGTGACATTTCCGCACCCACTCTGTACGTCCTGCCACAGCCGAGCCACATATGTGTACAGGAAGAATGTTCCTCCTGAGTCCTCTCCTGTGGCTTCCTGCCTCTCTGAGGGCTGTGGCTTCAGCAGTTTCTCTGCTGCAGTGGGTTGAATCACACATGGTCTCAACTATCTTACTAGCTTCCCCAGGGCCAAGAAGTACTGGGTTGTCCCAACCTCTCTGAAGATCTGCTTTCCCTGATTGAACCATGAGCTTCCTGAGAACTTTCTGGAGAGTGAGTCTCACTCTATTCACTGAATAGAATAAAACTAGACAGGACCATATCCTTTCTCCACATCTGTTACATCTCTATGCTAAAAAATTCATTTGAGCAGTTGAACTTTTTGAAGAGAAACGTGGCATCAGGATTAGAGGAAGACTCATCAACAGCCTGCATTATGCAGAGGACACAACCTTGCTTGCTGGAAGGCAGGATGACTTGAAACACTTGCTGCAGAAGATAAAAAACTACAAACTTCAATATGGATTACATCTCAGCAACAAGAAAACAAAAATTCTCACTACTGGAACAATAAGCAGCATCAAGGACTTCCATTGTGCAGGGTGGTTTCCAGTGCTTGTGCAAGGACACAAGTGGTTATTTATGCTGGAATTTAACCAATGATTGTTACGCTGGGACAAACGTCTGGCTTGTCTGGATCAGGACCTCAAGGCCCTGAGGTTCAGTCTGGACTGTTTTTAGCGGCCACTGAGTAGTTTAGACAAATCACGTGAATCAGCCAGAAATTGCCCTTTCTGTGACTTTGTCACCAGTGAGGGGGTGCATATACATTCATAAAGGTCATGGCAGGCTTTTGCTTTAGTTGAAGGTGAGGACATTCAGCTTGGGCCCCAGGACCTCTTACCCTAGTGATAGACTGGCACAGAAGAAGATTCGATCACCTAAGCAGTGAAGCTCCCCTTCTGAGCTTTTGCTACTCTCTTCCTCCTGCTTGCTTCTAACCGCCTTTCCAGATCCAGGCCTGTTGTCTCCATCTCTAGGAAGTCCTCTCTGTTGCCTTTACATCTGTGCAATGACCCGAACCCCTTCTTTGTGGGCTCCTATAAACAGATTGAGCCAGGTCTCAATCTTCAAGCCCTTGAAACATGCGTCCCTGCCCATGGGGCCAGCTCACTTGTGTCTCACTCTATAAATACTTAGTCCATGCATTCAAGGCCTGAGTCTCCGCCTCTCCCTACCCTGATGTCACCGAGAGGAAGACATATAGAACTGTTTGGGGCCACCTGCGCTGAGCTGGGAAAGGACACTGCTCTCTAGGGTAGGTGGCATGTGGGGCCCCTGACGTTGTACAAAATAACACCCTGATGGTGCTGGATCTGCCTTTCAGAACCGGGAGAAGTACCTCCTGCCCTTCCTCTCCCTGCAAGTCATGGACTTCCTCCTGTGCCTGCTCACCCTGCTGGGCTCCTACATCGAGTTGCCTGCCTATCTCAAGTTCACTTCCCGGGGCCGGGCTGTGAGTATCCAGCAGGGGCGTGGTCCTTGGGAGTTCCGAGGGGCCAAGCAAATACACTGGTTCAGGTGCCCCTTTGGTCCCTTCCTAGTTGGAGACCTGGGCAAGATCCTGATCCTCTCCTAATCACTCAAGTTTCTTCATCTGTAAATTATCTCTGTAACTGTCCTTGCAAGAATGAAAGGAAGAAGGTAGTGAAGACTTGTGGTTAATTGTTCTTGAGCTTGTTCTCCAACTCACAGTAACTCTGTGTGCAGCAGAACCAAACTCTGCTTTTCATGGTAAACCCATTGCTGTAGTGTCAATTCTGACTTGTAGCAACCCTGCAGGACAGATGAGAGTGGTGCCCTAGCTTTTCTTATGCTGTGTTCTTGGAAGACGATTGCCAGATCCTTCTCTTGTGTAGCAGTTGGTGGGTTCAGTCAGTTAGTACTTAACCACTATGCCACCAGGCTGCAGGCTCAATGGTTAAGCACTGGGCTGTTAACTGAAGGTTTGGCTGTTCAAACTTGCCAGTGGTTCCTTGGGAGAAAGGCCTGCCAGTTTACCCCTGTAACAGCTACAGCCTAGAAAACCCTTTGGGGCAGTTCTACTCTGCCACGGGGGTTGAGGGTGTCTCTGAGTGAAAATTGACCTGACAACAAGAACACATGCTGAGCCCCCCACAAATGCCTGCTGCTGTGAGCTGACACTGCAGGAGAGGGCAGTTGCTCATTGCATGGCCAGTCCTCTCAGTCCTTCCTTTGTAACCAAGCTGGAGGAGGGAGGTAAAGATGATGAAAGGCAGGGATGAGCGTCTGTGGTGGGAAAGCCTTGATGGTGGTGGGGAAGCCTTGATGGTGGTGGGAAATCCTTGATGGTCACTGCCAATACATGACTCAGTTCCCAGGGAGTTGCTTTGGATGCTTCCTCAGGTTCTAGTCCCAGGTATTCCACCGACCTTTGTTGTGGATCAGTGTCTCAATACCTGTAAGCAAGGCAAGCATGGGTTTACACTTAGACTTCTTTACTAATCTGCAGTGAGCAGTCTGACGTGCCTTCACCCATGTGTGTGTTGACCTTGCTTCCTGAGTGAACCAGCCCTGTGTGAGCATCTCCTTTGTGGGCCCCTGTGTCTCCCTGCACACCAGGAGGCTGCACTGGAGAGTGGCTGCCGTGCACTCCAGTTGAGAGAATTAAGCTAAGGACCTACTATGTGCACTGCAGTAACTGAGCTCTCTAGTGGGATCTAATTGGTGATTTTTCTTCTTCTTCCTTTTCCTTGTCATTTAAGGGTTCCTCCAAGGTCCCACTGATGACCTTGAAGCTACTGGACTTCTGCCTGAGCATCATGACCCTCTGCAGCTCCTACATGGAAGTGCCCACTTATCTCAACTTCAAGTCCATGAACCACATGGTGAGTGTGGGCCGAGCTCTGCTCTCACTCACTACTGTGTGGCCTTAAGTGAGTCACCACACCCTCTGGGCCTCCGTGTTTAGGGGCAGCTTTCCTAGAAACAGAGCCAGTGGAGAGGAATCTTGTTTGAGTGATTTCTTTAGGGAGAACTTTTGAGAAGAAACCTGGAAGGGGTGAGGGGAGCAGTTTCAAGCAAAGGGGGAAGCTAGGCATAGATCTGACCCCAGAGGGAGAGCTAGAGGGTGGAATTAGACCACCAACTACATCAGGATTTTTTATTACCTCACATAGTTTCTGATGATCAGGATTTCTCATGAAACCTGCATTCAAGCTGGCCTTGAGGCTGCAGACATCTAGTCTGCGTTGGTGCAGGATTAGCTCTCAAGGTTGCTGGCTCTTTGCCTCACTTCTTCTCCATGTAGAGCAGGAGTCAGGCTTCTTGAGTATCCTCACAAGACGGCAGCTGGTTTCCCCTGAGTGAATGATCCGAGGTAGAGAGGCAGCAAGGAGGAAGTGGCAGTGTCTTTTACGGCTGCTACCTCTTTCCTGCCCCTTGTATTAGAAGTGAGTCATTCAGTCCAGCCCACACTCAAAGGGTGAGGGGGTGAGCTCCACATTTTGAAGGGATGAATGTCCAAGAGTGGGTGCACTCACTTTTCAGACTGCCACAGAGTTTGTCCCAGACAGAGCAAGGGGATCTGGGGAAGATACTGTACGTCAGTCAGTAACATCTATGAGCAATGTTAGGGGTACACTATGGAGGGGCTCAGCATTTTAGAATTAGATAGCTCCCAACAGCCAAAGTGGTCCACTAGAGAAAAGCACAGACCTGGTTCACTGGCAGCTGATGCCCGTCAGCCTGGTCATGGGCATCTGGATGGGGAACCAGTGTAACCACTTCCCTGGTTCCTCACCTGTTAGAGGCTCTGGTGATGGCTGGTCCAGGTAACGAGCGTGCCACACCGTGTTCCCGATGGTGTGAGCCTGTCCCCTGTAGGTGGAGCCACTGATGTGATCTCTAAATCTGTTTCAGAATTACCTCCCCAGCCAGGAGGGCCTGTCTCATAGCCAGTTTGTCAAGATGATGATCATCTTCTCCATCGCCTTCATCACCGTCCTCATCCTAAAGGTGAGTGGCCGGGCCTGCCCTGTGGCTCTGGGAGGCATGACGAGGCTGTGCTGGGCCCAAGGTCATGCATGCCAGACTGCTGGGGAACAGGAAAATGTGTCATCTGCAGCTCCCTCATACATCTTTTTAAGTTTTTATTTTATTTTATGTGTGTGTGTGTACTGTCAAATTGGATCTGACTGGTACAGGAGGAGATTGCCCGTCCTCCAGCACAGCATCTGGTGGATTCAAACCAAACACCTCTGGGATTGCAGTTCAGCTTCTTGCCACTAGGCCACCAGAGTTCCCTAGCTCCCTGGTACTTTTAACTCCCTTCAGCCCTCCCTACACCAGTTCGTGAACCAACTGGATCCTCTGGACATCCACGTGGACAAAGTGGATGTTCAAATGTTGCCTGTGCTCAAGTGTCGGGGACTTAGTGGTCACCTAGAAAAACCCTGACCCAGGAACAGGAAAGCCTGCTCTGTCTAGAATTAGAATCTGGAAAGACAGGGTAACAGTGAGCATAGTTCAATGGTGATTAATATTATAAAACATAATGAATAGGATTGGTTGTGTGAAAAACAATGTGAATGAAGGATAGTGTGAAACACAAGGTATATGAACTTTGTAAGTAAACCAAAATAAAATAAAAATTTAAAAATAATTTTTTAAAAGAGAATTAGAATCAGAAAAATAGAGATTTGAATCCAAGATCTATCCTAACTAGCCATTTGTTAGTTCTTAGTGAGTAATTTCTCCTCTCTAGACCTTAGGTTTCATCTGTAAAATGGGTATATTTAAGTTTTGCTTTACCTGTGCCATTGCTTGTTCTGATTTAGACATAAAAATGTAGCTGGGAAGGGAGTTCTGGTGGCCTAGTGACAAGAAGCTGTACTGCAATCCCGAAGGTCCAGGGTTTGAATCCACCAGATGCTCTCCTGGAGAAGGAGGGGTAATCTCCTCCTGTGCCAGTCGGATCCGATTTGTTCGTACACAACAAGAAAAAAAAAAGAATTTGGCTTGGACCTGTTGTTTGTTGCTATGTGCCATCGAGTGGACACTAACTCATAGTGACCCCTGTGTACAACAGCTCTGAACCCTGCTCTATCCTGAGCCAATTTCATTGTCTCTGACACACCTACCCTCATTACTCAGTCAATGTGTCAATCCATCTCATCCAGGGTCTTCCTCTGTTGTCTGTCCCTCCACCCTTCCAAGCACTGATGTCCTTCTCCAAGAACTGGTCATATTTGTAGAGGTTTGGTGATAAAAAGGAAGGAAGGGAATGGTTTTTTTCTTCCCTGAGGT
The DNA here is from genome assembly GCF_000299155.1 of Elephantulus edwardii. Lineage (NCBI taxonomy): Eukaryota > Metazoa > Chordata > Mammalia > Macroscelidea > Macroscelididae > Elephantulus > Elephantulus edwardii. The sequence continues at coordinate 3,209,418 of NW_006399902.1, read as the reverse complement.
AGTCTGACCTAGACACTAGTTCTAGGTCACATTTTAGAGAAACAGTGACTGATTAATATGAATTTATAGAAGCACAGTCTGGAGGGTGAAGAGGCATGAAAGCAGTGCCATTTCAAATGGCAATGGAAGTTAAGGAAATGAGGTGATTGAACTTGGAAAAGAGATGGCTTGAGGGGATGGGATCATTGTCTAAAGTGCCCAGAAGACTTTTACAGGAAAAAGAGAATTCTCCTCCCTGCCCCAAGAAATGAACAGGCCTTTATTACATTGTCTGAAAGGGACACCAAGTGACTGTGCTCAGAGGAGGTAAAAATGGCGTGAGGTAATCAAGGACACTTTCTTTTTATAGGAGTTTTAGGAAGGACTAGGGAAGATGGTATTTTGCTTAGAATTAGGAGTAAGGGTCCTGTCAGTTAACCTGGTTATGGGCTTTTGTGATCAGGCCCAGAGCTGTATCGGTATCTGGTCTCTGGTCTGGTCTCTGGTCTGGTGGCCTTAGACATTTTGAAATTTTTTCAAGGAGTGACCAGGTCTGGGGCAACTGCAACATGGGAAGAGAATTCTTACAGGGAATTCTGTGAAATTTCAGAGGGCAGGCCTAAAAAGCCAAGGAGTCTAAAGTCAACTCCACAGGCGAGAGAGCTTTAAAAAGTGTTCTTTTCCAATTAGAGACTTAATGTGATCATTGCAGAAATCTATTCCTAAAACACAAATGGGCACTAAGAGGACAGTAGCCCACCATTCACAACCTTGCAGGGACCACTACTGCTATATATCTTGCCTCCATACTGGTGTCCCTGGGTTGGCAATCTGCAAACACAGCTGTGTGTTCATATCACTGGGTGCTGCACAGTCAATTCTAACTCAAGGATACCATGTGAAAGGATAGAACTGCCCTAAAGGGTTGTCTAGACTGCAGTCTCTACAGAAGCCAATTGTGAGGCCTTTGTCCCATGGAGCCATTGGACGGTTTGAACCTGCAACCTTTAGGTCAGCAGTCAGATGTTGAAATGTTTCACCACCAGGTCTTATTTGTTCCTTTTAAATGCTCTTTGAAGAACTAATGTAACTCAAGCATGCCCATGAGTATACAGTCAGGACTTCCTGAAGGCTTCTTGGAGGAGCTCAATGCATGATTTACTTGCCTACCAGGAACTAAGACCCCAAATCCTAACACCCAACTCCGTCTCCTCATCTGACTTCTATTTTGTCATTCTCCTTGAGAAGGCTGTTCCTCCCTCCCGTAGCCACTGGTTCCCCTCCTTTTTACTCAGTTTTTACCTAGCCCCCTTGCTACCTAACTCCTTTATCATTCATTTTCTTTGTGCATACCTACGTCTGCCTCATCTTACATAAATAAACCCTCATCATGGGATGCTGTGAAGCAAGGGACCTTCTCAACGATGACTCATTGCTGTTGAGTTGACAGTGATTCATAGTGACCCTAAGGCTGCAGATCTTGAAGAGCAGACTGCCTCTCCTTTCTCCTGTGGAGTGGGTGGTGGGTTTTGAACTGTAGGCCTTTCAGTTAGCAGCCTAACTCTTAACCCGTGACACCCCAAGGCTCCTTCAGATGATGACATAGCCCCCTTATTTATCAGGCAGTGTGGTGGTTGTCTCTTGCTATCCAAGTATTTTCCATGAGACTCTACGTTCTGTCTTGGAAATCTTACCGTGGACTTCTTCTAAACAAGCAGGGTCCTCTTCCCAGTGCTCACACCACGTGCTAAGAGAAAAGGAAAAAGAAACCTTGTCTTCACATGTGAGACATACAGAATTTTCCTTTATTTAGAAACATGGAATAATAATGGATCCACTCTTTCAAAAACAATGCACTTAGTAAACGTTCCCTCTTTGCTAGAATCCCTGAGAACGTAATGAAGGCTGGTAAAGTTATGCTGGATGTTCTACCCTCTTTACCCATCAGAGGTTTTGTGCTAGTATTACTCTTCATGTTTAGTGAAACTGGGAAAATTCAGGCACTAGTATACATTAAAGCTTCACTCAAAGAGAAATCCGGGAGTTTAGCAAATCTGAAGACAGTTTCTTTCAGACTTAAAGTTTATAAAACTAGAATTGGAAGAGACCCGAGATATTCATCTGTGGTTTTCTACGGGGTGGGGCTGTGCTTAAGATTGCAACTACCTCATCCTCTTCCTTATTCTGTTACTAGCAGGGGCAGAGGTGTGAGTGTAGAGAACAGAGAATGGAGGCTGGAGAAGGTGGAGAGGCCCCAGAGTTAAGGAACCTGGCCGTGAAAGTGCCACGCTCTTCCTCTATGCCTAGAAGGAGGGCAGGGCCACTTGCCTTAGGTCCACAGCTATGGTCCACAGCTATCGTTTGTTTGTGCATTGAGAGAGGACCTTCCTGTAAAACTACCTGTGCATTTGTTTTTCTAAAACATGCATGTTTTCTTTTTCACTGATGTAATAGATCTATTTGAGCAAAACAAAAATTGTACTATTTATGTTCTGAGATGATAGAAGGCTTTTTAAAGCATTCAAATCACTAAAATGTGTATGATTATTGAGACAGTTGAGTATTGTTGAGACATCAATTGAGACAATCACAGTTATTTCTTCAGTAATATTATTGTCAGTAAAACAAACTGGAAGACCACATGCTGTGGGGTTCCATTTATATGTAATGCCCATAAAAGGAAGTTTTTCAGAGATCAAGTGAGTTAGTTGAGGCATTAGGATGGCAACTGAGTGTGACTACAATGAGCTCAAAGAAGCTTCCCAAGGCGATGGTGGTGTTCTAAACTTGGATTATGATGGTGATTGAACAATTTGGAAAATCTATCTTCTAAATGGTATGGTTAAAATGGTTGAATTTTATGGTATGTAAATTATATATCAATAAAAAGTTTGCTTTTAGTCAACTAACAGGTGTGAAACCATTATAAACTACTTTTAATAGAATGAAAAAAATTGCATGCATATAAGTAATTTGAAGAAAATCTTTCCCACCATCAGTTCTATCTCCAGAATAAGTGAGATCATCTCAGAAAGCGGTGAGCTCCCTATCATGGAGGTAACATGCAACATCATCAGGACTGTTGTCAGAGAGGCTGCAGGGCAGGGGAGAACCCAGGAGAATAGGTCTCTGGGTAGCACAAGTGACTTGTCTGAGCTACTAAATGAAGGGTTGATGGTTCAAATCCAACTAGTAATGTCACAGAAACAAAGAGCTGGTGACCTACTGCCCTAAGATCATAGCCATTGCAAACTCCGTGGAACACTTTGGGGTTGTACTGTGATATATGTGCGTTGGAGTCTACTCACTGGCAGTAGGATTGGATTCAGTGCTACCCTGAGAGTCCGAGACAATATAAAAATAGAGGCCTTGTAATGCCTGAGATTAGCGTCACACTAGCTCCTAGTTACATTGGCCCTCTTCCCCAGTCACAACAAGGCCTTTGAACAGCAGCAAGTGGATGCTGCCTTCCAAGGAGAGATGTGCCCTCCAGGAAGTACCTGGCGCCTGCTCCAGGTCTGTGGGGTGATAGTTGTTGTTAGGTGCCATTGAGTTGAGTACAACTTATAATGACCCTCGGAACAACAGATCTGAACCCATTTCTATCCTGTGCCATCCTCACAGTTCCTGACATACCAGAGCCCATTGTAGCAGTCACTGTGCTACTTTTGAGGGTCTTTCTCTCCTCTGCTGACCTTCCTCCCTTCCCAGCAGCATGTCCCCCTCTAAGGAATAGGCCCTTCTAGCAACTAGGGTGATCTATAGAAGGAAGGACAACAAAGCACAGTCTGAAAGAAAAACTGTGGTACATTCACACAATGGAATTTTACACAACACTTAAAAACAATGAACTTGTAAAACACTACACAACATGGGTAAGCATGGAAGACATTATACTGAGTGAAATATCTCAGTCACAAAAGGACAAATCCTGTACAACACCACTGTTATAAAATAGGACAGACATGGGTATTGGGAGGAGAATAGAGTGGATAGATAATGGACACTGCTTTAGAACAGATGAGAGGAAGGACTGTCTGAAAGGAGTATATGATTAGGCATCATATGCATGACAACAATTTGGAACAAAGGGTGTATTGTGGGGTGGGCAATTTGCAACAATGAATGAATGAAAACCTAACCTTTCTATAAACTTTCATTAAAATCACAAACAACAACAACAACAAAAGCAAAGCACAGTTTGACCTGGGTCTTTTTTCCTAGATGTACACATTCAAGTGTGTGTGGAGGTGCTATCTGCTCATCAAGTATATGAACACGGAGGAGAGGAGCAGCTCCAAGATATTCCAGAAGGTAAGCCTGCTCAGATCTCAGCTCTGCCACTTGTTTGCTCAGTCAGTCAGTCAGTCAGTCAGTCAGTCAGTCAGTCACTTAGTCACTCAGTCACTTAGTCACTCAGTTACTTAGTCTCTCGTTCACTCACTCAGTCACTCGGTCATTCGCTCACTTTCTTACTCACTACTCAGTCAGTCAGTCAGTCACTCACTCACTCTCTCACTCACTCTTATGGGTCCCATCCTTTCCTCTGTGGGTCTCTGTTTCTTGACTCCTAAGATGAGGGTTGATGGTAGAGTCTCTCCCTCTGAGAATATAGAATGTCATTCTCTCATTAAGTATTTACTGCCTCAGAGTCTTTGCCAGCCTGTACCTAGCCCTGGGGGTGCAGAGAAAACAAAAATTTCAAACCAATTCAAGAGGGACATACAGGCCATACTGAAGTCAGATGCAGAGACCTGGTTACAATTTTGTGTGATATAGAGAGGTTATGGGAACACGGAAGAGGCACCTGGCTTCATTTAGGGTATCAGAAAAGTTTCTTGGAGGATGCAACACTTGGCCATGTCTTAGTTGGTCAAGCGGCAGAGCTAGTTGGGAAAGCGGATGATGTCTTCCTGGCATGAGAGCATGAGATTTGCTTAGAAGAGAGGATTCTAGGAGTGATGGGGGAAAGTGCAGTTGGTTTACATAACTGATGGTAATCTGTAAAGTGAGATTGTTGTTGTTAGATGCTGCCTGAGTACAGCTCATAACGACCCCATGAACAACTGATCTGAATACTGTCCTATCCTCTGTCATCCTCACAATCTCTGGCATCCTCAAGCCCATTGCTGTAGTCATTGTGTCAATCCACTTGGTTGAGGGTCTTCCTCTTTTGCCTTTCCTCCACCTTCCCAAGCATGATGTCCCTCTCGAAGAAATAACATCTAACAACATGCCCAAAGTATGTGAGATAAAGCTTCATCATCTTTGCTTCGAAGGAGCACTCTGACTGCACTTCTCCCAAGACATACCCATTTGTTCTTTTGGCAGTCGATGAGATAGTTAGCACTCTTCTCCAACAGCACAGTACAAGGGCATCAATTCTTCTACTGTCATCCTTATTTATTGCCCAGCTCTCAGATGCATAGCAAGTGACTAAAAAGACCATGGCCTGAATCAGGCTCATCTTGGTCCTCAAACTGACATCATTGCTCCTCAATAATTTGGAGAGGTCTCTGACTACAGACTTTCCCAGTCCAATACGTTGTCTGACCTCCTGACTGCTCTGGTATCAAGTGGATCCAAGAAAGAGGAAGTTGTTGACAGTTTCATTTCTCCATCTATTGTAATGTTGCCTATAAGGTTCAGTGGGTAAGATTTTTGTTTTCTTGATGTTGAGATGCAATCCACATTGAGGCTATGGTCTTTGATCTTCTGAAGCAAGTGCTTTAAGTCCTCCTCACTCTTAGCAAGCAAGGTTGTGTCATCTGCGTAACGAAGATTGTTGGTCAAAACTAGTACAAGCAGCAAAAACACTCAGTGAAATGCAAGCAAAACCCAGGAATTGATTAGCTTGTGGTACTTAGAAATCCAGGGCAGGTCTGGGTGTAGGTGTGGCCAAGTTCAGACACCAAAAATGTGCTCGTCCTCTCCATTTTCTGATTCTACATTCCTCAGTGGGACTCCTCTTTCAAACGACGCTTCCACTGTGGTTGTGAAAGAACTGTCAAAACCACTATGCTGTCATCCAATCCTGTCAGCAACCCCAGCTGAAAGAAAACATTCCAGAAGTCTCTGTGGCTGGACTTGCTTGCATCCCGTGCCCGTCCTCAAGCCAACGACTGTGGCTGCAGAGATGGAATTCTGTTTTGAGTGGACCATGCCAAGGCCACATGCTCATTCTCTAGATTTGAGAGGATGGGACCATTTCTTTTGAAACTGTGTTTTCTGGAAGGAAAAGAATATGTTGCTAAGACAAGGTGAACTTGAGATTGAATAGGAAAAAGCAAGCATGACCCCTGCAGGGACAGAAGGTGCACTTCATCCCCCACGTGCAGTGCCCGCTAGCTTAGGTGCCTAACAGATGCCAGCCAGCATCAACAGTCACTTTTCCAGTGGTGGGACTCCTCTGTCCAGGTTGGGCTGTGGCTCTCTCCTGCCAATCCTCAGGCTTTGTCACTTTGTCTCTCCTAGGTGGTGGTCCTGCCCTCCTATGAGGAGGCCGTGTCTCTGCCGTCCAAGTCTCCGGAGGGGGACTCAGCCCCACCCCCCTACTCAGAGATGTGATCCTGGCCAGGCCTCACTCTGGTGCCAGGAAGGATGGAGCTGCCTCGGGACCTGCTTCTTTGCTTTGGCAGCCCCTGCGCTGGGTGGCCCGTCTGGCCGACTTCAGGACAATCTGCTTGTGTCCCCCTCGCTGACCTGCTCCTCTGATGGGGCCTTTGAGACACTGACAATAAGGCAACCCTTTTGGCTGAATGATCCCTTCAGTCCAGCCACACTGGGTTCATTTGGATGAGCTCCACTGCTTGGTGAGACCATTGTCTCCTTGACCAATTTAGCCAAAAAATTGTCAAATCCAAACCATGTGAATTCAGTTCAATAACCCAAACAGCTATTGCACTGTTGTGTAAATATTTGTTAGTTCACACAGAGCAATTTATTTGAGTAATTGTAACTTAACCCCTTTATTTATATATATAATATATACATTATATATATAATGTCTAGTACATGTATGTGTGTGTATACATACATACATAATGTACAGTCGATTTTCTCGAATAGGTTATTTAGACAATGATCAATTCAGCTAACTACCAATCTATTTAAAACAGTGATAAAAAAAAATAATCAAATTAACCCTCAAATCACTCAATCTTGTCCAACAATTGATAGCCCGTTCTACTTAATTCAGAGTTAGGAGCCTCAGAGTTACTTAAAAATTTCCAGTTCAAGTGATAATTTAATCAATCAAATATTTATCAATCTATCACATTACCTAATATTTAATCCCAGGAAATGATAGTTGTTTCAGTCCTAAAACCATCACCTCAGACATCAGCTCTTTACTAAAGAGTTGTCACCATTACCCACCAGACAACTGCTGTCCAGACACCCCTGTGGTCACTGCAGTCAAGAGCATGGGCTGAGTGACAGGAGGTCAAGGCAGTCACAAACAAATCCACTGGCCAGGCCATCAATTGCCATCGATCCAGCCAGCAGCACATCAGTTCTGCCCAATAGCACTTATGGTGGAGCAGAAATTGAACCTGTCAAATTCGTCTGTTGGACTGAACTCATAGTCAGTGCAAACAGGGAGACCCATTGTGGGTGCAGACCCTGCTGTGAGGGATTGTGTGAGGTGGTGGGAGCAGCAGGATGGGCCCCAGCATCCCCCCTCTTACTGAGCCCCTGGGGAAGCTGACCTAGAAACAGAGATAGGTCCTCTGTGGCAGGCTTTCTGGAGTCACTGAGGGGTGGAAGGGAGAGGGCTATGTAAGGGGCTCACTGCCAATACTCTCTTGTGCAATTGCTTTGTGTGAAACACAAAGACGTTTCAATAAAGCAGCAACAAGCTTCTCTCTGGCTGGTGTGGTCTGTGAAATAAATTGTAGGCAGATGTGGGAGGCTGTCTTCTGTCACAGTCAGCCACTCACACATCCCATGCCCAGAACGGGAGTATCGTGACCTGGCACTGCTTCTGATGGCAGACGGTGTATTATGGGTTCACTCCAATGTCTCCCAGATCAGGTGTGAGTTCCTTTCACCTGGAGGGCAGCCTTTCACCTGGAGGACATCCACTGGAAGAGACCCTGCTCTGGGCACTGGGGGCAACTGCCATGGGTCAGACCTGCCTCCAGCTACCCATGCCCTGAGAAGGGGACAGGACTGCAAAGAGGCACAAGAGCCCATGGCCACCTCCGTGACAGAGAAAGTTCTAGGGGCTATGGGAGCACTGAGGTCAGAGGAGTCTGTGAAGGCTTCTTGAAGGAAGTTTTACCAAGTTGAGTTTGAAGGAAGCCAAAAGCAAAGTGGGCAAGGCTGTTTGAAGCCAAAGGAGAAGGGAGTGTGGGTCCCTCATGGAGATAGGAGAGAAGAGCTGAGTGGGTTACTCAGTGTAGCTACTATTAAGTGGGGAGCGGTGGGGATGAGGTGGACAAGTCTGGGGCTAGATCCTAAGTACATTTGCATACACTGGGGATCTTTGGCTGCAAGCTCTCCTGGTTAACTCTCGCCAAGAAAAGGGATGGCTTCAAGAAAGAGAAACCCTGGAGACTTAGGTTCAGGATTGGAAGTGGGAGAGGGAGGTGGTGGTGATGTGTCTTGGCCCACGTGAATGAAAAGCCCAGGACTCTGGCTTCAGGCACGGTTGGATCCAGCTCTCTTCATTTCCCCTAAACTCACTAAGCTGCTGACGGTATGTTTGGGAACACAGTCAACTGAGAGCTAGGGACAGTGTGAGTTGGACTCTATCATTGGTACCAAGAGAGAAACAGCAGAACCTTGAAAACCATGTAAGGCACAGGGCTCTACCATGGGCAAGGGGAGTCTCTGAGTGGCTTTGGACAAGGGGATTCTGTAACGAGGCTTGTGTTTTAGGAAGGAAGAAACCAGAGCCAAGGACTCCTGGGAAGACTGGAATGGTTGTCCCATGGGGAAAGGGAGATAGGAATGGATTTGAAAAATATCACCAACCTTCTGTAGTTGTAAGCTTTTCTTAGGGACGGCAGGGTTTCTCACAGATTCTATTTGCTTTTTATTTAATCACGGTGTAATTGATGTAATGTGAATCTAACAGGGCTGGAAAGAGATGTCCCACCAGCTTGATTCACACATGAGGGAATCCAGGCCCAGACACATCAAAAGTCTTTCTTGAGGCGACACAGTCACCAGGGATTAAACCATCTTGTTTACGCCAAGTGAAGATCATTGAGAGGGGGTGGGCCTCCAGGTTTCATGAGCCCTTTATTCTTGTGAGATCCTCCTCACCCCACTGCGAGGGCTCCTGGGGCAGAGGTCATGGAAGGAAGGAGTCATCCAGACTGAGGAGACCCTCATGTGATTGCTGTGGTTCTCCTTTCCCCCTACCCTGAGGAGGGGGAGCTGAGGCCTGGAGCTGAGGAACAGGCTGAACTGTGTAGGGGGATTGTGCCCTGTGGCCAGCCAGGCTGGGAGGGGGCCAGAGAGGAGCAGGAAATAGTTGGGTTTGGGGAAGTCCGCATGGCTGGGCCAAACCAAGCGGCCGAGATCGACTGGACAGCCTCATGGTGGCCCTATCAATGCCTCGTTTGAGGCTCAGACAGGGGTCCTTTGACAGGGGCTCGGCGGTTGGGACCCACTGAGGGAAGCCTGTCTGAGTTGGGTGCTGGAAAGGAGGTTGGCCCCAGGAAAGGGGGGCTTTGCAGGATGAGACAGGAGGGTGCTGGCCCGACAGGCTGTCTCTGAGAGGGAGGGGAGTCAGTAAAATCAGACCTGGGGTCTCTGAGCCAAAAATCAATCTGTTCTGGAAGTCTGTGATGGTACAAGGAATGACCCTGTATGTGAATAGAGGCTTCATTCAGTGCGTCATCTGTGGGCGTCCTCCCAAAGGCCCCTGGGACAGGGGTGGTGTGTGGTGGTTTCTGAGGTCAGGGAGAGGGAGGCACTTGCAGTGCAGTGACAGGCATGACCAGAGCCTCAGTGTGTCGCTCTGTCATGTCACACCAGCCTCACCCTAGCTTTCAGGACCCCTTCATTGTTTGACCCCTGTTCCCAGCATTGTCCTGGGGCAGGTCTTGGGAGCAATAGGACCCTTCAAATGTTTCACGTCCCAGAGGTGGTCATAGAACATTAGAACCTTCTTTCTGAGTATGAACTTTTCACATAGGTCATCTCACTCTGGCTTGGATATTCTCACAGTGACAGGAAACTTCTGCCTTAAAAGGCTGTCCCTCTGTACTAGGATGACTCTGACAGTCAGCAGGTGCTTCCTTCTCCTCCGTGTGTGTGTGTGTGTGTGTGTGTGTGTTGTTGTTGTTAGGTGCTATCGAGTCGAGTATGGTTCGGTGATCCTATGAACAAAAGATCTGAACCCTGTTCTATCCTGCACCATCTTCACACTTCCTGACACACAAGAGCTCATTGCAGCAGTCACTGTGTCAATCCACCCTGTTGAGAGTCTTCCTCTCCTTCGCTGACCCTCTACCCTTCCCAAAACCATGTCCTTCTCCAAGGAATAGCACCCCCTAGCAATATGACCAAAGTATGTTAGGCAAAGCCTGAATATTCTTGCCTCCAAAGAGTACTCTGGCTGCACCCTCTCCAAGACATGGCTATTATTTTTCTTGGCTGTCCATGAAATGTTCAGTGCTTTTCTCCAAAACCACAGCTCAAAGGCTTTTTCTTTTTCTGTCATTCTTATTCATTGTCCAGGTCTTGGATGCATAGCTAGTAATCGGAAAGACCATGGCCTGAATCAGACACATCTTGGTCCTCAAACTGACATCACTACTCCTCAATAATTTGGAAAGATTCCTAACTGCAGATTTCCCCATTTCCCCATTGCAAGGTGTCTCCTTATTTCCTGACCTCTCGTAACAAGGGTGTGGGAAGAGAGTGCATTAGGGATGTACTCTGTCTCCATACCTGTTCAATCTATATGCTGAGCAAATTATCTGAGAAGCTGGATTCTGTGAAGAGGAGTGTGGCATCAGGATTGGAGGGAGATACATCAATAACCTGTGTTAGGCACATGATACAACCTTGCTTGCTGAAAGTGAGGAGGATTTGAAGCACTTGTTGCATAAAATCAAGGAATGCAGGCTTCAGTATGGATTACATCTCAATATCAAGAAAATGAAGATTCTTACCACTGGACCAATAGGCCATATCATGATGGATGGGGAGGAGATTGAAACTGTAAACAGCTTCATCTTGCTTGGATCCACAATTAACACCCTTGACGTGAGCAGTTAGAGAATAAAGTTGCATTGCAATG
>NW_006399902.1:3194748-3198079 GCF_000299155.1 Elephantulus edwardii | reverse complement strand
TATATATGGATTTTTTAAAATTAATTTTAACCTCTAGCTTCAAGGGCTCCACATCTACTGCTTGTGGTCCATGACAGGCTCTGAAGAAGGTAAATGCAGGCTTCCCAAATCTAGGCGTGTCTTACAGGAACACCATCTCCATTGTACGTCTCCTTGCCTCTCCCCTCAACTCCCTCCTACCCCCACCCACTGCCACATACTTCAGGTTCTGGGTTTCTGACTGCATTCTCATTCACTCGTATGTCCACTCATTTATTCTAGAATATTTCCAAAGACCCTGGGTCTGTGCTGCTGGGAACATGGGCATGAACAAGGCTCTGTCTGTCCCTGCCCTCAAGGGGATCCCAGTTTGGCAAGAGAAACAGTAGTAACTGGAACCTGATGTGATTGGTGGTCTGATGGGGAGAGTGCTGGGAAGGACTCTGCAGAATCAGAGCAGACTTCCAGGAGGAAGTGATTCCTGAGTTGACATGAGGGTCAGCCAGGTGACAGAGGTGAGTTATACCAGGGGGGTGGACTTACCTCAGCAGAGGAAGGGCAGCTGGAAAGTGCTTGGAGATGAATAGAATGGGGCAGTGTGGTAGTTGTGAATGTGGACTCTGGATCTGGACTGCCTAGCTTTGAATTCTAGTTCCACTGTTTAGGCTGTGTAATCCTAATTAGTGGACTCAGTGATTAACATCAATTTCCTCAACAATAAACGTGATTACAGGACTGCTGAGAAGGAAGAGTTAAACGCTTCTTAAGTGCTAAGAATAATGTATCAGTAGAAGTAATTTTGGCTATGTTGTATTGTTCTTAAGTGTCATTGAGGTACTTGTGGCTCATAGTGTTCCTATGTACAATAACTCTGAATCTTGCTCTATCTTGTGCCAACCTTGTTGTCTCCTCATAGAGCCCAACCTCCAGCATGATCTGTTCTGCATATAGATTGAAAAGGTATGGAGATAGGACACATCTCTGTCATACACCCTTCCTGATTTTGAACCATGCAGTGTTTCCCTGTTCTGTTCTGTTCTGATGACTGCCTACTGGTCCAAGTATAGGTTTTACATAAGCAAGATCAAGTGTTCTGGGAGTTCTCAGAGTTAGCCACAGTTTGTTGTGATCCACACAGTCAAATGCCTTTGCTATAGGCTACAAAAACTAAACTTGGTAACACAGATAATGGGCTTCCTTATCCCCCTCAAATTTTAACAAAAATTCAGATACAGGCTGATGCTAGTATTATTTCAGCAGTTTAAGAGAATTAGGACTGATGTCTCTTAGTCTATTTTTGTTTCATATTCACAAAATAACTGCTGCAACTCTCATAACAGTCTTCAAGACAGGAAGCGTCTTCTCCGAAGTGGCTCCCTTGCCCCTCATTCACACACAGCTCATTGGTCAGAACTGGTCACATGCCTGCCCCTCATTGCAGGGGAGTCTGGGAAATTGAGTGTTTTACTTTTCCAGTCTACAAATTACTGTTTGGTGTTAGCAGACTATGACTTAAAGTGACCCTGTGGACAACAGAGCTGAACTTTGCCCGACCCTGCATCACCATTGATGATCTTGGATAGGCTTGAATCCATTGTTACAGGCACTGTGTCGATCCATCTTGTAGAGGGACTTCCTCTTTGTTTTCTGACCTTCTATCTTTCCCACATGATGTCTTTTCCCAAGGACTGACTTCTCCTGACAACATATCCAAAGTATGTGAGATGGAACTTGATCATCCTTGCCTCTAAAGGCAACCTGGTTACACTTTTTCCAAGATAGACTTGTTTGTTCTTTTGGCAGTCCATGGATGTCCAGTACTGTTTGCTAACACCATTATCCAACCTTCAGATGCATTGTTGTTGTTGTTAGGTGTTGAGCCAAGTACAACTAATGTCAACCCTATGAGTAATCAATCTGAACCCTGTCCTATCTTCATCACTTGTGACGTATTTGAGCCCATTGCTGCAGTTACCATGCCAATCTATCTCACTAGGAGTCTTCTTCTCTGTAACTGACCCTCTTACCTTTCCAGGAATGACTTTTATTTCCAAGGAATAACCTCTCATAGTAATATGTGCAAAGTTATGAGAGATGAAGTTTTGCCATCCTTGCCTCCAAGAAGCAGTCTGGCTGCACTTTCCCCAAGATATATCTGTTCATTCTTTGGCAATCCATGGGGTGCTTGTTCAGTATTCTTCTCCAAAACCACAACTCAAAGACATCAATTCTTCTGTCATCATCCTTACTCACTGATCAGCTTTAAGATGCATAACATATGATTTAAAAGACCATGGCTTGAATCAGGTGTACTTTAGTCTTCAAACTGATTTTATTGCAGCTCAGTATTTTGGAGAGGTCCCTGACAGTAGATTTGCCCAAAAGCAATACTCCTGATCTCTTGACTGCTGGTACCAAGGGTGTTGATTGTGGATCCCTGTAATATGAAATAATTGACAATTTCTATCCTTTCTTCATCCATCATGATGTTGGCTAATTGGCCCAGTGGTAAGGAATTTTGTTTTCTTGATGTTGAGATGCAATCCATATTGAACACTGTAGTCCTTGATTTTCTGCAGTAAGCATTTTAGATCCTACTCACTTTCATAAAGCAAGATTGTCACCTGAATAACACAGTTTGCTGATAAGTCTTCCTCCCGTCTTGATATTACACTCTTCTTCATAGATTCCAGCTTCACAGAATATACGCTCAGCATACAGATCAAATAGGTGTAGAGAAAGGCTACAGCCCTGACACACCCTTTACTTATTTTAAACCATGGTCTAGGTGTATATATCATATCAGCACAATTAAGTGTTCTGGAATTCCCATTCTTCTCAATGTTAGCCATAGTTGTGGTCCACACAGTTGAATGCCTTTGCATAGTCAGTAAAATACAGATAGACATACTTCTAGTATTCCCTGCTTTCAGCTAGGATCCATCTGACATCAGAAGTTCTATCGCTGGTGCCACAGCCTATTCAAAACCCAGCTTGAGGGATGAGGATGTGCAGAGGGAGGGAGGGATTAATTATGGGGTTGTACAATTTGATGGGAAGGGGGGGAAGGGAAATGGAAAGACTCTGTTCTTGAAAATTATGTATTTAAATTTTATAAATAAACTAGTATAAAATGAAAAACAAACAAAAAAAATCAGCTTGAACTTCTGGTAGTTCCCTGTCAGTGCAATGCTCCAGCTATTTTTGAATGATCTTTAACAATATTCAGATGTATATGAAGTAATTAAAAATAAATGTAATTAAAAATAAAATGGCTTTGATCAAGTAGCATTTGTCTTTAAATTGATGTCACTACTCTTTATAGAGTCCAACTTCTCCAATGATTTGCTCA
>NW_006399902.1:3149583-3192918 GCF_000299155.1 Elephantulus edwardii | reverse complement strand
AAGACCATGGTCTGTATCAGGCGCACCTTCGTCTCCAAAGAGACACCGTTGCTCTTGAGTACTTTAGAGAGGTCTCTAACAGCAGACTTTCCCATCACAATACGTTTTTTTATTTCCTGGCTGCTGGTGCCAAGGGTGTTGACTGTGGAGCCGAGCAAACTGAAGCTGTGAACAATCTCAATCTCTTCGCCATTTTGTGGACTGCTAAAGAACAAATAGATATGTCTTGGAGAAAGAGTAACTAGTGTGCACCTTAGAGATAAGGATGGCCAACCTTCGTCTCATGTACTTTAAGCATATTTTTAGGAGCAGCTATTCCTCGGAAGGGACTATCACACTTGGAAAGGTGGAGGGACAGGGAATGAGAGGAAGACCCTAAACGAGATAGATTGATACAGTGGCTTCAGAAATGGCCTCAAGTATGCCAGAGATGGTGAGGAAGGTACAAAAACAAGACAGATATGGTAAAAAAAATGTGCAAATATGTTGTTCATAGCTTCTCTATGGGTTGTACTCAATTTAACATAACAACAATAATCTTGATCTAAAGACCAAAGACCACTTTAAGGAGGTTTTAACAGTAGATTCCCACAATGCAACATGTGTTTTTTTTTCCTGACTTTTGCTACAATTGACACAGTGACTGTAAAGATCCCCCCAAGCATGTTAGAGATCACAAAAATGTGCAGAATAGGCCAAATTTCCAGAGTTACGCATTAAGTCATTATGAGTTCTAGGAGACTTGAAGGCACACAACCACAAAAACAGCAGTTGCGGTTGTTGATTGTGGATCCAAATAAAAGGAAATCTTTGTCCACTTGTCTCTTTTCTCCATCTATCATAATGCTATCTATCATCCATGGACTGCCAAGAAAACAAACAGATCCATCCTAGAGGGGGTTAAACCAGGTTACTCCTTGGAGGCAAGGATTCTGGGGCTTCGTCTGACATACTTTGGGCATGTTGTAAGGAGAGACAGGTCCTTGGAGAGGGACATCATGCTTGGTAGGGTAGAGGGACAGCGCAGGAGGGGAAGACCCTCTATGAGGTGGATTGATTGAGTGACTGGGGTAATCGGGATGGGTGTGTCAGAGGCAATGAGATTGGCACAGGATAGAGCAGGGTTTAGGACTGTTGTACATAGGGTCGCTATGAGTCGCAAACGACTCGACGGCACATAACAACAACAACAAACAACCTATCATCCAGTGGTGAGCCTGAAGAGATCAAGGCTGTCAGGACACACTTGCCTAATAATGCTGTGACAGACTTTGACCAGCGTTCAGGAAAAGGAAGCTGGTGTTACCAGGTCCACGAGACTGAAACTGAGGAAGCACTGGAGCTTCCAAAACCAAATTCAAACCACTGTGGTCTAGTCAATTCTGATTCATAGTCAGGAACACTCTGAGTCAGAATCTACCGACAGAGCAGAAGTACTTCATAGGAGCCCCCAGTGCCCATTCTTTTGGCCAGAGAGCAGCTAATGGGTTCAAACCATTGACCTTTTGGTTAGCAGCTGAAAGCTTAACCACTGCACCAACAGGGCTCCTTTAAAGATTACTGTTACGAGGTTTTAGCTAGTCTCTCTGACTCAGAGTGACCCATTGTAAATAGAATTAAACCCTGCCTACTCCTGCGCCGTCCTCACAATCTCTAGTGCTCCAACCCATTGCTGAGGTCTCTATAAAGGTGATCAAATAGAGTGTGGACATTATCAAACAACAACAGTAATATCACACACAAGCAAAATTCTGCAGATTATCAACAGAGAACTTCCATAAATACAAACTGGGTTTAGAAGAAACTATGGTACTCAGGGCATCATAGCCGATGTCGGATGAATATTGGCTGAAAGTAGAGAGTACCATAAGAATGTCTATTTGTGTTTCATTGACTATGCAAAGACATTTGACTGTGTGGATCACAAAAAATTGTGGCTAACTTTGTAGAGAATGAGAATCCCAGATTGTGCTCATGTGAAACCTATACTTTGGAGGCAGTCATCAGAACAGAGCAAGGAAACACTGTATGGTTACAAATAAGGAAAGGAGTGTGTCAGGGATGCATCCTGTCACCATACCTTTTTTTTGTCACCATACCTTTTCAAACTATATGTGGTTATCATTTGGGAGGTTAGACTTTGAGGAGGAAAGGAGCATCAGAACTGGAGAAAGACTCAACAATCTGTGTTATGCAGATGACACAAACTTGCTTGCCAAAACTGAGGAGGACTTGAAATGTTTGCTGCAAAAGATCAAGGACTGCAGTCTTCAATATGGATTGAAGCTCAACATTAAGAAAACAGAAGATTCTCACCACTGGGCCAACTGGCAGCACCACTATGGATGGTAAAGAGATTGAGATAGTTAACAGTTTTAGTTTCCTTGGCTCCACAGTCAACACTCTTAGTACCAGCAGCCAGGAAATCAAGAGACGAATTACTTTGGGAAAGTCAGCTGTCAGGGACCTCTCTAGAGTACAGAAGAGCACAGACTAAAATGCACCTCATTCAGGCCATAGTCTTCACAATTGTGTGCTAAGTGTTGTAGAGCTGAACAGTGACTAGGGATAATAGAAAGAGAATTGATGTCTTTGAGCTGTGGTGTTGGAGAAGAGTGTTGAATATACCATGGACTGCTGGAACAAACAGGTTTGTCTTGGAAAGGGTGAAACCAGACTGCTCCTTGGAGGCAGGATTCTGAAGCTCCATCTGACATACTTTGGACATGTTACAAGAACGGACCAGTCCTTGGAGAGGGAGAGTCATGTTTGGGAGAGTGGAGCGTCAGCGCAAGAGAAGAAGACCCTTGATGAGATGGGTCAGTTCAGTGATTGGCGTAATGGGAGTAAGTGTGTCAGAGACAGTGAGGCTGGCACAGGGTAGAGCAGGGTTTAGGGGTCTTATACATAGGGTACAAGTGACTCAGTGGCACATAACAACAACAATAACAGTGCCAAAGGTTTTGGTTGTTGATCCAAGTAAGATTAAATTATTGACCATTTCACTCTTTTCTCTATCATGATGTCACCTATCAGTCCAGTGGTGAGGACTTTTGTTGAGATATAATCCATATTGAAGGCTGTAATTTTTTATTTTCTGCAGCAAGTGTTTCAAGTCTTCCTCACTTTCAGCAAGCAAGGTTGTATTATTGGCATAATGCAGGTTGTTGATGAGTTTTCCTTCTATTTTGATGCCACATATGTTTTCATAGAGTCCATCTTCTTGAATGATTTGCTCAGGATACAGACTGAATAGGTATGATGGGAGGATGCAGTCTTGATTCATACCTTTCCTGGCTTCAAATAATATAGCTTAGGCTTTGAAATCCCATGGGGCAGTTCTCCTTGACCCTATTCTGCTGTTGCTATAAGGTCACTATGAAATCACTTGGATGGCAATAGGATATTTCTGTGGATGTAATCTTAGTTAGGGATAAACTTTCCTCTGTTACGTGAAGCCATATCACCGTAAGACTTGTCTTAAACTTCTGAAGTATAAAAAGAGCAAATTAAGCACAAAGAAAAGGAATCCTGTTGGGTGGCTCAACCATTGACCATTTGGCCACTAACTGAAAGGCTAGTGATCGGCTCCATAATAAACATCATGGCATAAGCAGTCAGGAAATCCAAAGTCAAGTTGCATTGGGGAAGTCTGCTATTAAGGACTTCTCCAAAGTGCCAAAGAGTGATGATGTCAGTCTAGAGACTAAGGTGTGCCTGATACAGGCCACGGTCTTTGCAATTACTTGCTATGCATCAAAAAGCAGGACAATCACTGGGGACAACAGAAGAAGAATCGGTAGTTGTGGTGCTAGGGAAGAGTCTTGAACATTCCATGAACTGCCAGGAGAACAAAGAGGTCTGTCTTGAAGAGGGTGAAACCAAGTTTCTCCTTCGAGGCAAAGATTCTGGAGCTCTGTCTCACATAGTTTGGACATGTTGCCTGGAGGGACCAGACCTTGGGAGAAGGACACCATGCCTGGAAGGGACAGTGCAGAAGAAGACTTCAATTAAAAAAGATTGACGTGGTAATGGGGATAAGTGGGTAGATGTACTGAGATCAGTGAGACTGACTCAGGATAGGGCAGGATTCAGAGCTGTTGTACATAGGGTTACTATGAGTCGTCACAGGCAACTAACACACAACAACAACAGCAACCAAGGGAGAAAAAAAAAAACCTGACAATCTGCTCCAGTAAAGATTATAGACTAGAAAACTCCATGTGGCAGTTGCCCACAACAATAGGTACAGAGAGAAGCAAGGCCACGGGCAAAAACGAAGCAAAACATCAAGGAATAATGGGGCTAGCGAAGACGAGACAAAGATTTTCCACCAGGGCAGGCAGAGAGCATCCTAGAGCTGGCGCCCTGAATTTGAAGTTCTAACCTGCTAAATTTCTCTTTGTTAAAGCCGTCTGCTTGTGGCCTAGTGGTAAGGAGTTGCACTGCCAGCCCAGAGCTTTCCCTAAGGCTCAGATTCACCAACTGCTCCACAGGAAAAGGATGGGCAATCCCCTGTGTGATTTATTGCCTCTGAAAATCCACTGAAGGGTCAGCTATGGTTCCAATTTGACAGTACACAACAACAACAACAATAACCTGTGGCATTTCTGTGACAGCAGCACTAGAGAGATAAGACAATGGACATGCCCCTGATGAAAACTTTGTCCTGTCTTAGTCTCTGACTTCCAAGCCAGCCCAACACACTGTGGGGAGTGTCACAAAGCACAGAGACCCACATGTAGGTGGGAACAGGATGAGCAGCCCAGCAGCCCTGCTTCTAGTCTGAGGCAGCAAGGATGAGCAAGGCAGGTGGGCAAACCTTGTCCTGTGAAGATGGGCATATCGCTCTTCTTTGCCAGACCTCAACCCCTAACTTTCAGAGAGGCTGGAGGTCCTTGTCTCATCGCACGCCCTGGGAAGGCCTCCAGTTTGCAGTGAAGTATTTCTAAGCGTTAAGAAAAGCAGGAGAGAGGAAGTCAGGGGAGGGCCCACCTTTGGACGTAGCCTGGGTCTCTGGGTGGCACCAGACCCTCTGTGGTGGTTTGAGAAGCTCCTTTGTGTCTTTGCAGCCACAAGCTCTGGCCACTGTCATCAGAAGGGCTCTCTGGGAGCCAGTGCTCACATTCCAGCCTCTCCTGGGAGTCCAGGAGGAAGTCTTCCAATTAACCACCAGCACTGTTCCAATGGCTTGGGAACACAGGGAGGGGCTGGCACAGGCCGCCACAGCTGGGCCCTGAGCCCATCTAAATAAGCAGCATCCACCTGGGGGTAGTTTGCTGCTGCCCCAGTGATCCTGAGGGGCGGTCAGGGCCTTGCTTGTAACTCCGTCTGCTTCATGTATGGCAGGCAGCACTAAGGCAAGGACACTAGAGGTAGGGAAACAGGCTGGGCAAAGGCTGGCAACATGTTGGAAGGCGACTTGCAGCCTGGGAGCAATCACAATCCTACCTCTGAAGACTCACCACTCACAACATATATGATCAACTTTGACCTTGACGGCACCAAGTGGGGAATTTTATCTGTGAGTGAAGCTGCATTTCTAGCTGAGGGTTATGGGAAAATAGACGTTTTCTAAAGCACCTCAAGTGGGTCAAGGGACAGACAAGAACAAGAGCAGGACAGTTACTGTGCAACTTCCCAGCTTCTCTACCTTGGAACTCTTTCCTGAGCATCACAGTGGGGAAGTGAGGAGGGCAGGGAAAAACTTTCCTAGGGCTGCATGTTTTGATGAAAATAACTCTGACGCTGGAACATTGCTGAGATGCTCATGGCCATGAGTGAGTTGGTGCAGGTCCACACCTTGCTTGCAGCTGGCCAAAGGCAATGAAGAGAGAAGGGCCTGCGAGATCTGCTTTTCTAAAGACCACCACTCACATACACAGGATGAGGGCACCAGCCTGGGTATATTGCTAGTATTTTAGTCGGCATCTATTTCTTCTCATGCTGATCCTGAAGTGATTTTTTCCAAATTCTACGTTCTTATCCATCTTTCCTGGTGCAGTCCTTCACTCAAGGCCTAGATACATCAACTATGAGGCAGAACCGTAAGACGCTTCTGCATTACACGATGCTCTGCACAGTCCTCTCCCCTGGTGTGGGGCAAGAGTGGAAATAATTGGCTGCTAATTAAAAGGCTGGAGATATGAGTCCATTTAGAAACTCCTTCAAAGAAAGATCTGGTAACTTCCTTCCCAGAGAGTCAGCCACTGACCACTCTCCAGTGCACAGTTCAACTCTGCCATCCAAGGAGTGACTACAAGTCAGAGTTGACTCAATGGAAACTGGTGATGGTGAGGCTGATCTAATCAGGTGGGCCCTTGAAAGGGACTGCGTATTTTCTGAAGAGGAGAGTTTTGGAACAAGAGCAATTTCAAGTGTGAGGTTTATGGAGTGGGCCATGTGGCAAGGAACTGCAGTCATTCCTTACGAGCTCGCAGCTGACAGCCAGGAAGAGAGTGGGGGGCCTTATTTCTATAATCATAAGGAAACAAATTCTATCAACCACTATGTGAACTTGAAAGAGAAGCCTGAATGTGAAAAAGGAAGGCCACTTAGACAACACCGTGATGTCTGCCCTGTGAGAACATGACCTGAAAATCCAGCCCAGCTACAGACTCATCTCTGACCTACGGAAAGTGGCTAAGTGTCTGTTAATTTGTCACACATCAACAAAAAAAATGAAGTTTTCAATTTGGAAGAAGTTTTCTTTTTCCCTTCTTGAACTGGTAGTCCTAACAGTCCTGAGTTCAAGAGGCTCGAAGTTGAAGGATGAAATGGAGAGTTGATCACAGCCACTGTTTGTACAGCTTTACGTGTTCTTCTTGTGCCTCCAGAGGTGCTGTATTGAGGTGAAGAGGAAAATAGCAGGGATTTTTAGGATACATGAATCAGGTTGGGTGGTTCAGTGGTAGAATTCTCACCTTCTGTGCGGGAGACCAGGTCCAGTTTCTGGTTCATGCATATTGTGTGCAGTGACCACTCATCTGTCAGTGAGGGCTTGCATGTTGATGTGATGATGAACAAGTTGCCGTGGGATCTCCAGACTAAGACAGTGTTGGGAGAGAGTTATAGCAGTCTACTTACAGATCAGCCAGGGAAACTCCTGTGTATCATGATGGCCTGACCTACAACTGATCATGGGATAGGAAGGACTTGACAGAATTTTGTTCCAATACGCATAGGTTCTCTATGGGTCAGAAACAAACTAAATGGCAACTGGTAACAATCTTGGAAGACATGAAACTATGTTCTGTTCTTCCATGTAGAAGATTACATTCCATCCAGAGTTCAAATCTTTAAGACACACACACAAAGAAATAGAAATAACTTTGGAAGCAGACACCAGGATATAACAAGGGCCTACAATTAATGTGTTAGGGATGTTTGTAGGGAAATGACGGAAGAGTGAACTCAGTGGAACCATGCCCATGATCTTCAGGTCACTGAACTTGGTACACCAGGGTACTTACTCTCCTTTGGAGCAGACAAAAATGAGATGTAACACTTTAAGTGACTGTGAGCTCCCAAACAGAGATTTCTTCCACCATAGTCTGGATAACAGTTTTTCAGAGACAGAGGGACTTTATGCTTCATATTGGAGTTTCCATGAGTTCTGGTTTAGGAATATTAAAACTTGGAAAAATAGATACACTCATTAGGTTTGGAATGGAGCCTGAGAGACTGTATTTTCCTTCTGAAGAGCATTGACAAAACTTTATCAACACTTTAAGAATAACAGAAGGAAATACAGAACAGGATAATTTGCAAATGCAAATATCTCTAGATGAAGATACTTCTTAAAGATTCCTAGCCCCATAGGACCCCAAGGTCTTGCCTTCCTTCCTAGCCTTCATTCAGCCTGTCTAACCTCTCAGTGGCCCTCTCTCCTCCAGCCCTTAGGAGAAGGTCATGCCCTTGCTTTGGACTCCCACAGACAGATGAGAAAGTTTTGTTTAATTTGTCTTTCCCTCAAAGTAGAGACTGGGACAAGGCTTCAGGTCTAGGTACTTTGTTTGGAAATGATCCCAAAAACACAAGTAAGAAACAACTGTGAGACAGGGAAAGGAGAAAAGCCAGAACAGAGAATGTAAATAAGCAGGTCATCATGACTGGGATATTAGGGGTTCATTCCTATTGGGGATCCTCTGAGGAACTGTCTCAGAATTGTCTGGTGGGAGGTGGGAAATTTACTCATAGCTCCCATTGCTTCATTTCCAAGTGTTGTCCCTGGGGTTTTACTAGACACTTGGCTCTCCATCAGTGATTGGTTCACCACACACACACTATAGCTGTAGGTGAATCCAAGGGCCACAGGACGGATCATCAACTGGATCTGCTACAGTTGCAAGCACTAAACCTAAGCGTTCTCCTCCAAACGCTCATTTCCTCTTCCAGGGTGATGAGCAGAAGGAGCCCCCCCTCACCCCATGACTAGTTCCAGCACCTGCCCCTAGGGGTGTGGGCTGAGCTTGTGATGCTAGGAGGGCGTTGACTAAGTAGGACCATATTTTTAACAACACTTTCAGGTGAATATGATCGTGGTCCATGTTTGACTACACTGGTCTACATGAGATGCAAGTTTTATATTTCCTCAAAATCAAACCAGTGTTCCCTGAACCCTGGTGGTTTATTGGTAAAGAGGTACATTGTCAACTTAAAGGCAAATAGTTCAAATGCAGTAGCTGCTCGAGGAAGATGGGTGATCTCCTCTGTATGATTTACAGCCTCTGGAAACCAGTTGGAGGATTAGCTGTGAGTTGGTTCTGACGTGACAGCACATAGCAACAGCAACAATTGATTGCCAGTGTTCTATGGTACACCTTATGGACAACAGCAGAACATTGTCTTCAGAGTTACTCTTCAGTAAATGGTGATTAGAATTTTCACAGAGAAAGACATTCAGAAGGCAAACAGACACGCTAAGAAATTCTCAAGATCACTGGCAAAGAGAGATGCAAATCAAAACCACAATGAGTTACCATCTCACTCTATTAGCAGTGACAAAGTTTAACAGGACAACAAGTAATAAATATTGGAGAGGATGGGGCAAGATAGTTTATATACTGTTGGTGAGATTATAAAATAGTACAACCACTCTGGATGACAGTTTGGGGTTTTCTTAGAAAGCTGAACACAGAAATTCCATATGACCCAGATATTCCACTGCTTGAAATATAACCCAAGAAAATGAGATCTGAAGTACAGAGACTTGTACATCAATGTTCACAGCAGCATTATTCACCATTGCAAGAACATGGAAACAACCCAGATGTCCAATCACAATGAAATGGATTGAGAAATTATGGCATTCACATGATGGAATATTATGCAGCACATAGGAACAATGATTTTGTAAATTACTACTTAACTTGGGAGGGACTGGAGAGCATAACTTAGTCTCATAAGGACAAATTCTGAATAAGACCATTATTGTAGAAATAGATCACTAGTAAAACATATACGAGGATCTAAGGGGGAAAGGGGAGGAGCAGAATGATGGTAATGGGCAGGGGGTGGTCATCAGGGGGTCACAGGGTTTGATGGTTGGAGTGGGAGTGGGTTGGGGAAGTAGGGAGGATCTGGTGTGAGGGGCAATATGTACAAATGTAGGCAAACCACTGTAAAATTGAAAAAAAAAGAATTGCAAGAGATAGAAAAATATGGTGATTAGTTTTAGCAGTAAGAAAGTAGCAGCCCAAATGTCCAACCACAAACGAATGGATTGAGAAATTATGGTACATTCACACAATGGAATACTATGCAGCACGCAGGAGAAATAGCTTTGTAAATTATTACCTAACTTGGGAGGGACTGGAGAACATTATGTTGAGTGAACTAACTCAGTTCCACAAGGATAAATATTGTATAAAACCATTATTGCAGAATGAGTATAAGGATCCAGGAGGGGTGGGAGAGGCTGGAAGTAGAGGGATGTGGATGTGCAGAAGGAAGGGGGGGATTAATCATTAGGTTGTAGAATTTGATGGGGAGGGCGAGGGAAATGGAAAAAATTTGTTCAAATTTGTTTTTGAATTTTGTAAATAATCTAGTAGAAAAATTTTAAAAAGTTACTAATAAATAACTACTATCTGTCAAAATAAAGAAATTAAATAATGTATTTCATTAGACAAATCTACAAAAGGTACCTTTAAAGTTATAAAAGCAAGAATGTTATTTTGGTGACTAAGGTGTGTTGAATCAAGCTTTTTAAATTACGGTATGCATATGAAAGTTGGACAACGGAAAAAGAAGCAAGCAAGCGAACTTATACATTTGAATTGTGATAATGGGTAAAAATATTGAATATACTGTTGCTATATGCCTTTGCTGGTTACCCAATGTGGACAGAGAGTGGGGTGGAGCTTCCCAATTAAAACAAGCTTGGAAGGAGTGGCATCCACTTCCGTAATAGCTTGCCTCCTGAAACCCTATGAACCTGGAGAGAGGATGAGAGACACCCAAGTGTTGAGGACTCTCCTTCATAGGGTCACTATGAGTCGGCTGTGACTCGATGGCACTTAATAACAACAACAATATGCCTTTGAGTCAACTACAACCCATAAACAACAGATAGGAGCCTGGCCCTGCCCTGCATCGCCCTAATGCTCTCTGACATGCTCAAGCCCATGGTTGCACTCACTATGTCAAATCTATCTTGTTGGAGATCTTTTCTTTCTCTTTCCCTCCACCTTTCCCAGCATTATGCCTTTCTTCCTGGACTTGTCCCTTCTAACAACATGGCCAAAATATATGAAATAAAGTTCCACCATCCTTGTCTCTAAGAAGCACCCTGAATGCACTTTCTCCAAGACAGAGTTGTTTGTTCTTTTGGCAGCCTATGGGATAGTAAATTTCTCTAATATCGCAAATCCAAGGCATCAGTACTCTGTCATCTTTATTCATTGTACGAATTTCAGATGCAGAGGGAGCAATTAAAAATACCATGGCTTGGATCAAGTGCATCTTAGTTCTTAAATGGACATTACTGCACTTTGGCACTTTGGAAAAGTTCTTGACAACATATTTTCCCAGTGCAACACATTCATTCATTCATTCTTATCTATCTATCTATCTATCTATCTATCTATCTATCTATCTATCTATCTATCTATTTCTGTATATATGTATGTATTTATGTATGTATGTATTTATTTATCATGACTGCTGTTATCATGGGTGTTGATTATGGATCGAAGTAGAATGAAATTATTGACAAATTAATTCTTTTCTCCATGTATTATGATGTTGCTTATGGGTCCAGTGGTGAGGATTTTTGCTTTGTTGGTGTTGAGATGTAATCAATATTGAAAGCTCTTGTCTTTGACCTTCTGTAGCAAGTGCTTCAAGTCTTCTTCCTATTTTACAAATTGAACATACTTATTGTTGTTCTGTGTCATTGAGTTGACTACAACATGCTAAGGATGATTAAACCAGTACTGGAAAAAAATATAACCTCTTTAGAAGTGAGGATGATGAGAAACTTTGGCTCATTTACTTTGTACAGGTCATCAGGAAAGACTGGTCACT
This sequence comes from Elephantulus edwardii, assembly GCF_000299155.1. Taxonomy (NCBI): domain Eukaryota; kingdom Metazoa; phylum Chordata; class Mammalia; order Macroscelidea; family Macroscelididae; genus Elephantulus; species Elephantulus edwardii. The sequence goes on along the minus strand of NW_006399902.1, from coordinate 3,181,389 downwards.
AGAAAGACACCATACTTAGTAAAAGCCAGACAGTTGTCCTCTAAATTTCCTGGCATAGACTGGGGAGCACATCCAGGGTTGTATCTGTCATTTGGAACATGCCCATTGATATCTCATCGATTCCTGAGGCCTTATTTTTTTTTTAATGTCTTTAGTGCAGCTTTGACTTCATACCATTGGCTTTTGATCATACTCCCTGAAATATTTTAGTGTTGGTCAGTTATTTTTGGTACTATGATTCTGTGTATTCCCTCCATCTTCTTTTGATGCTTCTTTCAAGATTTTGCCTATAGCATCTTTAAGTATTGCAACTCAAGACCTGAATTTGTTTTTCAGTTATTTTAGCTTGAGAAAGGCTGAGTCCTTCCCTTTTTATTCTTCAATTCTAGGTCTCTTCACATTCTGTTATAATACTTTGCTTTGTCTTCTCGAGCTTCCCCTTTAATATGGCATGTTCAGCTCTTTTACTTCAACATCTCTTCCCTTTGTTTTGGCTTCTTGATGCTCTAGTTCAATTTTCGTGGTCTCTTCTGACATTCATTTTGGTTTTTTTCTTTCTCCTCAGTCATTGTAGTGGCCTTTTGATCTCTTTATTGATGATATCCTTGATGTCGTCCCACAGCTCATCTGCTCTTTGATCATTAATGTTCAGTGTTTCAAACCTATTCTTAAGATGATTTTTAAATTCAGGTGGGATAGACTCAAGACCATATTTTGGTCCTCAAGATATTGTTTTAATTTTCTTCAGCATAAATTTGGGCTTGTATGTGAGTAATTGGTGATCTGTTCCGCAACCAGTACCTGACCTTGTTTTGACTGCTGATACTGAGCTTCTCCAACAATTTCTTCTGCAGATACAGTCAATATGATTCCTATGCAGTCAATCTGGTTATATCCATGTGTAAAGGCTCTATTTGTTTTTTTTTTAAGTGTCTGTGATTGTCATTCAATATACAAAATTTTATTATTGTATTTCCAGCCTTTTTTCTTTCACCAAATCTGTACTGACTACTATTCCTTCTCCTTCTTCATCATTTCAAACTTCTTCATTCCAGTCACTAGTTATCATTAACAAATCTTCTTAATTTTTTACTAATTTATGAAATTCAACTATATAGTTTTCAAGAACAAATTCTTCCAATTTCCCTCACCCCCCCCCATCAGATTGTACAACACTAGGATTAATTCCCTTCCTCCTGCATATCCTCATCCCTCTGCTTCCACCTCCTCCCACTCCTCTTGTGTCCTTATACTCATTCTACAATAATGGTTTTATACAATATTTATCCTTGAAGGACTGAGTTAGATCACTCAGAATAATGCTCTCCAGTCCCTCCCAAGTTAGGTAGTAATTTACAAAATCATTGCTCTGCGTGCTGCATAGTATTCCATTGTGTGACTGTACCATAATTTCTCAATCCATTCATTTGTGGTTGGACCTTTTGGTTGTTTCCATGTTCTTGTGATGGTGAATAATGCTGCTATGAACATTGGTGTACAAGTCTCCATTTGTGCCTCAGTTCTCATTTTCTCAGGGTTTATTCCAAGTAGTGGAACAGCTGGGATATATGGAATTTCTATGTTCAGCATTTTGAGAAAGTGTCAAACTGCCTTCCAGGGTCATTGTACCATTTTACAATCCCACCAAAAATGTATAAGAGTTCCTATCTCTCCACATCCTCCCCAACATTTATTACCTGCTCCCCTGTTAAACTTTGACATGGTTACTATCTTGATTGCATGTTTGATAAATTTTCGACTGCAAAATTTGATAAAAATCTTCACTTTCCTTCTCTTTGGATTTAGCTATTGGTGTATATACTTGAATAACAGTCATATTAACAGGTCTTCCTTGTCTGCCTACAGATAACACAACATTGTACTTCAGGCTAGAATTTGATATCGTCTTTTCAAACTATGAATGCAACATCATTCTTTCTCTGTTTTTCATTCCCAGCATAGCATATCATAGTGGCCAAAACCAATCCATCTCATCTCATCTCATTGATGCCTAGAATGTTGATATTCTATTTCATTTTTTATAACTTCTAGTTTTCCAACATTCATACTTCATATATTCCATGTTGCAACAATAAAGGATATTTGCAGCTGTTTTTCCTCCTCATCTTGGTTGACTGCATTTTGATCTGGACTTTAACTCTACCTGTGTTCTTCTATTGTTCATGGGGTTTTCAGGGACATACTATTTTATATGTTGATGGTCAATCCTGCCCTCTAGACTGTCTTAACATAGAAACTCTACTAAAACCTCTCTGCCATGGGTAGCCTTCACTATGCAGATGACACAATCTTGAGGAGGACTTGAAGTGCTTGCTGCAGAAAATCAAAGACTACAGCCTTCAATATAGATTATATCTCCATGTCAAGAAAATAACAATTCTTACCATTGGACTGATAGGCAACATCTTAATAGATGGAGCAAAGGTTGAAACTGTCCCTGACTTTATCTTACTTGGATCCATAATCAATACTTCTGTTACCAGCAGTCAGGAGAAGAAGAGACATATTACACTGGGAAAGTCCACAGTCAGGGACTTCTCCAAATTATTGAGGAACAATGATATCATTTGAGGACTAAAGTATACCTTATCCAGGCCATCATTTGCTATGTATCTGAGAGCTGGACAATGAATAAGAATAGCAGCAGCAGAAGAATTGATGCGTTTGAATTGTGGTATTCGAGGAGGGTACTGAATATCCGATGGACTGCCAAAAGAATGAACAACTATCTATGTCTTGGAGAAGGTGCAGCCAGAGTGCTCCTTGGAGGCAAAGATAATAAAACTGCCTCACATGCTTTGGACATACTGCTAGGAGAAGTTATTCATTGGGGAAAGACATCATGCTTGGGAAGGGGGAGGGAGGCTGAAAGAGAGGAAGACCCTCAACCAGGTGGATTGAGACAGTGACTGCAGCAATGGGCTCAAGTGTGTCAGAGATTGCAAGGATGGCACAGGGGAGGACAGGGTTCAGACCTGTGGTTCATTGGGGTGCTAGGAGTTATACTTAACTTGATAGCACCTAACAACAAACAACTTGGTAAAGGAGAGGGTTAGCACAGATGGGAGAAACCCTTGGTAAGGTGGATTGACACAACAGCTACCACTGTATGTTCATCAAAGGACTTGAAGACTGTGTAGAACCACATACGGTTTTGTTCTGTTACACAGAAGATGACTTTGAATTGGAGTCAACTTGATGATTCAGGTACTTCATCGGCCTGTGGAAGTTGGACAATGAAAAAGAAAGTCCAGAAAAAAATGGATTCCTTTGAATTGTGGTGTTAGTAAAGAGTCCTGAACATACATACCATGGGCTGCCAAAGGGAAGAGTGGTAGAGAGTTGAGTGTGATGAACCTCAAATGCTCAGCTGAGTTTGCGTTTTGATCTGGAGGAGGTACAAGGCCAGCAGATGCTCTTTACACTTGGGAAGGTGGTGGACACCCACTGCTCCTTCAATACCTACATGCACTCCCCTCAGTATCTGGGTGGAGTCATGTGATAGAAGCTTTCTGTGTGAAACGGCTTACAGTGAACGCATCTTCTCCACACTTAATCTCTCTCTCTTAGACTTGGGGCTTCTCTATCAGCAGAAATGGCAGTGGCTGCAGCAATTTTGGGGGACCAGGTAAAATAGCTTTGCGAGAGATTCGCATCCACTTATGTTAGCTCTCCATCAGCAGTCAGGAACTCCATCGAGAAAAAGTATGTGGAGCTGAAAAAGGCAAAGCCTGCCCTGCCCGTCTTAATCCGTGAGTGCTCTGGTGTGTAGCTTAAGCTCTGGGCCTGCTGCACATTTGGCCCAGAGAACAATGTCTCTTTGAACAACTTCACTGCTGATCAAGTAACCAGAGCAGTTGGAGAACGTGCTACATGGAGAAGTGTGAACCCTCAACTGATATTTAAGAGGAGCAGTCCAAGCCAGGGCTCTACTGAACTGAGTACAATATGGAAAAACATGTTATTCTGTTCTCTATAAAGCTTGTGCTATAAAATGCTGTCCCAGTGTGTCTTTTTGCACTCCCTTACTGTCCTTTATTGTTAAACCACCGAGGCAAGGCAGTTTAATATGAAAATAAATCTTGCTCAGCCATTGTGCTGAGGGAGTTTGTTATTGCAGCTGTGTCTGTCCTGTCCTGACTCGTACAAGGAGCATCATGGAAACCATTCTCATAGATGTAGCATGTCGACTCTAAGCGAGTTTCTTGCATTTACCACATTTCATTCTCATAATCATACTGTGGCAGTGTTCAGATACTAGGCTTCTAGACGTGAAACAGAAAAGTAGAGAAGTAAAGGATTTACCCAAAATCTACAAAAGCCAGCTGGTAACAAAACAGGAAATAAAATCCAGCTCTGTCTGATTCCACAGCCTCTCACTTTGCAGAATTCCCTAGTCCAGCCCACAGCCATGCTGCTGGCCAAACACAAGACACATTTCAGTGGTGTGTGGATGGAAAAGTTTCATTTAATTAGTTTCAAATTTATTTAAATGTGTATTGGAATAAGTATTTGAACCACATGCCAAACCAGTAAAATGGTTATTTTACTGATTTCATGGCTATTATTTCTTAGGAGGGAGAGAAGTAAAAAAGGAAAATAAAAGTGGTGTATACCAACCAGCCTTTACTGCAGTACAGCATCCATGAGGTGGAACCCACGCTTCCATCAACAGATGAATGGATAAATAACATCCCTTCTAGTCATACAATGGCATTTCCTAATTCAGTCAGAAAGAGAAATGGAGCTGTGATATATGTCATGACATGGACAGACTTTGAAAACATGCTAAGATAAATAAGCCAGATTAAAATAACAGACATTATTCCACTTACACAGACTTTCTATAAGAAGCTAATTCATAGAGACAGAAGTTTTGTCTTCACCCACCAGAGGCTGAAGGAAAGGGTTAACGGGGACTGACTGACTGTTTTGGAGATGGAAAGTTTTGGAAATAGATGATGGTGATAGTTACATAACAAGGTGAATTCAATCAATGTCACTAACTTGTTTGCTTAAAACTGGTTAAAATGGAAGATTTTATGTCATGTCTATTTTACTCCATTTGACCGTTTGTCATACTATGTGGCTTTCCTGTGGCTTTGACACTGGAAGCTGTGCTTCCAGTATTTCATGTTCCAGAAAGGGCACCCATGGTGAACAGATTTCAGTACAACTTGCAGACCGAGGCTCAAAACTCTGCTGTCAAGTTGGAACTGACTTCTGGTTGACTCTCCCTTGGGCATCCAGGACTGTAAATCACTCAGGTGGAGACTGCTCATCTTTCTCCTGTGGAGCCACTGGTGAATCCCAACTAACCCAAAGGTGGAGCGTTTTGGCCAGTAGTGCAACTCCAACGGAGTCTACGGAGTCTACCACTAAAGCTCCTGCTAGACTGAGACCCCAGAAAATTGTTGTTACACACTGTTGACTATGATTAACAGCAAACCTATGAACAATAGATCTGAAGCTTGCCCTATCATGCACCATCTTTACAATCTCTATTATACTTAAGTCTATCGTAATGGCCAATATGCCAATATGTCAATCCATCTTGTTGAAAGCCTTCCTCTCTTTCTCTGACCTTTCCCAGAATGACGTCTTTTTTTCAGGGACTGGTCACTCCTGGCAACATGCTCAAAGCATGTGTGAGATGAAGTTTAACCATCTTTGCCTCTAAGGAGCACTCTGGCTGCACTTTCTCCCATGCAGACTTGTTTGTTCTTTTGGCAGTCCATGAAATGCTAAGTGCTCTTCTCCAAAGCCACAGTGCCAAGGTGTTGAGTCTTCTGTTATTCATTGTCCAACTTTTAGATACATTGGAAGTAATTGAATCGAGCACACTTTTGCCTTGAAATTGTCATCTTTGCTCTTTAGAATGGTGGAGAGTTCCTTAACAGAAGATTTCCCCAAACAATGGGTCTTTTGACTTCTTGCCTGCCACCCCCATGGATATTGATTGTGAATCCCAATAAAATTACATTGACAATGACTTCAATCTTTTCTACATCTCTCATGATGTTGTCAATTGGTCCAGTGGTGAGAATTTTTGTTTTCTTAATGTTGAAATGCAATCTAAATTGAAGGCTGGAGTCAGACCTTTCACAGGAAGAGTCTCTTCATAATTTTTTGTAAGCAGAGTTGTCTTATCTACATATGTAGGTTGTTGGTGAGTCTTCTTCCCATCTTTATGCCATATTATTCCTCACAGTCCAGCTTCTGAAATTATTTGCTCAGAATACAAATGGGAAAGGTATGGAGAAGCTGCACTGTAATACTGAAAGACATGTGGTTCAAGGCCACTAGTTGCTCTACGGGAGAATGAAGGGCAATCTCCTCCCGTGTGATTAACTGTCTCTGAAAACCTGCTGAAGGATAGGGTCCAATTCTACCCAACAACAACATGAAAAAAGTATATAGAAAACTACCCAATGAAAACATGACAGATTACAACAGAACACTGTCCATCTTGCTTGCTTTGGGCACATTTTCAAGAGGGATCGATTGCTGCAGAAGACATTGTGTTTGCAGCAAACAACAAATGCCGGCAAGGTTGTGGAGAGATTGGAACCCTTATTCACTGTTGTTGGGAGTATAAACTGTTGCAACCACTATGGGAGGTGATCTGGCACTTTCTTAAAAAGTTGGAAATAGAAATACCATTTGACCCAGAAATTCCACTCTAGGAATATACCCTAAAGAAAGCAAAGCTTCCACCCAGACAGATACATACACACTCATGTTTATTGTTGCATTATTAACAATAGCAAAGAGATAGAAGCAACTCAAGTGCCCATTAACAAATGAATACATAGAAAAACCAAGTTGTTGTTCACATAATGGAATACTATTCAGCACTGAAAAAAACAAGGAGCTCATAAAATATTATACAACATGGGTGATCCTGGAGGACATTATGCTGAGTGAAATATCTCAGTCACAAAAGGACAAACACTGTATAACATAGTTATAAAACAGGACTGACATGTGGCTTGGGAGAAATTAAGAAAAGATGGAGATAAATAATGAACACTGGATTGGAACAGAGGAAGGAAAGAACTGCTTTAAATGAATATATAATTAGGCATTATTTGTATAACAACAGTCTAGATGAAGAGGTTTATAGTAAAGTGAACTGGGGAGGGAGAGGGAGGAAATGATGCAACAATGAATGGATATTTTTTAAAAAGTGAATTGGAGGATAGGGAGGAAAATGTGCAACAATGAGTGAATGAAAAGCCAACTTTTCTGTAACATTTCACTAAAATCACAATAAAAGGGGAAGTGAATTGATTTAAAATTAGTAGAAAAAGAAAAATTACATAAATGAGGTAAAGGTTGATGTGGATATAGCAAACACCTTAATGACAGGAAAAGGACAAAGAAAGGGACATTTAAATGTGAGCCACATGCCATGAGTGTTTTCATGGCGTTTCTTCTTTAGGAGGAGAGGATGTTAACAAATGCGACCTACACTACCCTGTCCTCCACCATGTGTGCCTCTCACTGCAGGAGGATGGGATAACCACGTATGCTGTGGTTAGGCTCCAATGCAGGTGACCCCATCTACAACAGAATTAATTGCTCCCGAGTCGTATGCCATCCTCACAATTGCAGCTGAGCTTCAACCCACTGTAGCCACTGTCAACCCATCTTCCTGGGAGTCTTCCTCTTTTCCATTGCCTGATTTAATAAGCATCATGTCCTTTCCCAGGGACTCCTCTTGATAACATGTCCAAACTACAGGAGTAGAGGTCTCACCATCTGAATTTCTATGGAGTATTCTGGCTGCTGGGGGCTCTGGTGGCTTCATCTGTAGGGAGTTATGCTGCCAACCCAAAGGTGGTTCGAATCCACCAGTGGCTCTTTGGGAGGAAGATGGGCAATCTCCTTCCACGCAATTTGGAGTTAAATTTGCAGTCTTGGAAAAGCCTGCTGGAGGGTCAGCTATGGGTTGGTTCTGATGTGATGGCAATGTTGCTGTGGTCTTTAGGTGTCATCAAGTTGAGTACAACTCACAGTGACCCTATCAACAAAAGATTTGAACCCTGTTCTATCTGCACCATCCTCCTACTTCCTGACACACAGGAGCCCATTGCAGCAGTCACCATGTCAACCCACCTGGTTGAGGGTCTTCCTCTCCTTTGCCGACCCTCCACCCTTCCCAGCGTTATGTCTTTCTCCAAGGAATAGCCCCTCCTAGCAATGTGCCCAAAGTATGTGTGGCAAAGCCTCATCATTCTTGCCTCCAAAGGGCTCTCTGGCTGCACTCTCTTTAAGACTTATCTGTTCATTCTCTTGACTCTCTGTGGGATGTTTAGTGTTCTTCTCCAACATCATAGCTCAAAGGTATCAGTTCTTTTTTTGTCATCCTTATTCATTGTCCAGCTCTCAGATGCATAGCAACTAAATGGAAAAATCATGGCCTGAATCAGATGCACCTTATTGATGGCAATATGATTGACTAGTTGATTCTAACTGTATTACTCCAAGGTAGATCTATCTTCTTCCAAAATAGATATACTCTTTAGGAAAAGACTGGAGCATTTAAAGCATTGGCCTGGGAGCCCTGGGCCTGTCTCCCTGCACTGAGGGACCTCTCCCTTTATCAGAAGCACACTCTCTTGTATAAAACACTAGAGGCTTTAAGTTTCTGGAAACCTGAAGCCTTTGAAAACAGAGAGTGGATGGCGGGAGCCCTCTTGGCCGGCCTCTGCTTGACTTGTGAGCAGCTCTGAAGAGGCCCCTCCGTGCATTCTCCCCTCTGGCCAATACCAGGCCCACTGTTCCCAATTTTGAATCCTGGGGCAAAACGTTTCACAATTTAGAAACACAAATATTTATTTTCTTTCCTCAAGGTATAGGTTGAACTTCTAGAACTCTTTTGCAGCCCTCGCCCCAGCTATGGGGTGTTAAAGCCCATCTCTATTCCTGAAAACTTACCTGTAGCATATTTCTGCGGTTCCACTAATGAGAGGAGAAGTGACACAGAGAAGGTGTCTGTGTTCCTCCGAGGAAGCCATAGAACTGCCATTCAGAGCTGGAGCTGAAAGAGCTATTTCACAAGTCCAGCTGCAGCCCAGCCAAGAGGGCTTTGTGTGCTGAGCTCGGACACAGCCCTGTCCACTGGGGAGGGGGCGTGGCTCCAGCTCACATCCAGCTTGGCCACCTCCATCAAGCCTACACTCACCACTTCTGGCCCAAGTCTGACCCTTGTTGGTTTGCAAGGAAAGAAAACCAGTGCATTGCTGGAACCTTCTTTTCATTCATTTCTTCACTTACTCACCCAAACCCTATGCCAGGCACCACGCTGGGTGCCAAGATTCAGTGGTGCCAGAGAAAGGCAAGACCCCTGCTCAGAGGGGCTGGCATTTGGCTGAGGGAGGCAGGAAGCTCATTTCTTACACTATTTTGGGAAGTAACTAAATCGTGATCACCGTACCCTGCAGCATCATCTCTGGAGAAGAGAACGAGACTTAAAAGTCGTAGAAATAAACAGGATCAGCAGTCGCAGCTGTGTTCTGAGAGGGGGGCAGGGAGCAGAGAATTAGGAACAAAGGGAACTGAAAAGGGGAAAAGCAGAGGGAAATTAGTGTACCTTGTTTGTTCCCTTGAAAATGGTACAGAGAGTGATACAACCCGAGTGACAAGCTTTTGGCTCTGCCCTGAACCCAACTGGGTGACTTTGGGCAATGCCTCTGGGCCTCAGTTTCTTTGTCTTGTAAATGGGCTAATAGACTCAGGTCTGCTGGCTTTACAGGTCTGTTGGGAAACAAAGGAGATAGAGCCACAGTGAGGGCTTGTACCATTTCAAGGATGGAAGAGATTGCTATCATTCCTGTGCTGTACCCACAATCATGTTTCTTAAAACAAAAAAAGTCTGTATATTTACTTTTGTTGTTATTAGATGCAGGTGGCTTTGGCTCCTGGGGCCCCTTTGTTTGGCAGATTGAAACCTTGCACGAGCTTTCCTGTGCTGTTCATAAGCCTCTGTTGTGTTTAGAAGCTCATCGCAGTAGTGTCTGTGTCAATCCCATCTAAGGGTCTTCCTTTCTTTCATTGATCTTTCGCTTTTCGAAGCATGGCATCTCCATCTAAAGACTGGGCCCACCTGCCAACACGCCCAGGTATGGGTGATGATGTTTTGCTTCTAAGGAGCACTCTGGCTGCGCTTCTTTCTGCACAGAAGTGTTTGTTCTTTTGACAGTTCATGGTGTATGTATTCATTACTCTTCACCAATACCACAATGCACACATCTTAAATGTTACTATTCTGTCCTTTGAGGGGGGTTGGGGGTGGGAAGGACACTCCTCTGACTACACAGCCACTTCCATCCTCTCATCTCTGCTTCACATTGTCCCAGTGAGGCAGGATAACCCAGAATCCCCTTCCCACTGCATGATTAACTGAGGCTCGCAAAGGGTCAGTCACCAGCCCCAAGCCACACAGCCTCTTAGCAACAGAGGTGGGTTTGAACCTGACACTCCCTGACCAGCAAGCCCATGATCTTTCTGCTTTTCCCCAACAACTTCACGACCTGAAGGGCTTCTGGGGTGTAGCCTGTCAGGAGTGGCGCTGGTAACGCGAAAGCCATGCTTTCTCTGGCAGTTCAAATCTACCAGCATCTCTGAGGGTGACAGATGGGCAATTTCCTCCCTTGTGATTTACAGCTTTGGAAATGGGCTACAGGGTCAGTTATGAGTCAGTTTTAACTGGACGGCAATGAGAGAGGCTGGGCTTGGACACAATGACCCTGATGTCTGTGTTCCTTTATTTATTAGCTTCCTCTGTGCAGGTAGTTGAAAGGGCACAGGATGCAGAGACTCATCAATCAGATGCTCTCCCGTTTCTGGCTGAGACAGTGCAGGCGAGCAGCCTAACTCAGGTGGGCTTGGAAGAGAGCAGACTCTGAGTCTAGTACCTGGAGCCCTAGCCTGATAGACGTATCAGCTGTGTGTTCCTAGGAAAGTGACGTGACTGTTCTGTTCTTCAGTCACTCAACTGTAAGTTGAGAAAGGGGAGTAATAATATAGTAACTGCCTGACAAGGCTGATGTGAGGATTAAATGAGACAGCTCATGTAACTCACCTGTTCTTCACATCAACTTTATGAGGCAACTAGTGTTATCACCCCCTCAGCTTCCAGATGAATTGGACTTGATGGCAACTGTTATTTTTTAATTCCTGGGGTTTGGGGAGGTGGCTTCTCCTGCACCCCAGCTCCAGTCCTGGAGGAGCCCCTCCTACCCCACCTGAGATTTCCCAAATTCCAGCTGCAGTAAAGACGCCCTTGTGGTCGGAGGGGCCCCTGGAGCCCAGGCCAGTGGCTTCCTCCCTCTGCAGGCACACACACCTCCATTCAGCCTGGGCCCCGCCTCTGTGGGGTGGGGGCGAGGGCCTGCTGCCTTCACGTCAGCGAGGGGGGCCACCTGGTCAGGAGGCTGGCCAGGCAGCAAGGTTGATAAGGCCCGGCCGCTGCTGGACCCCCTCCACTGTGCCTCCTGCTGCCTGAGCTGCTAGCACCATGAGGGTCATCTCTGGCGCCAGCCTTGTACTCTGTGGTCTGTTTCTGCTGCTCCAGAACCCAGGCACCTGCGGTCTGGCCCCCCAGTCCAGAGGTGAGATGGTTCCAGTGAGATGGGGAGAGCAGCCTGAGGGGCTGGGCATGGAGATAGAGACTGAATGGGCTCAAAAAGGGGAGAGGGGCAGGGAGACCCGAAGATCTGCCCAGGAGCAGTGGTCGCAGCACTGACAAAGGCCAGAGCAGAGGTGATTCTGTTTGTCTACATGGGTGGATCTTCTTCATCTGTCTCTGGAGTCTGCGCCTTTTCTGGCGCTTCTTAGACTCCCAGGGACCATGCATGCTGGGACTGTGCCCTGGGTCACAGAGTCAGAAGCTGCCCCAGAGCCTGGAGCTGCACCTTGCCAGGGCAGAGCTCATGGCTCTTTGATGAGTGCAGACCGGGTGCAGGGAGGGTTATGGGAGAGCAAGACCTCAGTGCTCCACGTCCACCCCTCCAGCACATCCTCATTTGAGCCCCTCCCTCATTTCTGGTGTTTCAGTCTTGAGCACTGAGTCCTTGACAGTCTAATCCTTCCTGTGCAGCTGGAGAAATTGAGGCTGGAGGGAGCCCTGTCTAAGAGACACTAGGAAGGTGCTAGAGCCCACTGGTCCATGACACAGCCAATTCCTGATCCCTCTCTGGGCCTCAGATTACCCATATGTAGCCTCATCTAGTGGGGATGAGAAACCCAGTGGTTTCTGAAATCCTTTGTGGCACTCTGAGACCTGAGGTCAGTCTAGGGCGCTGCAGGTGAGGATTTGGGGTGGCCAGTTCACATCCTGTTCCCCAATCCTCCCTGCATCTTCCCTCAGGAGCAGCTCTGCCTGTTTCAGATTCTGCGTGGGGCCTTTCCGAAGGGCCTCTGAACTGAGCCCTGTCTGGCTGCAGGCAGGCCAGTGACAGCATCATGAAGTAAGCATTATTTCCCCACTGGCCAGAGGAGCAAGCTGAGGCCGGGGGTGGGGGTGGGTGATGATGACCTGTCACGGGCTAAAGAATGGCTGCAGCAGGGTTTGAACCCAGATCAGTCTTACTCCAGCTCCATGAGCTTCTCAGCACAAAGTGCCGTCTCCAGGATGTCTGGGAAGTCATCTGTCCTTGTAGACATGTTTCGGAGCCCACCTGGTCAGGCTGCGGAGGTGGCCACCAGGAATTCTTATTCCTCTCCCATGTCCGCACAAAGCAGCCTCAGCAGCTATGGAAACCAGTTCTACTTTGGTGAGTCGCTTTGATGCTCAGATGAAAGAGGCGTACTGGCAGGCGCTGCTTTGCCCGCAAGGCTGTGCTCACCCCTGGAGGGCCCACCTTCAGAGCCCTCCTGCCCAGCCGGGAGAAGTAGCTGCCCTTGTCTATGGCAACCTGGGTGGTGCAAGGCTTCACTCGTCCTTGAACCTTCCCAGTAATCCCAAGGGAGAAATGCCTGGTGATCAGCTTCTGCGAAGGCCACAGCTATGGGAACACTAGGGAGTTCTCAGCAACACGTGAGGCTGCTAGGAGTTGGAATCTGAAGTTGCTAGGAAGGCTTTCTGGGTCCTGAGCACCTGCAGTAGACGGGCCAGTTCACGTGTCAAAATCTTAGACATGCTCATCCCCACAAGGATCCTGTAAGGAAGAGATTACCTGCCTCATCGTGCAGATGAGGAAACTAAGGCTCAGAGAAGTGAAGTGACAGGGCCAAGAGCAGGTTGTGAATCTTGGTCTTTCCTGCTGGTCTGAGCTGTGTGTCTCTCACTGGAAGGAGGACCCAGGAGCCTGACTAAGGCCTGGGGCTCCGGTTTCTACTAGCTGTTCAGCACTCTCTGTTCTGTTGTCCTGAGTCTTCAGCTCTACCTCCTGACCTGTGTGCTCTTTGCCCTTTGCCCCCCTGTTCCCGTCCTCAGGGCATCTCTGCCGGACCCGGCCCACGGACCTGGTGTTTCTGGTGGACAGCTCGCGCAGTGTGCGGCCTTCAGAGTTTGAGAAGGTGAAAGTCTTCCTGTCCCAGGTCATCGAGTCTCTGGATGTGGGGCCCAATGCCACCCGGGTGGGTGTGGTCAACTACGCCAGCTCCGTGAAGCAGGAGTTCCCGCTGCGGGCCCACCACTCCAAGGCTGCGCTGCTGCAGGCCGTGCGCCGCATCCAGCCGCTGTCCACTGGCACCATGACCGGCCTGGCCATCCAGTTCGCCGTCACCAAGGCCTTCAGCGATGCTGAGGGTGGACGGGTCCGGTCTCCCCACATCAGCAAGGTACATCTCCCCACCCTGCAGGACTTCCACTGGGGGCTGGGAGCATTGCCTGTATATGCTGATTTAACTCTTCCCAAATCTCCATGAGGTGGTCATGACCGTCCAGGAAGTGAAAGTCCAGATGGAGAGGTCATTTGGCAGAGGTCACCAGTTATAAGTGACAGCTGGGATTCGAACTTAGGTCTTTGCTCAGACTCCTGCCCCTCAGAGGTCAGTCATCGCCAGCTGGTCAGAGGTCCATGAAGTCAGAAAGGAGACACACCAGAGACTTACATGGTGGTGAAGTGTGTGGCCTCTGCAGCAGACTGTCTGGGTTGAAAGCCCTGCTCTGCCATGTGCCACCTGGGATGAGTCACTTTATCACACAATGCCTCAGTTTCTTCAAATGTAAGATGGAAGTAATAGTGCCACCTTTTCAAAGGGCAGTTGAAGATCTAAATAAGTTAATGCGCTCAGGACAGTGCCTAGCATGTAATAAAGCCATGTAAGCATTAGTAGCAGGAGCTGTGATAGCATTACAGTCAAATGCTTGGCTGTTAATCAAAAGGTTGGCTGTTCAAACTCAGCAGCTGCTCTGCAGGAGGAAGACATGTCAGTTTCGGTAAAGACTGCAGCATTGGGAATCCCATGGGGCAGCTCCAGTCTGCCCTGTAGGGTTGCTGCGAGTTGAAATTGCCTCAATAGCCATGAGCTTTAAGCACTAACTAGGAATGCTTGCCTGCTGTACATGATAAAGCAGCAGCTACTGAAGGAAAGATTGGCAGTTCAAATCCACTGAGAAGGCCCTCAGAAGAAAGGCCTGGTGATCCACATTCCAAAAGAATCATAGAAAACACTGTGGAACACACGCACATTTACTTTGAAACTCATGATGTCACCACAAGGCGGTGTTGACTTGGTAGCATTTTTTTTAAAGCAGTGTTTTTATGTAGCATCGAGTTGGAACTGACTCAGAGCTGACCCTCCAGGGGCTTTTCAGAGGCTGTAAATTGCACAGCAAGAGACTGCCCATCTTTCTCCCATGGAGCAGCTGGTGGATTAGAACCACATGCCTTTGGGTTGGCAGCACAATTCCTTACCGCTAAGCCGCCAGAACTAAAAAAAAAACCCCATTAGTTAATGCTTTATTTGGTAATCCTTTGAGGCCTCAGGAACACAAAGCAGTGTGTCCCACATTGCTGAGTGGAGTTCCCGGTGGAGCTCTGTTGTTTCCACAGACCTTCTAGCCACATTCTCATTTTCAAGGACTCAGTCCAGGGGCTCGAGGTCATTTTCTCCTTGTCCATCATGGCCCTCTCACTGACCCCTGCCCTTCCCCACCACAGCCCTGTTGGCCTCAGAAGTCAGTTTACCTGTGCTGGGCCCAGCCCAGGTGACACACTCTTCCCAATCCTCCCAGCTCTAACACTGTGCCTGCCACATGCCAGATACCTGGAACATGAGTGCTCAGAGATAGTCTCCCACTTTATGGGCAGGAAGTTAAGGAAAGGAGGACTTAAGAAATCCACCCAGTTAATAAATATCACTAGTTTCCCAGACAATAGCATTTAATCCCTGTCATTAACCTATTGCTGTGGGTTCATAGCAACTCTCTGCTGGGTCCCCAAGGCTGTGAATGGCTGAGGGACTGCCCATCTTCCTCCCAAGAGGAGACTGCTGGACTCCAACCACTGGTCTTTTTGTTAGAAGTCCAGCCTGTTACCCACTAACTACCAGGGCTCCCTCATCCCAGTCATTGCAACCCCTCAAAGAAAGGACATATTGAGCTGCCCATTTGTCTTGTTTTGTGGGGGCTGCTTGTAAGTTCTGACGTGAAGTGTTCTAGATGAGGCTGATGGCTGTGGTGTCTGGGAGGATGTGGTGGCCTTGGGTGATCTAATAGAAGAGGGGGTGCTGGTGATGGAGCTCACACCTCTCCAGTCAACTAGGTCACCTCAGATCAGCTAGTGCTTGAGCTGAGCAAACGGAGGAGGAAGTGGGGGAGCAGGGACCAGACACCAAGGGCTCATCCTGGAATTTACCTGTAGGAAGAGCCACAGATGGGTATGAGGCTCAAAGCTGAGGGGAGAATCACAGCTGGCTGTTCTGTGCCAGGAGCCCAGGTCTCTGGAGAGGAAGAGACAGTGTGGGAACCCGCCCCAGGGGGTCCTGGGTAATGAGGCTTAGCAAGGTGATGCTATGTTTATAATCCAGGACTGTCTTAACCACTCTACTTGCAAGTCACCAAGAAGGGGGTCAGGCTAGAGGGGCCGGGTACGGGAACTCAAGGCGTGTAGCAGATCCAGAAGTCAGAAGCAGAGAAGCAGCAAAGGGGATTCAGGGCAGAACCCCAGATTGATGTCAGAGTCACGAAAACTCGAGATTCACAGCTGGCCCAGGTTGGATGGGGTTGTATGAGGATGACTAGTGAGAAGCTCAGCCCCACGGTATCTCCTCTTCTACTCAAGAATATGAGCAGGGAACCCTTGTGGGAAGGGCAGATAGATTCTTTTCCTCCATAGAAAGGGACATGGATGACACTGGGCGTGGAGGGAGCAAAAGAACGCAGCTACTGTTCATTGGACTGTTAACAGTCTCAGAACGCAGAAAGTGGTCCTTCCCAGGACTTGAAGGCAGAGAGATGGCCAAACATCAGTCAGTATTCCTGAGCCTTGGCTGCCCCCTCGTGGCCAAAGTGCCAAACAGTAAGGTATTGTTGTTAGGTGCCCTCCAGTGGCTACAACTCGTAGTAACCTGTGAACACCAGATCTGAACGCTGCCCTATTCTCATCATCTCCAATATACTTGAGCCCATTGATACAATTACTGTGTAAGTTCATCTTCTTGAGGATCTTTCTCTCTTTCGCTGACCCATCACCCTTCCAAGTATGATGTCCTTTTCCAAGCATGATGTTCCTCCACAAACAACATGCCTAAAGTTTATGAGCTGAAGTTTCATCACCTTTGCCTCTAAAGAGCACTCTAATTACATTTGCTCCAAGATGTATCTGTTTGTTCTTTGGACAGAGCATGGGATGTTCACTATTCCTTGACAACACCACAGCTCAAAGGCATTGATTCTCCTTCTGTCATCCTTATTCATCGTCCACTCCCTTAAGGCTTTCCTGCTTGTACTCTGAGAAGGAAAGGGGACCCTAGCACTGAGCCTCTCGCTCATCACCCAATCCCTACCTCATCGGAATCTGCAGTGAATCCCGGGTCCAAATGAATCTGGACTCAGTTTGGGGTTTGGTACTGAGGCCCTGTTGCTGCTTCTGACGTCTGGATCTGCATGGTAGTGTTGTTGTTGAGAGTTGGAATCAGCCCATAGCTGACCCTCCAGTGGGTTTTCGGAGCCAGTCAACCACACAGGAGGAGAGTGCCTATCTTTCTCCTGTGGGGCTCCTGGTGGATTTGAACCACGTACCCATGCATTGGCAGCACAATTCCTTATCTCTCAAGCCATATTGGAATCAGAATAGGAGCAAACCAGCCCTTTAGACTAATGGAGTCCCTGCCCTGTCAGACCATGGCAGGAAGTCTTGCATAGCCCTAGAGATAGTCCAGCGTTGGCACGGGCATGTCTTCCAGTGGCCCTGGACCTTCAGCGATCTCAAATCTGTTGGAGGAGACCTGGCTTTGCCTCCTCACAGGTACTCAGTCTAAGGGTGGAGGCATATGTTTACCCTTACAGACACCCATCTCAGAGAGGAGACATGCCCCCACTCTTAGGACCCTTCCAGGGTGAAAAGGGACACACAGATCTTCCCTCAGAGGTATCCAGTCTGAGGCCAGTGACATAACTCTACCAGTAGAGTATCACACTTCTGCTCTCTGAAGCTGCCTGCCTGAGGGAGGAGACACATCTGCTCCCAGAGGTCCCTGTCGGACACCTCAGCCCCGTTTCTCAGTCAATCCTCTTTTGCTTGTCGACTTCTCTTCACTGGAGGATTCTGGGGAATCAGATTTACCTGCAGTGGACTAGTCGGGTGACCCTGGGCAGGTCACTCTTCTCCCAGCCTCAGCTTCCTCTTCTGTCCACAGTCCTGCAGGGCTCCTTGAAGGGCTGAAGAGCCTGGGTTAGTGAGGCGTGGAAGCCCTGGACCTCATACATCCCACTGTTGCAGGTGGTCATCGTGGTGACAGATGGAAGGCCCCAGGACAGCGTGCGGGACGTGTCTGCCAGGGCCCAGGCCAGTGGCATCGAGCTGTTTGCCATTGGTGTGGGCCGTGTGGACAAGGCCACGCTGCGGCAGATCGCCAGCGAGCCTCAGGATGAGCACGTCGACTACGTGGAGAGCTACAATGTTATCGAGAAGCTGTCCAAGAAGTTCCAGGAGGCCTTCTGCGGTGCGCCTGGTGGGGGCTTAAGGGATCAGGGTCAGACAGAAGGGGCGGAGATAGTCACCAGAGGGCGGGGCCACGGGTGGAGGCGGGGCCTGGGTTGAGAGGCAGGGAAGGGGCGGGGCTTGAACAAGGCAGGGTTTCGGGAACTTGGCGTTGTAGGCGGGGATTGGGCGGAGCGGGGGAAGTGGGAAGGGGAGTGGGTGGAGCGATGCTCTGTGTGGGCGGGGACTTCGAGAACCTGCACCAGAGCCCAGGACAGAGTCCGGTGCAAGGAAAACTCTCACCGTGGTTTAAGGAAGGTGGGGAGACAGGACGTCAAGAGACGTCTTAAGTGGCAGGGTTTAGGCAGGGAACTGGAGAAGAAAGAACCTTCTAATGGGAGAACCTTTTAAGCTATGTGTGTTTGTACTGAGAGTAGTGGTGGTAGTGGGTGCTTGGGTGTCAAAGTCTTCTGTGTCTAGGGGACGTGGCACTGGCAGAGAAAGGTTCTGCGTTCTTCATAGAAGGAAGGTGGACTTGTGGAGACATTTTTGAGATATGACCAGTTAAAAGGGGTGGAGTGGGCAGGGCCTCGAGCAGGGGCGGGGCAAGGACTTCTCACCTTTTGTCAACTAAGAACATGGACATCACTGGGGAAAGATGTGACACAGTACTCAGGAGAGTAAACACATATTTATTGAGCATCTCCCATGTGCTGTATTTGTGCCGGGAGCTCTGTAAAGCCTTGCTCCTGTGGCTCTTACCTTTTTCAGTGCTAAGTTTTATGTTTTTCCTTTAGTATTATCACCTTCTTCGAGGATATTAGTAGAGTCAGGCCCTGTGTCCCACCCAGTTGGAGGGAGACCTCATTTCCCCTTAGCGTGCAAGCAGGTTGGGTCTCCAGTGCGAGTATCCTGGCTGGGATATCTGAAGCCCTGTGACTCTGAAGTTCCTTTGTCCACACAGTGGTGTCAGACCTGTGTGCCACAGGGGACCATGACTGTGAGCAGGTGTGCGTCAGCTCCCCGGGATCCTATACCTGCGCTTGTCGTGAGGGCTTCACACTGAACAGCGATGGCAAGACCTGCAATGGTCAGTGGGCTGGGCTGGGAGGGCACAGGGGGTATGGGTTGGCTACTACCCCTTGAGTCCTATGCCTATAATGAATGCCCTCTAGAGCTTGGTTTTTGCAGAAAGCCCTCTTCCTGACTGACTGTTCGCTCTATCTTGTCACAGTGGCTGGGTAGGATTAGTGTGATGGGAATAGTTAGAGAGTCTCAAGTTCAAATCTTAGTTCCATGGCTTAAACTGCAGGATTTACCAGCTTTTAGACCTTCCTGCAGTTTTCAATGCTGTAGAATGGAAACAGTAATGTTGGATTTATAGAGTGTAAAATAGGGGTAATAGTAATAGTATCTGATATCTGAACTGGTCTAACCTTGAAGGGGATGATAATTACCAGGATCAACCCAAAGGTGATTCCCACAGGGGAAAAGATCTGATATATCCCCTTTATCTAATCATGTCATCAATTTTTACTCTAGTCATCCCTCCCACGGCACTCTTTAGTTCTCCTTTGCGTTCAGTACTTCATTGCAATGGTCACATAGAAGTCACAGAATATACAGTTAAGTGGTTTATTAAGGAAGTAACAGGAGTCAGATCAGGAAGCATGCAGGCAATGCCTCCCTTCTGCAGAGCAGGACAGCTTTCTTGGCTCGTCTTCTGCTGTCTAAGTCTCTTCTTGTCCTCCTAAAAAGATGCTCCTTTTAACGCTGGTGTCCGTCACCATTGAATCCCTTCTGGATCTGTCATTGTCTTCAATGTTACAGTCTTTGACTTATGCTTCTATTCTCTAAGGAGGTCCTTGCCTTTTTTCTCTGTGTGCTTTGTCCTGCTCCTTTCTCTCTCCAAACCCATCTCTGGGATTGGCTGCTTAAATGTATAACTTGTGAATTTCACAAGCTGGGCCCACAAACAGACCAATCTCCTCTTAGTAGGCCTCAGACACTTCATTTACATGGTAAATGCTAACTCACCTCATTTGCATAGTCAGTTGACTGCAAAGCACATTCCAATTACAGGCGAGGCTACAGCCTAGGACTGGATAAAAATGTCAAACCAAGTTGCTTACAGTTTACTCAGGAAATGTCACAAACCCTCTAGGGTAGAAAACTAAGGCAAAGGTAATGCCTGAGAGTTTCGTGGGCAAATCTTAAAGCTGTTTGTTTTTCCAAAGCACCAACAGAAGGCCACATAAAGGAATACATTTGAGGGAGTTTGGGGGACAAACCTGTGATTTCCCAGGGCAGAGCGTGAGAAGGGGGCAGGATTGTTGCCCAGCGAGTGTTCTGGATGGATGCTTCACCACCTTGCCTTTCCTTTCCTTCCCAGTGTGCAGCGGTGGTGGTGGCAGCTCGGCCATTGACCTGGTCTTCCTCATTGATGGATCCAAGAGTGTGAGGCCAGAGAACTTTGAGCTGGTGAAGAAGTTCATTAACCAGATCGTGGACACGCTGGATGTTTCCGATAAGTTGGCCCAGGTGGGACTGGTGCAGTACTCGAGCTCTGTGCGTCAGGAGTTCCCGCTGGGCCGCTTCCACACCAAGAAGGACATCAAGGCAGCGGTGCGGAACATGTCCTACATGGAGAAAGGCACCATGACCGGGGCTGCCCTCAAGTATCTCATTGACAACTCCTTCACCATCTCCAGTGGGGCTCGGCCTGGTGCCCAGAAGGTGGGCATTGTCTTCACTGATGGCCGGAGCCAGGACTACATTAATGACGCTGCCAAAAAGGCCAAGGACCTTGGTAGGTGCTGCCTGCCCCTGGCCTCCACTGACGCATAGCTATCTTGCAGCTTATCTTGGTGGTTGTTGTGACTAGTGCCATAAACCCAGGTGATGTGAGTGGAAAGGTATTGTTAATCCATCCCTACCTTACATTGATGGCAAAATTGAGGCCCTAGAAGTGGTTTGTTTGCTGATTCTTTTATAGGTGGGATATAGAACACACATATTAGAAGAATATTTGTGCCCAAGAACACACCAACTCTCGAGGGCAGCTGCAGAGAAAGCCCGAGTCTCAGGGCTTTTTTAACCACTCAACAGGGAGCTCTTGTGGCTTCTTCTTCCATAGAAAGTTGTGTTACACAACCCAAAGACCATGCCTCTTTGGCAGTTCAAATCCACTAGGAGAAAGAAAGAGAATCTGTGCTCATACAAAGACTAGGAAACCCAATGAGCCCTTTCTGACTTAAATATAATGACTACTGGTAGCAGAGTAGAGAGTTATGAGGGCTAAATGACATTACAGAGCTCTCACGACAGGGTATGGCATATAGTAGAACCTGAACAAGGATTTGCTCAGTTTCTTTGGCTTAGGCACTATGCCTGCAATTCCTAAAGCTGTCACCAGGAGGTTTCTGGTATCAAGTGTCTGCTTGAACAGCTAGGACATATGACTAATCCAGACGGCCTTCTGCAGTTGGCCTTATTAATTTTGTTCCTTCTGGCAGGATTTAAGATGTTTGCTGTGGGTGTGGGTAATGCAGTGGAGGATGAATTGAGGGAAATTGCCTCAGAGCCTGTGGCAGAGCACTCCTTCTACACAGCTGACTTCAAGACCATCAACCAGATTGGCAAGAAATTACAAATGAAGATCTGCGTGGGTAAGTGAGGCCAGGGAAGGGCAGGTGGGACTCTGTAAAGGAACAAAGTCATCCTGGGACTGGGTGTGAGCAGGGAAAAGCAATGAGGAGGGCGCAAAAAGAGTTATCAGAACAAAGGAGATGGTCTTATAGTATGATGGTTATGACCACTAGTACTGCACCTGTGGTTTCCAAATATTAAAACCTTCCATCCTGTTTGGTAGGAATACTATTATTTTTGTTTCATAGATGGAAAAACCAAGGCAAGAGGAGTAGAGTGATGATTAGTAGCTTGGAGAGCTGTGGTACAAACCCTTCTGTTTCTTCCTGGTAATGAACATGGGCTTCAGAGTCAGACAATCCCAGTGCCTTGCATCTTTGGTTTGACACTAACTAGATGATGGACACAGGAAAGCCATTCTACTTCTTTTTATTTTTCTATTAAATAGGGTTAATGATTTCAAACCCAAATAGTTGGGGTGAGGTGTTAACCAAGGTAACATAGAGCCCCCCAACAGTGTTTTGCACCTAGGTGCTCAGTGGTTGGGCACTATTTCTGGGGTTCATTCTTAGGGCTTAAGCATTTGAACTGTCTTCCCCCTTTCTCTAGGGGTTCTGTCAAAAGGGCTCTAAGCTATTCTGCCTCATCAGCATTCCCAGAGTCCTTTCCCCAGGATTCTGTCATCCTGACCTTGGGAAGTGACCCCTGCCCCCTAGGGCAACCACTCACCATCTTTTCTCTTTCTCTGCTTTTCTTCCCATCCCAGAGGAAGATCCATGTGCCTGTGAGTCCATGGTGAAATTCCAGGCCAAAGTGGAGGGGTTGCTGCAGGCTCTGACCAGGAAGCATATCCTTTACCTGAGGTCACCGTGGGGAAAGGGAAGGGTAGAGGGGCTACCAATGTGGGGAGAGGAGAGGGAAAATGCTACTCTAGTGGGCTTGGGTGGGTGCCTTCTTGCCTGGTTCCTGCTGCAGAAGATCTGGAACGTGGCCAGATAGTATTGGCTCAGCAAGGCTCGTAGAGAGTAAACTGGAGGTTGACGGTCCAGACACAAACACACATAGAGTCCTGGACCTGTTCAGGAACTCACAGGGCCCCACAGACTCCCACATCTCAAGCTCACAGTAACATGATGGGTATAGCCTCCACTCAGAGTTGGGTTTGAAAAACCAGAAGACTCTCCTGGCAGAGCCAGGACCCAGCAGGGCTAAACCTGTGAGGTAGGGTAGGGCATCAGAGCTCAAAGTATCTAGCTATAACTTTGGACAACATTGTTCTGGGGATATTGGATATATAATTTTTGATAGAGGCAAGAAGACTAGCTACATGGCATCTAGCCTAGGAATGAAAGATGGTCAGTTAAAATAGAATATGGGGTCCCTAGGCAGGCACCACTTCCATCACTGCCCTTTTCTGGTCGACTTGTACCTCTCCTTGACTCAGAGCCCACTGGAAGCAGTGAGCAAGCGGCTGGGTATCCTGGAGAACAGAATTGTCTAAGATGTCCTGCTCCCTGCCATGGCCTTTCCACCCTGACCCCAGCGTGGCTCAGAGAGTCCTGCATGTATCCCTTCTAGCCCCAAACTTAGCCTAGCTTTAGCCAGTTTAGTGAAGGAGGCTATGGATAGACAGGACCCTGGAATGGGTCTTCCCAGCCTCTGACATCCTACAAGCACCTGGGGAGGGGGTGGGGGGTGGGTGTGCATGTGTGTGGGTATGTGTGTGCATGAGTGAGAGAGCAAAGAGGTGAGTGTGAGAGTAATTACATTTGCATTTTTTTAAATCAAAAGCTTAATATATTCCTATTTTTTTAGTTAACCCTTTCTTAATTTTGAGTGATGTGAGACTCCTTTACTGATTTCTCTATTCCTCTTTGAAAACCAATTAAATGTGATTTAACTTAAGCACTGAATGGGGCTGGAGGCAGTGTGGTCATTTGACTATGAGGAGAGAGAACTGATGAGGGTGAGTGGGGGTGATGAGATTGATGGCAATGGGAACAGCAATGACAGCAGCCACACCCAGACCAGCTTATGTCCAGCCTATCCTTGTCCTGCCTTTTCAGTTACACATTCATTTACACCATCTCCTTTCCTCATCCCACAAATCATATGCAGAACAGAAAAAACCTATTTTACAGATGGGAAGACTGAGCATCAGTGAAAGTATGACTTGCTCAACGAAGGGTCTATTGGGGAAAGGACTTAAACCACAGATCACAGGACATTAAAGAGGAGGAAAGGCATTGGAGGAGGGCAATGGTACCAGATGTATGTGCCATCGAGTCGCTTGTGATTTATAGCAATCCTATATACAACAGCTTTCAGTCTTGCTCTGTCTTGAGCCAACTTCATTGTCTCGGACACATTTACTCCTGTTGTTGTGCCATTGAGTCGCCCGCAACTCAAATCCTATGTACAACAGACCTAAACCCTGCTCTATTCTGTGCCAATCTCACTGTCTCTGACACACCTACCACCATTACCCCAGTCACTGAATCATACTATCTCATTGACGGTCTTTCTCTCCTGCGCTGTCCCTCCACCCTCCCAAGCATGATGTCCCTCTCCAAGGATTGGTACTTCCTTGCAACATGTCCATAGTATGTCAGATGAAGCTTCAGAATCCTTGCCTCTAAGGAGCAGCCTGGTTTCACCTTCTCTAGGATGAATCTTTTTGTTCTCTTAGCAGTCCATGGCATAGTCAACCCTTCTCCAACACAACAGCTCAAAGGCATCAATTCTTCTTTTATCATCCCTAGTCATTGTCCAGCTCTCTGATGCATAGCAAGTGACTGCAAAGACCATGGCCTGGATCAGGTGCACCTTAGTCTCCAGACTGACATTGTTGCTCCTCGTACTTTGGAGAGGTCTCTGACAGCAGCCTTTCCCAGTGCAATACGTCGTTTAATTTCCTGGCTGCTGATACCAAGAGTGTTGATTGTGGAGCCAAGCAAACTAAAGCTGTTAACAATCTCAGTCTCTTTACCATCTATCATGATGCTGGCAATCAGCCCAGTGGTGAGAATCTTTGTCTTCTTAATATTGAGCTTCAATCCATATCTAAAGCTGCAGTCCTCAACCTTCTGAAGGAAGCACTTTAGGTCCTCTTCAATTTCATCAAGCAGGATTGTGTCATCTGCATAATGCAGATTGTGTCATCTGCATAATGCAGTCTTCCTCTAGTCTTGATGCCACATTTCTTCCCATAGAGCCCAGCCTCCTGAATAATCTTTTCACCATACAGATTGAAAAGGTATGGAGACAGGACACATCCCTGGCATCTACCCTTCCCAATTTTGAACCATGCAGTGTTTTCTTGCTCTGTTTTGATGACTGCCTCCTGGTCCAAGAATAGGTTTCGCATAAGCACGATCAAGTCTGGGATTTCCATTCTTCTCAGAGTCAGCCACAGTTTGTTTTGATCCACACAGTCAAATGCCTTTGCATTGTCAATGAAACACAGATAGACACTTCTGGTACTTCTTGCTTTGAGCCAAGATCCAGCTAACATTAGCTACAATATCCCTAGTACCACGGCCTCGTCTAAACTCAGCCTGCACTTCTGGCAGTTCCCTGTTGATGTGCTGTTCCAGTTGCAGTAGTTTTTTAATAATCTTCAGCAGAAACATGCTTGCACGTGTTATTATTGATATTGTTCAATCACTTCCGCATTCTATCGGATCATATAGATCTCTTCCAGTCAGTTGGTCAGGTGGTTGTCCTCTAGATTTCTTGGCACAACGTGGTGAGCATATCTAGGACAGCATCTGTTTGTTGAAATATATCAATTGGCATACTGTCAATTCCTGGGGCCTTTTTTCTTTTTTTCCTATTCATTCAGAGCAGCTTGAACTTCCTTTATCACCATAGGCTCTTGATCATACATTGTTTCATGAAATTCTTCTGTGTCCACTAATTCCTTCTGGTACAATGACTCTGTATATTCTTTCCATCTTCTTTTCATGCTTTATGGGCCATTTAATAGTCTGTCCAAAGCATCCTTAAGTATTGCAACTTGAGGCTTGTATAGCGAATCTCTATAAAACAGCTTTCAACCCTGCTCTACCTTGAGCCAACTTTGTTTTCTCTGACACAATTATCCTCCTTACCCCAGTCAAGTAGGACCACTCATTCATTCTTTCAACAAAGACAGAGCACATACTCCACTCAAGTGGTGGGGAGATAGTGGTGTACAAGATAAAGTCTTAGCTCTTGAGGAACTTACAGTTGTCACATATCCTCACTCCAGCTAGAGAAGAGAGTGGGGCCAGATTTTCCAGGTCTAGTTCTTTCCTTTGGCTCCCTATTGGAGTCCTCTCTGTTGTGTATTTGGCTATCAGCAGCTTTTGCCCCTCCTCTGACACGGTTGTAACTTCTCCCCCTCAGGAACCGCGCTGGGAGAGACTCTTAACCCGATGCCCTCCTCTTTCCTTCCTGTCAGCCCAGTTGAGTCTTCCAGGCATGGCTCTAACATTGGGCCTCTCCAGATTTCTCTGGAGAGCACCCTCGTGGTTTCTCAATTCTTCTCTCATAGTGAGTGTTCCTCTGATTTTCTGAACCCATTCTTGTCTGATGGAACATTTTCAGTGTTACTACTAGATTCACACTTGACAACTTGTAAAAGCCTTTTATGAGAAGCTCAGGACATCCATGAAGATCTGATTTAGCTGCAGTTCAGGGACACAGAGGAATAACATGAACAATAAACCCAAGAGCCACAATAAAACAATAGCATAACTGCAAGAGAGAAACTTAGCAATTATACCACCACTTCTCTATCTTTGTGATCCAGTCACCACTATGTGCATTTTCTTTTTAAAAAAAATTATTTTAATTGTAATTTTAATGAAAGTTTACAGAGAAGTTGAATTTTCATTCATTCATTATTGTACATTTTTCTCCCTCTCGCTCCCTTCCCCCTCTTCCAGTTCACTTTCTATTTTTTTTAAAATAGTCATTCATTTTTGGTCAATTTCCTCTTCCTCTCCCATTTTCTCTCCCTCCCCTAGTCCTCTTTGAAATGTACCTCTTATTCTGGATTAGATTGTATTACATACAATGCCTAATAATATGTTGCTTTTAAATAGTTCTCTCCCTCATCTGTTCCAATATAGTGTTCATCATTTATTAACTCTTTTCCCACTCTCCTCCCAACCCCCCCCCATGTCAGTCCTGCTTCATAATGGTGGTCTTATGCAGTATTTGTCCTTTTGAGACTGAGACATTGTGGTCAGCATAATATCCTCCAGGATCACCCATGCTGTGGAACATTTTATGAGGTCATTATTTTTCAGTGCTGCATAGTATTCCATTGTGTCAATATACCATAGTTTTTCTATCAATTCAGATGTTATTCTACTGAAACTTTCTCTATGCCAGACCCCAATCTAAGGACTCTTTTGCTGTCTGTGGTGGTTCCTTGTAGGGCTCAGCCATATTGCCTTTTATTGTCCCCAAATTATGCCCACTCCCCTCCCTTCCTTGAACATGGTGGATGGAACAGTGCAGTGTAACTCTGTCTACTGATTTCAGCAGATTGGTCCACAGCAGATACCTACCTAGGTTGGGCCAATCAGCTTCTCACTTAAGATGTTAGACTTGGACATCTAGTTACCTGACTGTAATACTAAGGCTAAGGGAGCCTCTGTCTCTTCCAGAAGCACTAGAATACAAAGATTAGAAGCGCCTGTTCTCAGGAAACAGCAAAACAGCATTTGCCTGGGTTGCTGGTTATGTTCCAATCTAATGATGTCTCTGTTTTCTGGTGCTGTGCAACAAATGACGCCCAAACAGTGGCTTAACAGAACAACCTGTTGATGGTGTGACTCCACGAGCTGAGTGGGCTCAGCTGGGTGGTTTTCTGCTCTACGTGGTACTGACTGGCTGCAGTCACCTGAGGCTGCAATCCAATATCGCTCACTCACATGACTGGTGTTGGTGGGGACGGCTCGAAGGCTGGGCCCCTCTCCCTCTCCAAGTCATCTCAGGTCCTCACCCACCATGTGGGTTCTCCAGCAGGGGGGCTGGGCTGCTTATGTGGCAGCTCTGAGCTTTCAGAAAGTTGTTAAGGTTATGGTCACAGGTCCTCTCACTGTTTCCAACTGGCCAAAGCAGATCTAGGCTGCTCAGATTTAAGAGACAATGAGGAAAACTCAACTTCTTGGTGGGACGGAGACTGACAAAGAATTTGTGGTAATTTTCAATCCCTCATTTCTTGATCCCCTTCTTGTGCTGGACTGTGCTCTCTGCCCTTGGCATTCTCTGGCCTCGAGGACACATCCGCCCACCTCTCAGTTCCTCTACCTTCCCCTGGATCCTGTCTGGTACTAGTATTCCTTTCAATACAGACACCTGGCCTCCAGTAACCGTACTATCTATGGTACCTCCATCTGCATAGAGAACAACCCAGTGGGGGCACATGCAGGGAGCCTGGTTGGCCTCTCGTAGCTATCCTCCAGTTTCACCAGGAGGCAAAGCTGAGGACAGCCTTGTCTCTCTGCTCCCAGCAGTGCCATCTAAGTGTGCTGGGATCCAGGAGACAAGCTGTAGAGGACATGTGAGCATGGAAACTTTGGGGACAGTAAGTTAGGCTCCACCACTCACCTAGGCAGCAAATCCTTGGAGTAAACCTAAGCCAGGCCAGCTGGAGAGGAAACAAAAATAGACGAGAGTCCTTGTCTTCATGGAGCTGACACTGCAGCCCCACTTCCACAACTTGCAGTGCTGTCCTGGACAGTCACTCCATCTCCCTGTGAGCTCTGATTTAGCAGTTCTATGGGGAGAATGATTCAGAGGTGGGGAGTGAATGAGGGGGAATCCCCAGAGGACCTGGCTCATGTTGCTTACCCAAAGACTGAAACTGTTAATGCTGCTTTTGTGAAGCAAAATAAAACAGAGAAGAGCCAGGGTCGCTCAGCTGGGTCATCCACCAGGCTTTGAATTTCCCAGCAATGTTACATGTGAGATGACATGGAGACTTTAGGAACCTTGTCCTTGGGGCCACATGACTTTGTTGAATACTCCAGTGCCCTCTGGCTTTGCTTTATGACCTCAGCTTCTTGGGTAAGTCCTCCTCCTAGAGCTGTCAGAAGATTAACCTGGTATGTCAAGGAAAAGCAGAAGAGTGGAGAATTTGGAGTATATGGCAATCCTACAGGGGTTTCTGGAGGAAATGAGCAGAAAGTGTGAAAGTTGAAAGTAGTTGAGATGGACTTGATAGCAAAGTAACAACAACAATAACAACAACAAAGATTTATGAAAGTTGGTTGAGGCTTTTTGTCACAGTTCTGACCTTTTGGTTAGAACCATTTATGCCATCTATGGACTTGTGGGCTTACCATGCGCATCAGAATGCACTTGATAGTAATGGGTTTTGTTTTGGCTTTTGATTGAGTGGGAGGTGGGAAAGTGAGAAGGCGTCCTTGAAGAGGTGGATCGAAATGTGGGCTATTCAGGGCCTAGGGAGGAGGAGGGGATAAAGGGAAGGAGCACGCGGAGACCAGGGAACAACCTGTGTAAATGCCTGAGTCTGGAAGGTGTTTGACCCTGGAGGGAATAGACTGGGCTCTCTGTGACTGGAGGACATTAGGAGAGGAGTCCAATGACCAGATTTTGCAGACATGCTGTGCTGGTTGTTTTAAGGAGTCGAGACTTGATCCAGAGGGGGCTGAAAGGGTTTTTTTCTTCTTCTTTTCTTTTTGTGAAAGGGTTTTAAGCAAAGATATAAAGGAAGATGTGGGCTGCCCATCCCAAGAGTCACAGGTGGAATCAGTTATACATAAGACGTCCAACAACTGAGAAGGTTGAGAAATCAATCCTGTACAAGAAAGAACTGAAACCAGATGCCCATGGCTTAAGTACTGTCTAGCAGAACCAATAGATACACATGGGATTGGAGCGAGATAGAAGCTCAGTCTGAGAACCGATTTGCCCTATCAAATATACCCCAGCCCACCCTGGTCTCGTTCTTCTGGGCCTTGTAGATGCAGAGGTAGAGGTTTTAAATATCTGTTTCTTTGGATTCTGAGGAAAACAGGTTTCTTTGGATTCTGAGGAAGACAGGGGCCAACATCCTGGGGGCCTTCAAGCCAAAACTACAGCTATTAGCTTTTCACAATTCCCCCCGTATTTGCTGCTCTAGGTCCTTTTGAAGTCCATCCTGTCCATATTATCTTCACATCTCAGATCTAGGCTTGCTTAACAGAACATTAAAAACAGGTCCCAGGTCCCATTAGCAAGAAAACCAGCATCTCCCCAAGGCAGCACAATTTACTGCCAGATGGCAAGTTACTTTGTCACACACATACACACACACACACACACACACACGCACAATTTATGCATGTTGTTGTTAGGTGCTGTCACATCAAGAATGACTCATAACGACCCTGTGAACAACAGATCTGAACCCTGGGTTATCCTATGCCATCTTCATACTTCCTGACACATTAGAGCCCATCGCGGCAGTCACTGTGTCAATCCACCTGGTGGAGGGTCTTCTCTCCTTCTGCAGCCCTTCTCCTGCACTGTCTCCCCACCTTCCCCAGCATGATGTCCCTCTCCAAGGACTAGTCCTTCCTGGCAACATGTCCAAAGGAAGTCAGACAAAGCTTCAGAATCCTTGCCTCCAAGGAGCTGCCTGGTCTCACCTTCTCCAGGATGAATGAACCTGCTTGTTCTCCTAGCAGTCCCTGGTATATTCAATACTCTTCTCCAGCACGACAACTCAAAGGCATCAACTCTTCAGTTATTATCCATCTACATTGTCCAGGCTACACTTACCAGACTATGACAGAAAGAAGATAAGGCAGATGAAGAGCTCTCTGTGCTTGGATCTTCCTTACCTCCCAGGACTCCAAGGGCTTCAGACAATTGCTGTGGGGCCAGGCACAAAACCTGAGAGCATTCACTCATTTTCCAAACAGTATCTGCTGTGAGGGGCACAAGCTAAGTGCTATAAGGAGAAAATGACTATAAAAATACTGACCCTAGTCTTGAGAAGCTTCAGTGGGCCTGATCCAGGCCATATAGTCCTCGAAATTACTTTCTGTGCATCAGAAAGCTGGACAATGACTAGGGATGATAGAAGGAGAATCGAGGCCTTTGAGCTGTGGTGTTGGAGAAGAGTATTGAATATACCATGGACTGCTAAGAAAATGAACAGGTTCATCCTAGAGAGGGTTAAACCAGGCTGCTTCTTGGAGGCAAGGATTCTTAAGCTTTGTCTGACATACTTTGGACATGTTACAAGGAGGGACAAGTCCTTGGAGAGGAACGTCATGCTTGGGAGGGTGGGGGAACAGTGCAGGAGAGGGAGACCTTTGAGGAAATAGATTGATTCAGTGGCTGGGGTAATGTGGGTAGGTGTGTCAGAGACAATAAGATTGGCACAGGATAGGGCAGGATTTAGGGCTGTTGTACATAGATTCGCTATGAGCTGCAGGTGACTCGACGGCACATAACAACAAGAAGTTTATTTAAGATGACAGATAGAACATAAAACAATAATAATAACAACCTGCTGATTATTGTTGACAGATGATGTACTAGAAGCTTTATGTACCAGAAACTTATTAAAAGTCTTTGACATCAGGTTTTCAAAGGAACTCTTGCTGTTTTTCTTTACTGAAGACTAACTGATGTTCAGAGAGTTGAGGTAATCTATATGAAGCTGCTCATAAGTAGCTCCTCAAACATGATTTGAACCTAGATCTACTGGGCCTCAGAGCCTGAGCTTTATTTTTGGTAGCAGGCTCCTGCTGTCCTGTAATTATGATGGAGCGTGGATTTTGCTGGAAAGAGGCGTGAAATAAGGGCCAACATTTACTGCGCACCTGCTACAGCCAGGTCCTATTCTGGACACTATTTGGAATGTTGTTGCTGTTATGTGCCGTTGAGTCGTTTGCGACTCATAGCGACCCTATGCACAACAGCCCTAACCCCTGCTCTATCCTGCGCCAACCGCACTGCCTCTGAAACGCCCATCCCAATTACCCCAGTCACCGAATCAATCCATCTCATAGAGGGTCTTCCCCTC
>NW_006399902.1:3112885-3145864 GCF_000299155.1 Elephantulus edwardii | reverse complement strand
GCTTCTCCAGCAGTTCCTTCCACATTTGGAATAGACTATTTTATTTACTTAGCATCATTGTATTGGGTGCTTATTCTTTGTCATTCTATCTTAAAAACAAGGAAATGGAGACATGCTCAGTTACATGCTGTGGGCTCCGCAAGTACACAAAAGTTTGGACTAAACTAACTTCCCTTTTTCTTTGACTGATGTTATTGTTGTTGTTGTTGTCGTGTGCCATAGAGTTGGAACCTACTCATAGCTGACCCTCTGGAAAGTTTTCAGGGGCAGTTAATCACATGGGACTAGATTGTCCATTCTATTCCCGCAGAGTGGCTGGTGGCCTCAAATCGCATGCTTTCAGGACCACAGCGCAACTTCTTGCCACTCTGCCCTCTGATAGTAAAGGATAACAGAAGCATGTCTATTTATACTTTACTGACTATTCAAAGACTGTGTGGATCATAATAAGTTATGGCCAACATTAGAAAAATGGGAATCTCTGAGCACTTAATTGTACTCACTTAATTGTACTTTAAACCTATATCTAGTCCAGAAGGCTGTTGTGCAAACAGAGCAAGGGGACACTGTTGTTGCTGTCAAGTGCTGTTGAGTCATAGGCGACTCATAGCGACCCTATGAAGGAGAGTGCTCAACGCGTGGGTGCCTTTCATCCTCTCTCCAGGTTCATAGGGTTTCCGGAGGCAAGCTATTGCGGAAGAGGATGCCACTCCTCTTTCCAATCTTGTTTTAATCAGGGAGCTCCACCCCACTCTCTGTCCGCATTGGGTAACCAGCCAATAACGCATTTGACACACCAGTGTCACAGTGTTCAGCCTCACAGCAACCACAAGTGACCGCTGTATGGCAACTTGTACACCAGGGCTATATGACCTAGAGGAATGTCTGAACAAAAACAATGAAAGACAGGCCCGAGGGCCGTGGATTAAAAGTCACCCAACTTTGGCTTGGTAGCATCACTTTCTGTCCACTGGTCCAGCTGATCTCTCTCTCTATGTTGATGTTATTGTTGTTAAGTGCTATCGAGTTGCAGGCACTACATGGTTTAAAATTAAGAAGAAAATGTGTCAAATTGTATTCTCTCTCCATACCTATTCAATCTATATGTTGAGCAAATTATTCAAGAAGAGGAATGTGGCATTAGGAGACTCATCAATAATCCGTGTTATGCAGATGACACAACTTTACTTGCTGAAAGTGAGGAGGACTTGAAGCACTTGTTGTGGAAGATCAAGGAATGCAGCCTTCAGTATGGATGGCATCTCAGTGTCAAGAAAACAAAGATTTTTACCACTGGACCAATAGGCAACATCATGATAGACGGATAAAATATTGAAACTGTCAACAATTTTATCTTACTTGGATCCTATCAACATTCTTGGTAACAGCAGTCAGGAAATCAGGAGATGTATTGCAGTGGGAAAATCTTTAGTTAGAGACTTCTCCAAATTATTGAGGACTGATGATGTTAGTTTGAGGACTAAGGTGTCTGATACAGGTCATATGATTTCTGATAACTTGTTGTGCATCTGAGAGCAGGACAGTGAATAAGGACGACAGAAGAAGAATTAATGTCTTTGAGCTGTGGTGTTGGAGAAGAGTGCCGAACGTCCCATGGACAGCTAAAAGAACAAACAAATATGTCCTGGGGAGGGTGCAGCCCGAGTGCTCTTTGGAGGCAAAATGAAGAGGCTTCACTCACATACTCTGGGCAGGTTACTAGGAAGGGCTGTTCCTTGAGGATGAACATGATGCTGAGAAAGACAGAGGTCATTGAAGGAGAGGAAGACCCGTGACCTGGTATTTGGACATTGACTAATGGGCTCAAATGTGTCAGGAAGTGTGAGTGGCACAGGATAGGACAGGGTTCAGATCTGTTGTGGATTAGGGTTACTGTGGGCTGTTTGACTGGGTGGCACCTAACAACAACAACAACAACAACAACAACAACAACATCTCTTTGACTCCTGAATCTGCACTCTCAATCAGTGCTAATAAGTCTGATTCAACACAGACATGCTGGTGCATTGACAAGTGAGCCCTGGTGGACAGTACCTAATAGGTCAGGCTGTTAGTTTTAAAGCTGTTGATATTCTTAGTTGACACTGAGTTGGCTACGACTCGGAGCAACTGGACCAACAACTGTTATGCACTTTGCCTCATCTGGCACCGTCCTCACGATCTCCTCTATGCTCCAGCCCACTGTTGGAGTTACTGCGCCCATCCATCTCCGTGAGGGTCTCCCTCTATTTCTCTAACTTTCCATCTTTCCCAATATGATGTCTTTTTCCAAGGTCTGGCTTCTCCTGAAAACATGCCCACAGCATGTGAGATGAAGTTTTACCATCCTCGACTCTCAGGAGCGCTGGTTACAATTCCTCCAAACAGACGTGTTTGCTTCTTTGGTGGTTCCTTGGGATATTCCGTTCTCTTGCATAATACCACAAATCAAAGGCAATTCTGTCTTCGTTATTCACTGTCTGACTTTTATATGTATAAAACAATAGAAAACACTACCACTTGATCAGGTACATCTTAAAGAGGTCCTTCAGATTCCCCAATGCAATAGTTTTTGACTATTGCTGCCTTCAGTGTTGATTGTAGCTCTAAATAAAATGAAATCGTTGACAACTTCAATTTTTTCTCCATCTATTATGACACTGATATTGTGATAGATGGTTCAGTGGTTTATTAATTAAATAGATGATCTATTCTTGATGTTGAGCTATAACCCAGATTGAAGGCTGTAGTTTTTGATCTTCTGCAGTAAACGCTTCAAGTCTTAATTTCTGCAAGCAAGATTGTGTTACTATTTGAGAGGAAGCTGGGCAGGATCTACCCATTAAAATTTACAGTCTGAGAAAATGAGAACTGAGGAACAAACGGAGACTTGTACACTAATGTTCATAACAGTGTTAGTCACCATCACAAGAACATGGAAACAGCCCAAATGTCCAACCACAATCGGATGGATTGAGAAATTATGGTACATTCACACAATGGAATACTACGCAGCATGCAGGAGCTTTGATTCTGTAAATCACTACCTAACTTGGGAGGGACTGGAGTGCATTACACTAACTGAACTAACTCAGTCTCATAAGGACAAAAATGATATAAAGACCATTATTGTAGAACATGTATGAAGATCCAAGGGGGAGGGGATGGTGGGAGCAGAGGGCAGAGGCAGGGGAGTGATGGCTAGTCATTGGGTCTCCCAATTTGTCGGGTGAAATGAGGGATGGGTAAAGGAACTGGGAAAGATCCGGTGTGAAAAAACAACGCATACAAACTTTGTAAGTAAATCAGTATAAAATAAAAATTTTATATAAATACACAAAAATGTAAAAAAAAAAACCTTACAGTCTCAGATGGTTGCTATGAGTTGGAGCCGACTTGCCAGCAATTGGTTTTATGGTGGTGCTTTGACAGGTGAATGCCATTTTAAAGGGCAAAATATCTATGTTTTGATCAAGTCAACCCCCTTGGTTGTCAGCTGTAAGTAGACTCAGTAGCTCATTCATTCATTCATTCATGGATTCACCAAACAAGTGCCTTTCTCAGCTTTTGCTTTGTGTGGCCTCAACCTTGGACACATAACAATGACACAGTGGGGTGTGTGTGTGTGTGTGTCCGTCCCAGCCGCCTCACAGGGAGCCAAACAACCAAGGTGTGTTAAAAAAGAAAACCAAAAACAAACACCGCTAAAAAACAAAACCCACCCACCAAAACACGTGTAATTTCATCTGGACAGGCATCCTTGAGAACCGAGAAGCAGACAGGGTCTAGGGTGGAGAAGATGGTAGGGGATGCATAGATTAAGTCTGCCACCTTGGACTGAATTCTGACTTTGTGCTGTGAGGGGCAGGACCGGCAGTCAGACAGTAGCCCTTTCCAGTGTAATAACAGTGACTACAATCTGTACATGACCTAACACTTCTGCTGTTATCACCCTCATTTTACAAATGACAAATCAGGGCTTGGAAATGTGAAAGGACCTGCCCATCTGAAGGCATGCATGTTAGACTTCAAAGTTCTCATGATTCCCATTCTCTTTTGCTGATCCTGGGTCATCTTTTTGTGTGTGCCTCAATTTCCCCATTTATAAAGGTATGCTGACATCGGGTAAGAAGAACAAACTCCAGTTCCTTTGACTTGTGTGATCTTCCTGAGGCCGGAATTGTACGCCCAGCGTTGCTATGGAGACATCTGACCACATGATGGCAGCATTAGCCTAGAAATGGGGCCGCTGGCACGACCGCTGGGGGATGGGGCTCAGCAGTGGTCACTGTGCGCTGCGCCAGCACCTGTCACTGGTGGCACCTTGCAGCCTCTAATCTTGTATCATTCTGTCATTCTTGTCATCCTTCCCATGCAAACGTGGAATACTCTGTCACAGGAAGACCAAGGGACTGTGGTCTCCTGGGGGAAGAAGATTCCATTTCTCTCCCTTTTTAGTTCCCCCCTCTTCCTATTCTTTGCTCTGAAATTCTCTCTGCGAGTGAGTATGGGCATCTCTGCTCTGAGGAGCATCCAGAGGGCCTGCTTTCCCGGAGCGGTGCTTGGACCTGCCTCTTGTGGGGAGTG
The DNA here is from genome assembly GCF_000299155.1 of Elephantulus edwardii. NCBI lineage: Eukaryota > Metazoa > Chordata > Mammalia > Macroscelidea > Macroscelididae > Elephantulus > Elephantulus edwardii. The sequence goes on along the minus strand of NW_006399902.1, from coordinate 3,141,277 downwards.
GGGCCCAGCAGTGGCACCTTGAGGAGGCATTTACTGTCTATAGACAGCTGCAAAGCTAATCCAAAGGTGAAAACTTTCTGGAGGTTCTAACCCGCTGATGACTCATTGGGAGAAAGATGGGCAATCCCTTCCTGTGCAATTTACAGCCTCTGAAATCCACCAGAGGGTCAGCTACCAGTCAATTCCCACTTGATAACAATTAGGTTTTGAGTTCCCCCCCCCACCCCCCGCCCCATCCCTTGATCCAAAGTGCAAATGGCTAAATCTTTGGTCTCCTAATAGGAGCCTTTGAGTCAAACATAGTTGCAGCTTGATGGGAGGAAAGGATATTAGAGAAACTCAAATAGAGAGGCTGACGCACTAGCATAGATGCGTTTTCTCTGCAGCGCTCCTTGAGAGAGCAGAGACGGCCATCCAAGGCCATGGGCGTGGACTTGGTGAGGCCTTTGCTGTACTTCGTGATTAGAACAGGTACCTCCTGGGGTCTCAGGGTGATCACCTGGGAAATGAGGAGAATGATCTTAAGTGTTGAGGCCATGAAAGGACACTGCTTGCGGAGCACAGGACCCGTTTGGTGCTGGGGTGGAAACTAGGTATTTACCAGCGTGGGGTCTGTACACAGGGAGTGGCTCAGATTAGCGGGTTTCTCAGTCTACTGACAAGTCTTTTTTTACTTTCTGCCCTGTCTTGTTTCCCGACCCTTGTAAAGCCCGTGTGTGTTGTCCTGTGAAACATCTGGGGTCTGTCGGAGCCTGAGTCTGCAGATACTCAGGTGTGAGGCAGGCTGGGGCAGGTGGGCTGAGGCAGCTGAGTGACAAGGAAATGGCCAGGTGGTTCAGGGAAGCTGAGATACTTACTCATCACAGAGGATAGTGGCCTATTAAGGAAGAATTCTGGTGTGGCCAGCCAGGTGGGCCTTCACAGAGCTGGGCCAGGCACCTGACTCATCCCTGAAGCCTGATTTTCAGCGACTCCAGAAATGTTCGAGCCATGCAGACTGACCCTTTCCAGGCACTTGAGTGCTTGCTGTGGTGTCCCTGTTGCTCAAGAATCGTTCGGGTATGATTTAAAGTGCAGAGTCCCAGGCAGCCTGGATCACTGGTGGCTGAGGCTCCTGGACTCTGGACTTTAATGAACGACCAGGGGCTTCTGCATGGCCTTCATACCCGTGCCCAGACCTCCACGTATTCAGGCTCCATGTGACCGCACCTCTCTCAGCCTCACTTCCCTGAAGACAGGGCAGGCTTGTCCTTGACACTTCATCCCCTCACTTGGACGCCTCCTCCCTCCACCCTCTCCTGGGCCTTTCTGCCAAGAGGCCTGAAGTTTCCCTGGGAGTGGGACATGCTCACTGGGGATGCAAGCAGTGATGATAGGTGATAACACAGATAAGCACTGAACTGGAAGCTTCAGTAACAATGGGAACACATCTTTTCACAAGGACCCAGGCTGGGAGGGTGTCGTCGTGACTCCTTATTCCACACACTGAGCTCAACTCAGCTTCCCAGGGACTTGATAAATGTAATGGTCGAATGAAAGATATCAAGCTCACACAGAACTCATCTGCCTCCTCTGTTTACCACGGCTTTTCAGTAGTTATGATAGTAACTACTTTATAAATAGTGAACATTTGCTCTTTGCTGTTGTATCAGAACCCGCTCATAGCTGGCACTTGATGTGGTTTCCAAGGCTGTAAGTTGCATGGGAGGAGACTGCCTGTCTTTCTTCCTTGCGACTGCTGGTAGATTTGAGCCACCAGAGAGGCGTGGCCTCTGGTTTAGCAACGTAACTCCCTGTGGACTACACCTCCAGAGCTGTGTTTAAATAGTTAATTAGCTAAGACCCTCTCCAAAGTGCTAAAGAGCATGACTGTCAGTTCAGAGACTGAAGTGTACCTGATGTAAGTCATGGTGTTTTCCATCGCGTCCTGTGCATCTGAAGGTTGAGCAATGAATAGGGATGGCAGAAGAAGCCTCGATGCCTTCGAATTGGGGGGCTGGAGATGAATGTTGACTATCTTCTGGACTGCCAGAAGGACGAACAAGTCATGAAGGAAGTACAGCCAGGGTGCAGATCCTCAGAGGCAAGGATGGTGAAATTTCAGCTTACATACTTTGGGCGTATTTTAAGGAGGAGACAGTTCTGGTGGGGAAAAAACAAATCATGCTGGGAAAGGTGGAGGGTCAGAGAAAGAAAAGAAACCCTTCAGCAAGGAGGACTGATACACTGATTGTATTAACAGGCTCGATACGGTGGGGACAGTGCAAGATAGCACCTAACAGCAGCAGCAGCACCACAGACCAGTGCTTACTATGATCCATCCCTCCTGACTCTCTCCGTACCTGTGCAACTGATATGCTGAGCAGATTCTTCTAGAAGCTGGACTCTGTGAAGAAGAGTGTGGCATCAAGGTTGGAGGAAGACTCATCAATAATCTGTGTTACGCAGGTGACACAACTTTGCTTGCTGAAAGTGAGGAAGACTTGAAGCACTTGTTGCAGAAGATCAAAGAATACAGTCTTCAATATGGATTACATCTCAACAGCAAGAAAAAAAATTCTCATCACTGGACTTATAGGCAACATCATGATCAATGGAAAAAAGATTGGAACTGTCTACAACTTCATCTTACTGGATCCACTATCAACACACTTGGTACCAGCAGTCAGGAAATCAGGAGACGTACTGTACTGGGAAAGTCTCCAGTCAGGGACCTCTCCAAATTATTGAGGAGTAACGATGTCAGTTTAAGGACTAAGGTGTGTCTGATGGAGTCATGGTCTTTCTCATCACTTGCTATACATCTGAGAGTTGGACAGTGAATAGGATGACAGAAGAATTGATGCCTTGGAGCTATGGTGTTGGAGAGGAGCACTGAACATCCCAAAAGAACAAAGATGGAGAAGGGGCAGCCAGAGTGCTCTTTGGAGGCAAAAATGATAAAGCTTCGCCTCACATACTTCAGGCATATTACTGGGAGAGGCTATTCCTTGGAGAAGGACATGATGCTAAGAAAGGGAGAAGCTTGGCAAAGGAAAGACCCTCAACCAGGTGAAGGGACACAGTAACTTGCAATGGGTTCTAGTGCGTCAGGAAGTGTGAGGTCAGCACAGGATAGGACAGGTCACTAGGGTCATCCTCTACTTAAAGGCACCAAACAACAACAACAACAACAGCAGCAACTATGATCCAAGACTTGTTCTAATAGCATTAATCCCACTGATCTCTTACAATGACTGGGAGGTTGGACTAACCTCATTTTACAGGTAGGGCAAAGTGAGGCTCAGAGAGTAGACGGGACTTGAAGTGCAACTCCAGCCTAGATCTGTTGGCCTCACATGGCCCCTGAGTCTTCCTTCTACCCAGGGAACATCTGTTTTCTGTCCAGGTCTTTGGGGTTCAACCCCACTGGCTCTCCGTGTGGACGTCCTCCCTCTCAGTCAGTCCCCTCTTTGGGCCCCTGCAGGCCTGTACTCTTGCTTGGAAGTATCTCTCCGGCCGCCTCCTCCCCCATGACTGACAGGCTGCTTAGGCATATGGGGATCATTTGGGCAGTATTTCCCCCTCTTCTTGGGATCAGATTTCCCCTTGCAGTTTCCTGCAGGAGGCCTTGGCCTGTGAATAACAAGTGCCTCCCAGCTTCTTTCCTGTCAATGGTGCTGAGCTGGGGAGCTCTGCTCCTGAGGCCTGGGGCTCCCTCTAGAAATTGGAGCTGCTAGGGGGAGCATGTGTAAACACCCCTACGTGCATCTAGTTGCCAGGGTCCATAGGATCACTCTGGTCCTTTGACCCTTTCTCCATGGGCCTTCTCTCTGGGGGCCTGTGGTCAGTCTGGCTGTTTCCTGCTACCATGGGATTTCCTTTTCTGAAATCATCCTGGGAACAGAGGAGGGAGGAAAAGAAGCTGCCACTGCCCTGTCCTGGGCTGGGCTGGCTAGGCCTCAGGCAGCACCCGGATATCACCTCCTCGCACTCTGGTCCCTATGATGGCAGACCTCGTCACCTCAGGGGGAAGGCTATCTTCCCTAAGGGATGAGTGGTAACCATAGGCGGTGCATGGAGAAGCACTTATATTTTATATTTCAATAGCCATATGTTTATTTTAATAGGTATCAGGGAGGGGGAGAACTTCACAAGCAATTAGCACACTGAACCCTTGATTTCATGCTTATTATTGCTCAGGGTGAGGCAAATTGAAAAAAGGGAGCCCATTTCAAGTCAATTTAAAGGGAGCATGAAGTCAATATTGCTCAGGTGAAGAGTGGGGATGGTAAAAAAGCATGAAAGGGCCAGAGAAATGGCTGGGGCTGGGGGACACGGAAAGGACCTGTGAGCGAGCCCTAGAGGTAGACGCTATGAGGTCCAGCCTGGCTTGGCCTGTCACTGAGGGACCTTGGGCTGGACATACCACCTCATGAGCCTCCGTTTCCACACCTCCAGCATAGAGATGCACTGTTACTGCTTCATAGGGCTGGGATGTGATGAGAGCAGCCTGCTGGCCCTGTGCTTGGTCCTCCAGCTGTGGCAACACCACTGGCATTAAAGGCTAGGGAGAGGAACAGCATGGGTGGCTGAAAAGTGACCAGAGGACTTGGAAGAAGATGAAACAGATTCTGGAGGCAAGAGTAACTTCTTGTGAAATCATGAGATGTGAAAAGAGAGAGAAAGGAGAGGAGAGGAGAGAGAGAGTGAGAGAGAGAGAGAGAGAGAGAGAGAGAGAGACACTACTGACTAGGTGCTACCCAGAGGCTAAGGCAGGGCTGAGGGTCATCTAGTGGCTGAACCAACACAATCGATCCTGACTGTGGCTTCCTTGAGGGCTGTGTTAGGGGCACTGCGGCAGGTGCAGGGGTGGATGAGGGGAGAGAGCCAGTATGGATGAATAGTTTAGGAAATTTAGCTGTGAGAGAGAAGAGAGAGGGCTGCTCCGTTCAGGTGTGTTTATTAGTTTGCTGTGAAGTGGGAGAGGCTTGAGTAGCTGTGCTAGGAGAGAGATGACCGGAGACAGGGAGGTAAGTAGGTAGGATGGCAGATACCAAGTGGGAAGCTTTTCCCTGGGACTCGTCCCTTTGAAGCCTTGTCATCCTCACTTGTAAGGAGATTTTGGCTGTTCTTTCTCCAAGACAGATTTGTTTGTTCTTCTGGCAGTCCAGGATATATTCAATAATCTCTGCCAGCGTCACAGTTAAGATGTATTAATGCTTTCTTCACTCTTCTTCTTTTATCATTGTCCAATTTTCACATGCAAATGAGATAATTGAAAATGGCACGGTTTGGGTCAGGTGCACCTCAGCCCTTGAAGGGATGTTTTTACATGTTTAGCACATTAAAGAGGAAAATCTTGGAATAGATGAGTTGAGGATGGTACAGGATCGGACAGCATTAATATAGGTCTCTGTGACTCCCACAAAGAAGAAAGTGGCATCAGAACTGGAGGAAGACTCATCAACAACCCACGTTGTACAGAGGATACAACCTTGCTTGCAGAAAGTGAAAAGGACTTGAAGCATTTGCTGCAGAAGATCAAAGACTACAGCATTGAATATGAATTACATCTCAACATCAAAAAAAACAAAAATCCTCACCACTGGACCACAGGGAACATCATGCTAGACGGAAAAAAGATTGAAGTTGTCAATGATTTCATTTTACTTGGATCCACACTTAGCACAATCAGTTAATTAGAAGATATGTTGCTTTGGGAAAATCTACTGTAAAAATCTACTCTAAAGTGCTAAAGAGGAAGGATGCCAGCTTAAAGACTATGGTGCACCTGATCCAAGCCATGGTTTTTTTCTGTTGCTTCCTATGCATCTGAAAGTTGGACAATGAATAAAGATTGAAGAATAAGAACTGGTGCTTTGAATTGTGGTGTTGGAGAAGAGTCCTAAACACTACATGGACTGCCAAAAATTAAACAAGTCTGTCCAGGAGGTGGTGCAGTCAGGGTGCTTCTTAGAGGCAAGGATAGTGAAACTTTCTCTCATATCCTTGGAGCATGTTGTCAGAAGGGAGAGGAAGACGTTCAAAAAGATGCAAACAACTGTAGCAATGGACTTGAGCATATCAGAGATGATGAAGATGATGCAGGATTGGGCGAGGTTGAGATCTGTTGTTCACAGAGTCACTATGGTCCAGAGTTGACTAAATGGCACTGAACAACAACAACAACATAGGCAACTGTTAAGGGGCACGTATATATTGAGTCTTAGGCTGGACTGTTGGAGATCCTCAGTCATTCCGTAGCTGGGCCCTTCACTGACGTTTGAACCCAGTGACCCATCTCCTTGGTGTGGCCAGGAAATCCGCAATGAGAAGAGGGCCAGAACGCTGGACCAGACGCAGTGGCCTCCCAGGTGGTTCTCTTACTCCCGCTTCCCCTCAACTCTTCTCCTCACCACCTCTAACAGATATTTTCTAATTGAGGAGTTTATCCTGCACCATCAATGACTCCTAACTACCAGCAGGATCTTCTCGGCCCTTGCCTCCCCCTTGCTCTCTCTCCCTCGTTCCCCAGACACACCTGCCGGCATGTTGTCTGAAGTCCAGCGGAGTGGGACCACATGTTGCCTCCAGACAAGCTGGGCTCTTCTGTACCTCACTGTTCTGCACGTGCTGCTCCTGCTGCCTGGGATGCCCTCCCTGCTCTGCAGAGGCTGGAGATGAACTTAGTCACTCCCTCCCTGCAGTTTCCCCCTGTCTCCGAGGGGAAGTCTGGGAATCTGCTCTCTCCCAGGTGCTCACTCTTGTAGCCTGGGGCCCTCCCGGTGTCCTGAAGAGCCCTTGCACAGCAGGGACTGCATTGCATTCCTTACCATGTTTGCTCTCAGTGCCAGACAAAAGGCAGAGGCTGGTTCATGCTGAATAAATCAAGTGATTGGCTGGGTGGCTGGAGGGTCAGATGGATGGATGAGGCAGCAGGAGCCAGGTACCAAGAAATCCTTAGAAAGTGTAGAACTAGAGGCAGCCCAGGCCAGGTCTTGCCTCAGCACACATAAACCTGTGGTCTGCTCTGTGCCAGGCATGTGGAGGTCCTTAACCCTAACCCTAACTAACCCTCAGATCACATCAACATCCCTTTTTATGGATGAAGAAACCCAGGCTCAGAACGGTGATTCAAGAGGCCCCAAAATAGCTATCTAGGAACTGTTACTGGGTCAATCCATCTCCTCCAGGGTCTTCCTCTCCTGAGTTGTCATTATTATTGAGTATATGGAACTGCTGATGCTGAGTCCAAATGACCCCTTGTGACCCACTCCCCCATCTCCCAGGCCCCACTCTCAGCCCTCCTCCAAACGCTTTGAAGTGCTGAGTGTTTAGAACAAGTAAAGCAGATACCAAGGAGAAACAAAACTTTTGGACAACTCAGTGCTTTTTGAAGGCGATGGAGACCCTTAACAAGATGGATTGACACAGTGACTGTCACAAGGGCTCAAGCATATCAGAGATCAAACCGAGGTTGAGCCTCAGTTTCCCCACTTTCAGTCCAGACCCTTCCTTTACGTTAATCCCCTAAGTTCCTGATTAAATGCTACTAATTGTTGATTTTGTGTCTGCGTTGATTGCAGTGTAAGAAAAACCATGTGCTTTGGAGCAAACAGACCTGGATGGGAATAGACTGATGAGTTGGGCACATCACTCTCAGACACTCAGTTTTCCCATCTGAATAATGGGAACGTGAACAGAACTTGTGAGGAATACAACCGGGCAGAGTGTCGGAAATGCCCATGATGGGGGCTGGAACACGGATGGGGCCCGAGATGCACTTCCTTCTCCTTGTGTTGTCTTTGATTCTCAGTCCATGTCAACTCCTCACTCCCGCATCCTGTGAGCCCAGAGTCTCCCTGTGTGCCCCCTCGCCTCAACTGTATGCAGAACCTCTGTGTCTGTGCGGTTACTATAGCAGCCACCTCCATTTGGGGGCGAGAAGTGGAAAGCAGGTCAAGTTGGTAACAAGGCTGCAAAATTCTGCTCTGTCCCTGGCTGCTCTGGATCTAGAAGGTTCTTGTTCTAATTGCCCACTGTCTTCTGGGTCCTTCAGTTCAAGGTCTGCTTTAGCCTGGGTGGCTAAGGGATACAGGTCTGTTCACAACTCACAAGAGGCTGGTTAGCAGAGGGGAGGGACATTCTGGCTGGACTGAGGGCTGCTGTCAGTTAGTCTGGCCTGGTGGCTCTCCCTCTCCTGTCTCCTCTCCTCCCCACCCCTCTGGCTGTGACTGCAGAGAGTTTAACCAGCCGTGGCGACCATACTTCCCCCTCTCACCAGAAGTGACCATCCTGGCTTTGTGCTTTTAGTCCACAGGGCCGAGTGGGAGTGTGGGTAGTGAGAAAATGGGGCTAGGATACTTAACCCCGAGGGCCTTGGGCCTTTCAAAGAGGAAGCCGGGTGAAGAGGAGAGAGAGGGGAGAATTTTCTAAAGCTAAGAGGACTGGAGATAAACAGCAGAATAACCTGCTTCTAAGAGACTGAAAAGGAAGACGCTCAGAGTCCTTGATCCTTCACTTCCCTCACACATTTGGAGGGTTTTCAACTCTCTCAGACCCACTCATGGCACCTGAGACGCACAGAACCTTGGAATTAGAGTGCCTTTCATAGACTCAAGGATGCTTTCACAGAATCTTTTGATTTGCAGGATCTGAGCATCTTGTCTTTGCCAGATCTGAGCATCTGAGCATCTTGTCTTTGCTCAGAATCCTCGAATTACAGGATCACAGATGCATTCATGGGCTCACAGGCCCAAAGCATTTCAGCATTTAGGGATCTCTGTAGAAGAACTGAAACAACATAGAGTCATTACAGAGACTTAGGGTTCAAAGAGACATCTCAGAATTAAGATGTTAGTTAGCACAGAAAGTGGCCTTAGCATCTCCAACTCCCCCTGAAAGGCAAGGAGTCCTCTCTTTATTGTCCTGGAATTACTTGAACACTTCTAGGGATGGGAAGGTCATTACCTACAAGGCAACTGAGTTCACTATTGGGTAGTTCTGGCTGCTGATTTTGAGCCCCAATGTCCCCATGTGACCCACTCAACCCTCTCTCTTGTGGAGCAGCTGGTGCATTCAATCCAGGTCTTACTTGTTGTTGTTGTTGTTGTTGTGTACCATTGAGTCAGATCTGAGCCATACCCGACCCCCCTGCAGGTTTTCAGAGGCAGTTAATCTCATGGGAACAGATTACCCGTCTCATTCCCGTCGAGCAGCTGGTAGATTCAAACCACATGGCTTCAGGATAGCAGTGCCACTTCCTACCTCTAGGCCACCAGAGCTCCCTTACATGCGTTACTGTTGTTTTTATGTACCATCGAGTCACCTGAGACTCATAGCGACCCTCTGTACAACAGCTCTGAAGCCTGTCCTATCCTGAGCCAGTCTTCACTGTCTCCGGCACGCCTGCCCCCCATTACCCCAATTACAGTGCCAATCCATCTCATGCATGGTCTTCATCTCCTGGATTGTCCCTGTACCCTTCCAAGCATGATGTCCTTCTCCAAGCACTGGTCCCTCCTGGCAACATGCTCAAAGTTTGTCAAAGCTTCAAAATCCTTGCCTGCAGAGAGCAGCCTGGTTTTACCCTCTCAATGGCAGATGTTTATTCTCTTGGCAGTCCATGGTACGTTCAACATTCTTCTCCAGCACCACAACTCAAAGGCATCAATTCTTCTTCTATCATCTTTTTTCATTGTCCAGCTCTCTGATATACAGCAATTAATTGGGAAGACCAAGGCCTAGATCAAGTGCACCTTTGTCTCTAGACTGACAGCTTTGCACTTCAGCACTCTGGAGAGGTTCCTGACACCGGACTTTCCTAATCTAATTTGTCTTTTCATTTCCTAAGTGCTGGTTCTAAGAGTGTTGATTGTGGAGCCAAACAAGCTGAAATTGTTAACAATCTCAATCTCTTCTCCATCTATCATGGTGCAATCAATTGGCCCAGTGGTGAGAATCTTTGTGTTCTTGATGTTGAGCTTCAATCCATATTGAAGACTATAGTCCTTGACCTTCTGCAGCAAATGTTTCAGGTCCTCCTCAGTTGTAGTTATCAAGATTGTATCATCTGCCTAACACAGGTTGTTGATGAGTCCTCCTCTAATTCTGATGTCACATTCCTCCTCATAAAGACCAGTCTCCAGAATGAAGTGTTCTGCATATTGATTGAGAAGATACAGAGACAGGATTCATCCCTGACACACTTCTTTCCTGATTTTGAGCCATGCAGTGTTTCCTTGTTCTGTTCTGATGACTGTCTCCTGATCCAAGTATAGGTTTCATCTGAGCACAGTCAGGTGTTCTGGGATTCCCATTCTTCTCAAGATTAGCCACAATTTGTTGTGATCTATTGAGTCAAATACCTTTGTGTAGTCAATGAAACACAGAGGGACACTCTTCTGGGACTCTATGCTTTCAACCAAGATCTATCTGACATTGGCAATGATGCCCCTAGTGCCATGGCCTCTTTGTCTAAACCTATCCTATACTTCTGTTAGTTCTCTGTTGATGTGATGTTCCAGTTGTCTTTAGATAATCTTCAGCAAATTTTGCTTGCATGTGATATTAGTGATAACATTCGGTAATTTCCGCACTCTGTTGGATCATCCTCTTTTGGAATGGGAATAAATACGGATCTCTGCCTTACTAGAGCTCCTTAATGAATAAGAGTTGTTGCTGTTAGGTGTCATTAAGTCTAGTATGACTCATAGCTACTCTGTGAAGAACGGATCTGAACCCTGTCCTATTCTGTGGCATTCTCATCATCTCTGACATGCTCCTTAACCCTAAGCCACCAGAGCTCCTTCCCATTTGATTTAAAGCCTCTGAAAACCCACTGAAGGGTCAGCTAGGAGTCAAATCCAATTTTATAGCAATAGTGAGTACTGGAGAGTGGATCTGTGTGGCCTGTCTTAAGGGGAGTCCACTGTCTCTCCATGGTTCTGAATGGTCCAGGCTAGACCATTCACCCTGGATCAGCCTACTTGCCATAGGATGTTGGCTGGAGCTCCCATAAGGCCCTGGGCTGGGGGAGGAGTGGTCTCAGGGACAGGTACAGAGCACAGAGGCCTACTCTCAGACCCAGATAACTACTCTGTTCATTCTGTAGCTCAGGCCCTTGTTTTGTTAAAGTAATTACGATGTGTTGTAGTTTTTGTTTACCATCCAGTCAGAATTCAGAGTTAACCCTCGAGTGGATTTTCAGAGGCAGTTAGTCACATGAGAGGAGATTGCTCATCTTTTTCCAAGGGATTTGAACTGCATGCCTTTGGGAATGCAGCACAGCTTCTTACCACTAGGCCACCAGAACTCCCCAGGTATGATATAAGAACACAAAATAACCAAACTCTTTATTTCAGAAAGTGAAATAGTCCTTTTCCTTTGGGTATCTCACTTCTGATCAGGAGGGGATGGTCAGTTGAGGGTGGCCCTGCCAACCAGAAAGGGGGTGAGATGGATTATGTCCAAAATCCATTCTGTGTGTTACAGTCCTCTGAGGCATCCTGTCACTAAATGTCCACCAGTTGACTGCAGTAATTAATGGGCTTTATTGCCTGTACTTGAGTTTTTTGGCATGCAAATATATGCAAATGACCAGAGGACTGAGGGGAACCCAAAGCCTGGTTTAGTCCACCTGGATTGGGCTGACTTCTTTGCTCTGTGGAGCGTGGAGCAAAGTGAGCAGGAGTGTTGGAAACGCCCAGACAGTGACGTTATCTCAGGCATACGGGTGGGTGTGGACCACACTAGGTGACCCTGTCAGAGTGGGTAGCACCAAAATGACAGCCTGTAACATTTTCGTGCTGTGTTTTAGCAAGAAGTTTGTCATTTTTTAAATAATTATATCTTTGTAGTTAATTATAACAATAAAAGTGTATTTTAGGGATCCCAGTTTACATGTATCAGTATACCTGCACGGCTAAAATCTCTATGCTAATTATTTTTGAACCTTCTAATGCATTCCTGTTAGAGTTGTTATTATTAATCAATGACAATGATGCTCCGAATCACACGGTTTCATCTGCATACACCGCAAACAGGCAATGCTATTTCCACTGTGTTTACAGTTGTCGATTTTGTCAAGTTTTCTGATATTTTAGCTGCAATATTGTGGCAATTGGTATTTGAGAATCTATGTAAATTAATTTTTCTTTTTTGAGAATGGGGCGGTAATTAAAGGCAAAGGAGAAAAATCTTAAGAAAAGGCATTTACTAATAAGGCAATTCAATGCAAAGGTATTTTACAGAACAATTCTGTTTTGAGTATTGGTATAAGAAGCATTACACTGAAGTAATTTCTATCTGTATTTTCACACATTGGTCTATGAGTTAAACTGTTAGTGAACACTGTTAAAGATTCTGTACAATCTGGTAGGTCCACAATGGGGGTGACCTCACCCCTGGGAATGTCATTACACGGTGGCCTGGGTCCAAATTTCAGCTCTATCTCTTTTGTGATCTCAGATGAGTCTCTTCACCTTCAGGGACTGTGTATCCTCAGATGTGCACAGGTATGTGGACACTCTTATTTGGGCAGGGTGCAGGCTTGCCCGAGGAATCATTTACTCAATCAACAGAATATACATTATTCTACCATAAACAGCACCCCACTGGGAGCGAATACATCTCCTATTTCAGAGGCAGCAGGGAGCAGAGCGCTCTGGAGAGCTTGCCCTCCTCTGAAGGGGATGCTATGATCCCACCTAATGAATGGCACTGCTTACCACCTCCTTTTCCTGGCTCATGTGGAGTGCTTTGTGTGTGACCTTTGCTGTTACACACCCTTTTCTTGTTTAGGGTGCTACTGTTCTTGTTATTGTTGTTAGCTGCTCTTGAGTACAAATCACAGCGATCATATGCACAAAAGATCTGAACCCTGTTCTATGCTGTGCCATCTTCACTTTCTGACACACAAAAGCCCACTGTAGCAGTCACCGTGTCAATCCACCTGGTTGAGGGCCTTCCTCTCCTTTGCTGACCCTCCACCCTTTCCAGCATCATGTCCTTCTCCAAGGAACAGCTCCTCCTAGCAACATGTCCAAAATATGTGAGTCGAAGCGTCATCGTTCTTGCCTCCAAAGAGCACTCTGCTGCTGCCTTTGAGCTGAAGTGTTGGAGAAGAGCACGGAACATCCCTTAGATTGCCAGGAGAACAAACAGATACGTCTTGGAGGGATGCAGCTGGAGTTCTCCACTGTGTAGGGAGTTAAAAAAAGGTTGGGATTTAAAGATCCTGGGAGATAGAGCCCGTGCAATGCAACAGACAAACAAACAGAAAAACAGAAGTCCCTACAGAAATCTGACAAATCGTGTTTGGAGAAGCAGGGCTGAGTGGGCTCGAGGTCTGGCTGGGCCCACAGTAGACGGCGAAGGGTGGAGAGGTTGAGGTATAGGAGGATTTGAAGCTTCTCGAATAAAACACTCACTCCCAAGCTTCTTAGTTAGTTCTGTTGTTGTGGTTATGTGCCAACTTATAGCAACCCTATGAAAAACAAATCTAAACCCTGTCCTATCCTGAGTCGTAGTCATCATCTCTGACACACTTGAGCCCATTGTTGCAGTCACTGTGTCAACCCACCTCCTCAAGGCTCTTCCTTTCTTTTCCTGACCCCCCCCCACCTTTCTCAGTCTCTTTCATAGCCTTTCTAGCAGCATGCCCCAAAGTATGTGAGTTGAAGCTTTGCCATCCTTACCTCTAAGGAGCTCTATGGATGCACCTTCTCCAAGACGAACCTATTGATTCTTTTAGACAGTCCAGGGGATACTCAGTCCTCTTTTCCACTGCCACAACTCTGAGCTGAGTGCAATTTACAAGCGGGCAGCCTTTCCTTAGGGCAAAGGAAGATGCTGATGTTTAATGAGCCACCCCATGGGCTCCATCCATCAACCCTAGTACTATCCCAGGCAGGTGTTGCTTCCACTGGTCCAGAAGGGGTTTGAGCTTCATAATTGGCCGGGAGAAGAAAGTGGAAATGGAGAGGGAGGGGTACAGTAGGTGCAAAGCTCTGGCAGGTTAAGTGTGGGTAAGAGTGTAGGAGCAAGGCAGGAGTGCTTTGCCTGGAGCTGCCTGTGGAGAAGGGATAGACGTGAAGGCGCATAGTGAAGCTGACGTGGAGGGCACTGTGATAGATCATGCAGCAGGCAGTGGGAGCCACAGAGGTCCTGAAGTAGTGATGCATATGATGGGGTAGAGGTCAATTCTGTCTAAGGAGCCCTGATGTCACTCAAAGCAGGGGAGCAGAAGGAGGAGCAAGGACTGCTCTGGGACCTGCCTCTGCCAAGGGGATGGTTAGGAGGGAGACAGAAGACTAGCAATTGGAGTAGGGCACTTGGATCTGACAGCTGAGTTTAAGGCACTTCCTCTCTAGAGATCAAATAATGAAAGGTGGGTCAGCAGAGATTTACCAATAAATCCTCTCCATCTTGTTACCTGTGATCAGGTAGGTGTGAGGAGGGGTGGGGAGCAGGGGAGACAACCTCTCTCTAGAAAAGTTGGTTAGGGAGCTGCTGGCTCTGCTCACACCCTGGTGAGTGAGGCATTGACCATGGACCAGGGGTAATAAAGGTTCAAGTTCGGATGGCTCAGGTGTACTCCACTGCATTCTCAGATCTTTAATTGCCAGAACTGCTCTAGGAGAGAGGGGCTGTTAGTGTGCTATCTCCACTGTTATGAGCTGAATTGTGTACACCATCTCCAGAAATATGTTGTTGTTGTTATGTGCTGTTGAGTCGCTTGCGACTCATAGCGACCCTATGTACAACAGCCCTAAACTCCGCTCTGTCCTGTGCCAATCGCACTGTCTCTGACACTCCCATCCCAATTATCCCAGTCACTGAATCAATCCACCTCATAGAGGGCCTTCCTCTCCTGCGCCGTCCCTCCACCCTCCCAAGCATGATGTCCCTCTCTAAGGACCGGTCTCTCCTCACAACATGTCCAAAGTAAGTTAGACGAAGCCTCAGAATCCTTGCCTCCAAGGAGCCACCCGGTTTAACCCTTTCCAGGACAAATCTGTTTGTTTTCCTAGCAGTCCATGGTAATCTCAATACTCTTCTCCAGCACCACAGCTCAAAGGCATCAATTCTCCTTCTATCCTCCTTGGTCATTGTCCAACTCTCTGATGCGTAACAAGTGATTGCGAAGACCATAACCTGTATCAGACGCACCTTAGTCTCCAGAGAGACACCATTGCTCTTCAGTACTTTGGAGAGGTCCCTAACAGCAGACTTTCCCATCGCAATGCGCCTTTTAATTTCCTGGCTGCTGGTGCCAAGACTGTTGACTGTGGAGCCAAGCAAGCTAAAGCTGTGCACAATCTCAATCTCGTCACCATCCATCCTGATGCTGCCAATTGGTCCAGTGGTGAGAATCTTTGTCTTCTTGACATTGAGTCTCAATCCATATTGTAGGCTGCAGTCCTTGACACTCTGCAGCAGGCGCTTCAGGTCCTCTTCAGTTTCAGCAAGCAGGGTTGTGTCATCCACATAACGCAGGTTGTTGATAAATCGTCCACCAATCTTGACCCCACATTTCTCCTCATAGAGCTCAGGCTCCCGGATAATCTGTTCTGCATATAGGTTGAAAAGGTATGGAGATAGGATGCATCCCTGGCGTATGCCCTTCCCAATTTTGAACCATGCAGTGTTCCCTTGCTTGGTTCTGATGACTGCCTCCTGGTCCAAGTATAAGTTTCGCATTAGAACGATCAAGTGTTCTGGGATTCCTATTCTTCTCAGAGTCAGCCATAGTTTGTTATGATCTACACAGTCAAACGCCTTTGCACAGTCAATGAAACACAGATAGACATTCCTCTGGTATTCCCTGCTTTCAGCCAAGATCCATCTAACATCAGCTACAATATGCCATAAATCTTAACCCCTATACTGTGGATCATCACTTTTGGCACCAGCAGTCAGGAATCAAAAGATAATTTGCATTAGGAAAATCTACTCTCTGGGACCTCTCCAGCATTCTGAAGAGCAATGATGTCAGTCTAGAGACTAAGGTGTGCCTGATCCACACCATGGTCTTCAGAATTACTTGCTATGCATCAGAGACTTGGACAATGGTGAAGGATGATAGAAGAAGAATTGATGCTTTTGAGTTGTGGTGCTGGAGAAGAGTATTGAACATACTGTGGACTGCCAAGAGAACAAACAGGTCTGTCCTGGAGAGGGTGAAGCCAAGTAGCTCTCTGGAGGCAAGGATTTTGAAGTTCTATCTGATATACTTTGTGCACATGTCAGGAAAGATCAGTCCTTAGAGAAGTACATCATGCCTGGAAAGGTGGAAGGACAGCACAAGAGAGGAAGACCCTGCATGAGATGGACTGACATGGTAATGGTAGTAGGCATTTCAGAGACAGTGAGATTGGCTTAGGATAGGTTCAGAGCTATTGTGCATAGGGTCACTATGAGTTGCAGGAAACTTGACAGCACATAGCAAAAATGTACTGTGGTTGTTATCATATTTGGAAACATCCCCTCTATGTTATGTTTATGAAGCAGTATTAGTGTATGGTATTTCTTAATCTCTTTTGAGATATAAAAGAATAGAACAAGCATGCAAGCCCACATGACTGCTAGGAACCATGGAATACAAGGCAAAAAGAAATAAGGAATTCCCCGAGAGTAGACAGAGAAGTTTCCTCTAGAGTTGGCAACCTGAATTTGGGCTTCTAGTCTCCTAAACTGTGAGAAAATAAAGCCCTGTTTATTAAAGCCATCCACTTGGGGTATTTCTGGGATAGAGGGACTGGATAATGAAGACCAATTTAATCACAGCAAAATTAAGCCCAGAGAGAATCAAGGGCTGACTCAGGGTCTCTGATGCAAGATGGCAGAGCCAAGTCTGGCTCTGGGATCCTTGCTCATAACCCCCAGCTATGCTCACCCCCCTGAGCCTCCTCCTACCCCCCATACTCCTACCCCCCTCCCCCCGTACTCCTACCCCCCCCTACTCCTCTAGGTGGTGGTTGTTGTCAGGTGCTGTTGAATCAAGCACGACTTTTAGTGACTCTATAAACAAAGATCTGAACCTTGCTCTTTCCTGTGCCATCCTCACACTTCCTGACACACAAGGACCCATTGCAGCAGTCACCGCATTAATTCACCTGGTAGTACGGTCCTGAACAAAACCTTCCCCTCTGGTTTTTAGGTCTTTGAACACCTGGATATCTCCTTCCCCCTTCTCCTTTTCCTTTTCTTCTCTCTCCTTCTTTGGATGGGATTAGACTCTGCTTATTCTCGGGCCCTAGTACAGGCAGCATCTTCTTGGGGATCCCCCTGATATCCCCTGCTGGATTAGGGTGCCCCCTGACTCTCATTCTGCCTGTGTATTTCCCATCAGATCTCACACCCATCATTAACTGATTGGGTACTTGGAGGGGTAGCACTTACGTCTCTGATCTTGGGTTGGCACAGGGTCTGGCACAGAGTGAGCCCCGAACGTGACAGGAAAGGCTCTGCACCCGACCCTGCTCTTCACAAGCTGTGGCGTCCGAGATCAACCACTGAACATTCTGAGACTCTCAGTCTCCTCATCTGTAAAAGGGGATGACAGTCCCCTTCTCTCAGGAAGGCCATGTGTATGAAATAAAATGTGTGGAAGCACCTGTCTCCGGGATGGCGCATAATTAACAGTGCGCATGCTCAGACATCAGACCCTCTCTCCTCCCCCCCCCCCCCCCCCCCCCTCTCCCCTCCCCCCCCCCCCCCCCTTATTCTCACTTCCACCTCTGAGGGGGCCCAGCACTTCCTGGGTGAACCACCCCCACCCACATTCCTGAAGGTCTTCTGATACCCTCCTTCTCCCCACCTTCAGACAAGTGCTAATTAAAAACTTCCTCCAGGACTCACGTTTCCTGAAGTTCTCTGCTTAATTAGCCCTGTTAGCGGAGAGCCTCGAGCAGCCTCCCCGGGCCCAGGTGAGTGGGATGCATCTCGGCACCTGGCTTCTCCCGTGCAGTGTTTCTATTTCTGCCCTCCAGGGTTTTTATCTTCCTGGATCTGCATCTCTTCTGCTTTGTTTTATATTTGGAATCCAGAGATAGAATGGCTGTGTGTGCTCCAGAAAGTCACAGATGGAAGCCGGCAAGAGAAGGCAGGTCCCGGCTGGAGGTGGCACAGCTGCTAAAGGTCAGAGCTGGAATCAAACCCAGCCGTGAACTCATTCACTCATGCGGCAAACATTTATCAAAGTCTCATTATGTACCACAACTTCTAAAACTCCCAAGTTTGATAAAATCCAACTGTGTTGAACGAGTCATTGCCTTGTGATGGGATTTGTTACCCTCTTTCCAGTCCCGTGCAAGTTGGGGACAGGTTAACTATGACAGCTTCTCATCTGGCTCCCCCGCCTCCTGCCTCCTGATTATCCATTCCTATTGCATGTTTTCCCTAACGGCAGAGCCAGTCATGACTTCTGCTGCAAGGATCCTGGAGCTACAGGACCCAACATAAAGCAACAAACACAATGACAAAAATCTGTTAAACTTTCCAACTGCCTGCCAGACTCTTGGGCATGGCCTTCAGTACCCTCCTGAGTTAACCTCTACTGCTCTGACCTCATTTCTTGCTGCCTCTTTGATGGCCCCTGGTGGCCTGGTGGTAAGAAGCTGCGCTGCAATCCCGAAGGCATGCAGGTTGAATCCACCAGCTGCTCTGTGGGAAGACAGGCAGTCATATTCAATGCAGTTAACTGCCTCTGAAAACCCGCTGGAGGGCCAGCTATAGGTTGATTCCAATTCTATGATACACAGCAACAACAACAGTAACAACTCTGCTGGCCTAGTGGTAAGGGGTTGCCCTGCCAACTCCAAGGCATATGGTTTGAATCCATCAACTATTCTGCTTCTGCGGCGCGGGGCAGGTGCGGGGGGGGGGGGGATAGACAATCTACTCCCATATGATTTACAGACTCTGAAAACCCACAGTGTCAGCTATGAATCAGCTTATAATGTCGTTTGAAGGTACAAAACAACATTGCCAAGCAGCAGTTCACCGAGTGACACTCTGGTTATACATGAACACTCCATACCCACTAGGTTGGTAGGACCCTTTTTACTGAGAGGGTCAGAAAAATCAAGTGAGATAGGGACCACCTAGGAAGGACCTCTCTTTCCTTCCTCCTGTAGAGTCCAGGGCATTCCATCATTCTGGTAGAGAGAGGCCAGGTTTGTTTCAGGCGCTGCTGGGGGCC
Organism: Elephantulus edwardii; assembly: GCF_000299155.1. NCBI lineage: Eukaryota > Metazoa > Chordata > Mammalia > Macroscelidea > Macroscelididae > Elephantulus > Elephantulus edwardii. The sequence continues at coordinate 3,122,091 of NW_006399902.1, read as the reverse complement.
ACCCCAATCTGCCTCACCCCATTTTTGCTTGACACCATCTTTTCCTGAGGATTATTGCTTTGCTGGCTGGGATATCTGTTAATCCATGAGCTGGCCTCACAGTATCTCCTGTATTAAAGCTTCTTAATAAGAAATCCACACCCAGGAACAATACTGTTTCCGGAGAGCAGAGAGATGCTAATTGTGGCCTGTACCTTCCTGTCTCCTTAGGAAAATCCACGTCTGAGTGCTGAGATAAAGGAATAAAGTCCCGATGAAAGGGAGACAGAGCGTTCTGAGATCATATTTTCCTGTTTTCAGAGGTGACAGCAGCAAGAGGAGACAGGGGAGAAAGATGAATAAAAGAGAAAACCACCTTTTAGTGTTTGCGCGAGGAATTGAAGCACAGGGTTTAGAGAACACATAGCCAGCCAGGGGTGACCCCTTGGTGGTAGTGGTGGGGAGGGCGGCGAGTGACCATGGGCAAGCCCAATAAAGCCCACAGAACTGACAGTAGATTTTATACCTCTGGCTCGCAGGCACATTGTTCTTCCCGTGCTGCTTCGCCGTGGTACAAATGTACTGGTTAATTATAAGGCATGAATGTACAGTGGAAACCGTGGCCTGGGTACAGATGCCAGCTTGCTGGAGTATGGCAGCATCTCAGTGCTGATGTCCTCAGACCCCACTGTAGCCTACAGGCCCCCAAAGCTCCAGGCTGTGAAAGTGAGTGGGGCCCCCAAGGCAGAAGGACTGAGGTTTTATCGGGGAGGTTGGGGGACCGAGAGTTCAGGTGGGAGAAGCTGTAGCAGGCAATTTCTGGATCTCTCTGACAGTGGATAGGAATGTTGGCGGTGTCAGAAGTTGGATCTTCTGCTGCTGAGGGCACTTTGGTCCCGTGAGATTGTCTTTCCTCTCCCTCCTGCTCTGAGAGTCATTGGACGTCTAATGTGGGCTCGAAGCTCAGCCTCTTACTATGGTCCTTGGGGGAGACTGCTCTGTGCTCCTTCTTACAGTTACTGATGATTTCTCTCTGGGGAACCTTAAGAGGGGCCTGGAGTCTTGCGGGTCACACAGCTGGTGGAAGTGCTGGTGCCTTATTTGACTTCATGATCAAAGAAGACCTGGTTTTCATTGCTGTCTGTCTTGGTGCCCAAGCCTCAAGCCAGGTAGGAGTGAGGGTCTTTTCTGGGCTGGTCCTCAGTTATCCCAACTTCCCAGGACAAAAGGCACAGAGTCCCAATGTGTGCTAAATGGTTCAAGCCCTGAAGAGTCCATACTGCCCTTCTGTCATCTTTATATCTTATTGCTATGTCAGGTGAGTTGTTAGGTGCTGGTGAGTTGACTCTGAGTCATAGGGACCCATGCACAACTCGACAAAACCTTGCCAGCCCCCTCACCATCCTAACAATCTCCTCTGTGCTCGAGCTCATCGATGCAGTCACTGCATCTTGTCAAGCATCGATGCAGCATCTTGTCGAGCAGTAGTTGATCGTCTGCCCTTCCAAGCATAATGTTCCATTTCAAGAACTGGTCCCTCCTGAGAACATACCAAAAATATGTGAGAGAACATCTCACAGTGTTCACTCATTTTTAAAAAAAATTTATTATTAATCTGGATAAATTATGTATATTGTATTGAAGCAGATGAGGGAAAGAACAGATTAGAAGTGATATATGATTGAGTATTATGGTTAGCACAAGAATCCAGAATTAAGGTTGCATAGAGAAGTGTACTCGGGGTGGGGGGTGGGGGGAAGGGACGTGGGAATTGTATACTAATGAAGGAATTTTTTTTTCCTCTCCGGAGTGGGAAGCGAGCTGGTAGGGAGGGGTGGGCAGGGAGAAAATTGCGGCAATGAATGAATGGAAATCCAAAACCTCTGTAAAATAAATAAATAAATAAATGCTTTAAAAATTTATTATTAATTCCAGTAAAAATTTACAGAGACTTTAGATTTCCATTCATTCATTGTTGCACTTTTCTCCCCTCCCAACCCTCCCCCCCAGTACACTCCCCTCTTGGAAAAGTAAAAGAAAAATTCTTTCATTGTTTTACACCCCCCCCCCCAGGTCCACTCCATTATGCAGCCTTTTTCTGGACTCCTGTCATGACAAAAGTACCTAATCAGATATCCCTTTTAAACAGTTTTCTCCCTCATCTGTTTCAATGCAGTATACATTATTGAACCCATCTTTCTCAGTCTCCCCCCAAACCCGATGTCAGTCCTGTTTTACAACAGAGGCACTATGCAGTGTTTGTCCTTTTGTGACTGAGATATTTCACTCAGCATAATGTCCTCGATGGTCATCCATTTTGAATAATATTGCATGAATTCCTTGTTTTTCAATGCAGCATAGTATTCCATTGTGTGAATATACCACAGCTTCTCTATCCATTTATTTGTTGATGGGCACTTAGGTTGTTTCCAACTCCCTGCTATTGTGAACAAAGCTGCAATAAACATGGGTGTGCATATATCTGCTTGGATGTCAGTTATGGTCTCTTTGGACAGTGTTCACTTCTAAGGAGCACTCTGGCTGCACTTGTTCTGATACAGATGTGTTCATTCTTTTGGCAGTCCAAGATATAGTGATATCTAGTGTAGTATTTGCCCAATAAGAAGCAGGACTGGTCATCAACTGTCTAATAGTTAACCCTCAAAAACACTGTAAATGACAATGAGGGGAGGGAGAAGTTTCAATCAATCAATTAATCAATCAATCAATCAGTCACAATGTAATTAGAAAGGCTGTGTGTGGAAGAAGTGACTGAGTTCAGAGAAAAGTAAAACTTTTCAGAGGTGCAGGCCTCTAAGTTGTTTTTTTCTGGATCAGTAGTGGTTTGCCAAATGAACAGTGAGAAGGGCATCTTGAGAGGAATAGAGATGAGGCAGGAAGTAGGACCTGTGTTCGTTGTTGAGTTCTCTTACTCTGACTCAGAGACCCCATGCATTTGAGAACAAAAGCCCGTCCAATTTTAGATCATTATAAAAAAATCTGTGCGGTGCTTAAATCCATCGCTGCCATCACTGTGTCAATTCATCTCATTGTGGGTCTTCTTCTTTGCTGACCCTTTGCTTTTCCAAACATGACACCCTTCTCCAGGGACCCCTCTTGATAACATGTCCAAAATATGTGAAATAAAGTCTCACCATCCTTTGAAGGAGCTCTCTGGCTGCACTTCTTTCCAGATAGAGGTGCGCTTGTTTTTAGTCCAAAGTACATTCAATACTCTTCACCAACACCACGTTCCAAGGCATCAATTCCTCAGTCTTCCTTATTCATTTTCCAACTTTCACACATATATGAAACAGTTGGAAATAAGATGTCTTGGATCTGGCATATTTGATCTTTACCTCAATTAAGAAAATACTTAGGTAACATGTTAAGTAATAAAGCTCTCAAATTAAAAAAAAAAATCATTAGTGTTTCCTGACAAATCCTTGCCCTTTAGCATCTTATGGGGACTCCCGGCTGTAGATTTCCCAATGCAGGACATAGTTTGGTTTCTTAACTGCTGGTTCCATGGGTGACGATTGTAGATCTCAGTAAAGTGTGATCTTTGTCAATTTCAGTTTTCTCTCTGCTTATCATCCTGTTGTTTACTTGTCTAGTGTTGAGAACTCTGTTTCGTTTACGTTGAGGTGTAATCCATAGTGAATGTTATACAGTTTTTGTGCTTCGTCCATAAGTGTTTTGAGCCTTCTTTTTTCTTTAGCCATGATATTTTTTCCATAGTCCAGTCTCTTGGATTATTTGTTCGACATGCAGACTAAATAGATAATGGTGCAAGGTGCAACCCTGACACACACTTTTTCTGATTTTAAGTTAAGCAGTATCCCTTTGTTAGATGTATCTGTTAGTATTTGCCAGAACCACTGCTTCTTGGTCTATGTACAGGTTCTCTGTGAGTTCAATTAAGTGTTCTGGAACTATGTATATTCAGGGTAATAGGCCAATTAGGGGTGGGGTGGGCCAGAGCATAGGGGTCTTAGATTATTCCTGTTACTGGGGCCTGTTGCTGCCCTACCTGGCTCTTACAGATTGATGTCTAAGTTAGGTGGTCTTCCTGAATAGATCATCCCTGGTTACTCTTTTCCAAATCTATCTGGCCCTATGCTTAATCATCTGCAGGCCAGTCTGGCTCCGCCCCACCTGCCCAGGCTCCCAGCCCTGCAGACTCAAGGCACAGGAGATAGTAGCAGAACCAGGAACCTGGGTTTTGGAGTCATGCAGACCTGAATTTGAGTCTCAGTTCCATTCCCAACCCCATTCTCTGGGCCTCTGCTGTGACTTGTGGGTAATAACAATGGTCTGCTAAAAGAATGAGAAGGTAACCGTATTGCCTTTATTAGGCAGCCCTGGTAGCTTAATGCATATTGTATCATGCTGCCAACAGTGAAGTCTGTGGCTTGAATCCATCAAGTGTTCCTTGGGAGAAGGAGGGGCAGTTTCTTCCTGTTCAGATTTATAGCCTCCGAAACCCTGTGGCCTAGTGGTAAGAAGCTGCACTATAATCCCAAAGGTATGCGGCTCAAATCCACTAGATGTTCCACAGAAAGAGGATGGGCAATCACCTCTCATGTTATTAGCTGCCTGGAGAATTGGCTATGGGTCATTTCTGAGTTGAATACACACAACAGCAACCACCACCACCCCAATGGAGGGTCTCTATGAGTCAGAAAAGACGTACTGATAGCAAGCGAACCTTTAATAAGTACTTACTGTATACAAACAAAAACCAAACTGTTGCTAAGGAGTGATGCTAAATCAAAATGACCCCATGGATCAGCAGAATGACTCCATAATCTTCCATAACTCCATGATCTTCAAGGCTGTAATCTTCTAGAAGAAGACACCACATATTTCTTTCATGGAGTGGCTGGTGGATTAGAACAGCTGACTGTTCAGCTAGTAGTTCAGCGCTTCAACCATGGCACCACCAGGCCTCCTTATGTAGAACTCATACACAATATCTTATTTTATTCTCACCACACCCCACTCAGCTGTGTTCACCTTTGCCTCTCTCCTTTCCCTGAGAAGTTCCCCCCCCTCCCCCCCTTCTTGAACATACCATGGACTGCTAAGAAAACAAATAGGTCTGTTCTGAAGAGGATGAAACTGAGTTTCTCCTTGGAGGCTAGGATTTTGAAGCTCTGTCTCATATACTTTGGGCATGTGTCCAGGAGAGACTGGTCCTTGGAGAAGGACATCATGCTTGGAAGGGTGGAGGGACAGTTCAAGAGAGGAAGACTCCGGATGAGATGGGGTTGATACAGTGACTGGGGCAGTGGTGGTTGGTGTGTTGGTGAGACTGGCTCAGGACAGGGCAGGTTCAGAGCTGTTGTACATAGGGTTGCTATGGGTTGCACGTGACTTGATGGCACATAACAACAACATCCGTCACACCAAGAGGATCAAAAGTTTATACCTTGGAAGAAAGGCCTGGCTCCTTGCTTTTGAAAAGCAGCCATTGAAAATTCTGTGGCACACACTTCCACTCTGAGGCAAACAGGGTAGGTGTGAACTGACCAGACAGCAACGGGCTTTGAAGTGTCCTTAGTTATAGGCGTTGGTGGGTACGCGTGAGACAGTTCTATTTTTCTTATGTCATTGTCTTTGACTGCTTTTGGCAGGCTCTCTCTTCCTGAATCCCAACCACATCCTGGGCAGATCCCACAGTTTCAAGGATAAAAAGGTTCTGTTTCAGTCTTTTGTCAAGTATCCACTGCTAGCCCCTCCAGCAGAGCTTATGGGCTTGGGAAGGGGTGAGGTATGCTTCTAGACTCTCTTTTCTTGTCTCATCACTCCTAAGGTGAGATGTGGGACACCTGGGAAGGAACAAGTGTTACCTATCTATGTGGAGCTGCTGTGGTCCTCTCAGGGTTTGTACTCAGTGCAGTGGCCTGGGAGAAGCCCATGGTTGTCCTTTTGTGTGGTATTTGAGTGAGCTTCTTAGGGTAACCTTTAAAGACCTTTCTGCTGCATTTTTTAATATTAAGCTTTTGTAGTTGTAAGAATACTACTAGATATTGTGGCCAAGGGGCAAGAAGCTGCACTGTAATCCAGAAGGCCCATGGCTCAAAGCCACCAGCTGCTTTGTTGGAGAAGGATGGACAATTTCCTCCCATGAGATTAATTGCCTCTGAAAACACACCAGTGGGTCAGCTATGGGTCAGTTTTGACTCAATGGTGTACAACAAAACAATAGTGGGAGGAATAACCAAAAACCCCCAAACCAACTGCCTTGAATTGATTCTGACTCATAGTGACAGTCAGGCTTTGTGGTTGTTGTTAGGTGCCATCAAGTTGAACACCACCCATAGTGATCCTACGAACAACAGATCTGAACCCTGTCCTTTTCTGTGTCGTCCTCACACTTCCTCACACACTAGAGCCCATTGCAGCAGTCACTGTGTCAGCACACCTGATTGAGCATCTTCCTCTCCTTTGCCAACCCTCTGCCTTTCTTAGCATCGTGTCTCTCTCCAAGGATAGGAGTCTATCAGATTTATGAGGCTGTAAACCCTTATAGAAGGAGGCTGTCCATCATTTACTCATCAAGGGGATTTGGATTACTAGCCTTCCTTTTAACAGTCTAACATGTTATACACTTCATCACCAAGGCTCCTTAGTGGGTGGAACAATGTCCCCCAAACTCGTGACCACTTAGCACCTCATAATGTGACCTTCTTTGGAAATATGGGTTATGTAAAGAGCTGGATGTCAAGAAAACAAAGATTCTCACCACTGGACTTATTGGCAGCATCAGGATGGATGGTGAAGAGATTGAGATTGTTCACAGCTTTAGTTTGCTTGACTCCACAGTCAACACTCTCAGCACCAGTAGCCAGGAAATTAAAAGATGTATTGCCATGGGAAAGTCTGCTGTTAGGGACCTCTCCAAAGTACTGAAGAGCAATGGTGTCTCTCTGGAGACTAAGGTGCATCTGATACAGGCCATGGTCTTTGCTATCACTTTTTATGCATCAGAGAGTTGGACAGTGATTAAGGAGGATAGAAGGAGAATTGATGCCTTTGAGCTGTGGTGCTGAAGAAGAGTATTGAGGGTACCATGGACTGCTAGGAAAACAAACATATTCATCTTGGAAAGGGTTAAACTGGGCGGCTCCTTGGAGGCAAAGGATTCTGAGGCTTTGTCTGACATACTTTGGACATGTTGTAAAGAGGGACTGGTCCTTGGAGAAGGACATCATGCTTGGGAGGGTGGAGGGCAGGTGTGGGAGGGGAAGGCCCTCTATGAGGTGGATTGATTCAGTGACTGAGATAATCGAGTTGGGTGTATCAGAGACAGTGCGATTGGCACAGGACAGAGCAGAGTTTAGGACTGTTGTACATAGGGTCGCTATGAGTCGCAAGTGACTCGATGGCACATAACAACAATAAAAACAGAGAGCTGGACAGTGACTAAGCATGCATTTGAGTTGCAGTGCTGGAAAAGACTATTGACTATACCATGGACTTCTAAAAGATCAAATAGGTTCATCCTGGACAGGGTGAGACCAGGTTGCTCCTTGAAGGCAAAGATCCTGAAGCTCTGTCTGACATCATTTGGGCATGTTGCAAGGAGGGATCGATCAGTCCTTGGAGAGGGACATCATACTTGGAAGGGTGGAGGGACAGCAGAGAAAAGGAAGACCCTGGGTGAGATGGATTGACTTAGACACTGGAGTAATGGGAGTAGGCTTGTCAGAGACAATTAACTTGGCTCAAGATAGAACAAGGTTCAGGGCTGTTGTACATAGGGTTGCTATGAGTTGCAAGCAAATTGACAGCGCCTAACAACAACAACAGAAGATTTAATTGAGGCTTAATTGAAATGTTATTGAGATGTAATTGAGAGTTGAGGTGAGATCATGCTGTTGCTGTCAGTCAAATCTGACCTACGATGATTAATTATGTTACAGGATGGAATTGCTCCTTAGCATTTTCTTGGCCCTTCTTGAGCAGTGCTGCTGGGTGGAGTCAAAGCACCCAACTTTAGGTCAATTGTTACTGGTACTGGTGAGTACTCTGGAGTCAATTTCAACTCATAGTGATAACACGTGACAGAACAGGACTGCCCCATAGAATATTCTAGGCTGTAATCTTTATGGAAGCAGATTGCTAGGCCTTTTTCTTATAAAGTTGCTGCATGAGCTTGAACTGTCAAACTTTTGGTTACTCAAATTTAAAAAAATCAAGTTCATTGCCATTACGATGATTTTGATTCCTATTCACCCTATAGAATAAAGTAGAAATGCCATATAGAATTTCCAAAGTGGTAATCTTTTTAAAAAAATTTTAATGAACATTTACAGAAATTTTGGATTTCCATTCATTCATTGTTGCACTTTTTTCCTCTACCCCCCTCCCCAGTTCATTCCTCTCTTTGAAAAGCAAAAGATAAACTTCTTCATTGGTATACAATTCTCCCGCCCGCCCTACCCACCCACTCCTGACCCTGTCCCGAATGCACTCCACTATGCAACCTTAATACTGGACTCCTGTGATAATCATATATTGCAAAGCGGTCCTCTTTATAAAAGCAGACTGCTATATCTGCCTTTCATAAGGCAGCTGGTGGGTTTGAATCATTGACCTTTAAGTTAGCAGCTCACTGCTTAAAAGCTGCCTTAAGCAGTTGAAGGCAGACTGTTTGCACCTGTCTATGTACTGTTACAGGCAATTAAAAAATAATCTTCAGCAAGATTTTACTTGCACATCATATTAATGAGCTTGTTCAGTAATTTCCACATCCTGATCTAAGCCATGATCTTGTCAAATACTTCCTAGGTAGGTATCTGAGAGCTGGACAATTAATATTGACAGAAGAAAGATTGATGCCTTTGAGCTGTGGTGCTAGAGAAGAATACTGACTATCTTATGGACTGACAAAAAAGAACAAACAAGTCTGTCTTGGAAGAAATGCAACCAGGATGTTCCTTAGAGGCAAGAATGGTGAAACATGGTCTCACATATTTTGGGCATGTTGCAAGGAGAATCCAGCCCTTGACAAAAGGCATCATGATGGGAAAGGTGGTAGATTAGAGAAAGAGAGGAAGACCCACAACAAGATGACTCGACACAGTGATCGTAACAATGGGCTTGAGCATTTCAGAGAGCATCAGGATGGCACAGGACAGGGCAAGGTTCACATCTAGTGTGTGATGTGCCAATTACTTAATGACACCTAACCACCACCTCCACCACCACCACCACCT
>NW_006399902.1:3097762-3112493 GCF_000299155.1 Elephantulus edwardii | reverse complement strand
CCACCACCACCTCCACCTCCACCTCCACCTCCACCTCCACCACCACTACCACCACCACCTCCACCACCTCCACCACCACCACCACCACCACCACGAAACATGGAATGAGCTCTTCATCAGCTCCTTCAAAAGTAACCACTCCTTGGAAATCTTGATTTTAGACTCTGGATTATGAGAGAACAAATTTGTCTTAAGCCATCAGTTTGTGGTCATTTGTTATGGCAACCCTAGGACATGAATACAACTTGAAATTTGAAATAATTATAAATTTACAGAAAAAATTGCAAAGCTAGAGAAAGCTGCTGTATGTCTACCACTTAGTTACTTCTAATGCTACCGTCTTAGATTACCCTGGGGTACTGACTAAAAGTAAAAAACAAACTCTGAGATGTTACTATTAACTAAACTTGGGAGGTTATCAAGATTTCTCTAGCTTTTCTATTGACCTCCTTTTCCAGTTTTGGGATCCAGGTCAAGATATCACCTTGCATGTAGTTAATGCTAACACATATTATGCTTTTGGTCTCCTGGCTTCCATTCCCATTCCCATGTCAATCCATGGATTTGTCATGGAGTGTCATCCAAGCCTGGACTGGGTGCCATTTCTGGTTAGGAAAATCAAGTCACCTGGGGCTAACTCAACTCACAGTTTCTACATGTACTGAGGTAGAAACACTGATTACATTCATTGAGTTTTGGAACTATTTTCACCTTTATTTTCTGAGTTGTTAGTCCCTCATTAAGATGTCCTAGAGAAGGTACAGCAAGAATGTTCCTTGGAAGCAAAGATGAAAAAACTTCATCTCACATGCTTTAAACATATTGTAGGAGAGATTATTCCTTGGAGAAGGACATCATGCTTAGAAAGGTGGAGGAATGGTGGAAGAGAGACAGACTCTCAACCAAGTAGATTGGCACAAGGATTTCTGCAATAGTATCAAGTATGTCAGAGGTTGTGAGGATGGCACAGGATAGGACAGGGTTCAGATATGCTGTTCCTAGGGTCCTGTGAGTCCTATTCAACTCAAGGGCACCTAAAGACAACATCATTCAAAACAACATTTCACTGCTCTTTAAAGTTCCCAGATAATATTTTGAATTGAAAACTCTTTTCCACCTGACCAAAGAAAAATCAATGCCTTTGAATTGTAGTTTCGAAGAAGAATGTTGAATGTCCCATGCAATGCCAAAAGAATGAATCTATCTCGAAGGAAGGGCAACCCAGGTGCTCCTTAGAGGCAAGGACAGTGAAACTATGTCTAACTTATTTTGAGCTTGTTTTTAGGAGGAACCAATCCTTTGAAAGAGATATTGTGCTGAGAAAGGTGGAGAAGGATCATAGAAAGATAGGAAGACCCCCAATGATACAGACTAACACAACGACCACCACCATGGACTTGAGTATGACAGTAATTGTGATGATAGCGAAGGTTCAGATCACCATTCATAGGGTCACCATGAGTTGTAGTCAAGTCAATGGCACCTAACAACACCACCACCACCACCACAACAGCAACAACATTGTTTGAGTTTAAAAAGACTTCAGGGAATATTTTTGGTTTAATATGTAAAAATAATCTCAGGACAAGGGTTTGAAGAGTTTATCCAAACTTCATGGCTTTATAGAGTCTGAATTCCATGCAAACTTGAAATTCTATTTTGCAGTCCTATCTCCCACCCTCACCCCTACTTTGATTCTTTTATAGATTCCTTTATGGAATCTTTATTTAAAATACTCAGTCACAGCCAGACAACATCCAGTTGTTTTGGTGAAGGAGGCAGTTGTTCTTTGAAGCAATAAGCTGCACATTCTTTATCTTTCTGTTCTTGAATTTCCTCCTTTCTCTGTGGTTCAGGAGAACAGAGACTCATTTTTATGCTTTGGGTGGATATTTGCAAGCTTTTAGGACACACTGAACTAGGAGGCAGAGCAGAGGTTGCTAAACACGCCATTAGCCCAATTAACAACACTGTTCTCTGAAATCATGACCCTAAACCTCCAAATAAAGGATGTTTTGGTTGCATGTACATAAACAGCCTCAGCAGCTACCCTCCTTCTTTATTTGGTCATGTTTTGCAAATATGTCTATCATCCAAATTTTGTCAATTTAAATTTTTACATATATACAACTTTTTTAAATGAAAATAAAATTTTTACATACACTGGTTTACTTACAAAGCTTGCATTGCATTGCTTCTCCCGCTGGATCTTTCCCATTTCCTTTACCCACCCTTTACTAAATATACAATTTTGACAGTAATTGTAACTATTGGTTGTACAACTCAAGCTGTAATCAATGAGATTTTTTCTATTACTGTTAACCCCTTGTGCCCTTCTTTCCCATCCCTGATAATCCCTAATGAACTTTGTTGTTGTTGTGTACCGTGGAATCAGAACAGACCTATTGCTGACCCTCCGGTGCATTTTCAGAGGTAATATATTGCACAGAAGGAGATCGCCCATCCTTTTCCCATGGAGCAGCTGGTGGATTCAAACCACGTGTCTTTGGGATTACAGCACATTTTTTTACCACAAGGCTACCACAGCTCCTTAATAAACTTCAGTCTCTTGATGTTTGGCTTTTCTGGTCTATTTACAAAGTGAGGTCATACGATATTTGTCCTTTCATGATTGGCTTATACATGTTAGTTTTTACAAGAAAATACCAGAGTGGTTGGCTTTGAAGGATAGAAATGTCTTTTCTCAGTTCTGGAGGCCAGAAGCCCACGCTCTGTGACGTGCTATTGGACACTCCTTGCCCATCCCCCTGCACTCTCTCGCAGCCTTCAGTGTCACATCAGGCTCCTTCCTGCCCTGGGCACAGGTCGGTCGTCCTCTCTCTTCCAAGCCTTTATTCATACTCTTCTCCTGGCATGAAGCATCTTTCTTTCCATTTTCTATCTTACTTTCTTGCTCACTCTTTACTAGGATAATACGTGCTCCTTCTTTGGTTTGGAATTGAAAACTTCTTCCCCCAACGATGTTTACCTATCTCCGTGCTCCAAGCCCCATGGCACCACAGCAGTCAGCTTCTGGTGATCGCTTATCAACCTGTCTTCTTCAGTGGATTCTGGGCTCCATGAGGTCAGATTGCACCTTGTACCTCACTGTACTCAGGCTCCTTCTTGTTCCTTGGCCTTGTGTCCATGCTCAACCCAGGCTTCACAGACACACAATGGAAAAACCCCTTTTCTGGTCCTGCACTATTCCTATGATTTTGAGTCAGATGGTTGTGATCCATAGGGTTTTCAGTGACTGATTTAGAAAGTATATTGCCAGGCATTTCTACCTTTGCCTCTGGAGAATGCTGTCACAGAAAAAGAGGTTAGAGAAACAAGTATCAGAGATAGAGGCTTAGAATTCATTGGGGCTGAGTCTATACCCAAGCAGGCAGAAATGGGTAGACCATGAAACGTGATAGGTTTGTCCAAAGAGCACATGGATTCTCACCAGTAGCGACTCGGCATGACGGGATGCCCTCCCTTGCTCTCTCCATCCAGCGTGGAGATCTGCTTCCATCAAAGTGGACTCACTGGCATAGGTTTAGTATTTGAGTGCCACAGAAGTGGATTTCCAGGCACTTCCTTTATGATGCTCCTGGGTGAATCTGAACTATCAGATTGTTCTGTTAGTAGCCAAGTGCAAACCATACGAGTCATCTAGGGGCCTGATCGAGGCCTGTTGTTGTTGTTGTTGCGTACCATTGAGTCAGAACTGACCCACAGCTGGCCCTCTGGCAGGTTTTCAGAGGCAGTTAATCACACAGGAGGAGATTGTCCAGCCTTCTCTCACAGAGCAGTTGGTGGCCGAACCATGTTCCTTTGAGACTGCAGCGCAGCTTCTTGCCACTAGGCCACCAGAGCTCCCTGATCAATGTCACTGGTCGATTCTGACTCAAGGCAGCCCCATGGGTTACAGAGCAGAACAGCTCTATAAGGATTTTTGGCTGTGATCTGTATGGAAGCAGACTGAGAGACTGTTCTTTCTTGGTACCACTACCAACCAACTTTAGGCTAGTAGGCTAGTAGTTGAGTACAAGCCTCTTGGCCATTCAGGGACCATGAATAAGGTGTGCTGTATTAGGTGCTGTTGAGTTGACTTTGACTCTTTGCCACCTTATGTACAACAGATTGAAAGCCTGCAGTCAATGTGTCAATCCATTTCATTAAGTCTACCTCTCTTTCTCTGCACCTCTGTTTTACCAGGCATAAGGTCCTTTTCCAAGGACTGGCCTCTCCCGATAACATGTCCAAAATACGTAGGATGGAAGCTCACCATTCTTGTTTCTAAGGAGCACTGTGGCTGCACTTCTCCAAGATAGATTTTTTTTTTCCTGTTAGTAGTCTGTAGAATATTCAATATTCTTTGACAGTAACTGGGGCAAAGGGGGTGGGTGTGTCAGAATTAGTGAGACTGGCTCAGGACAGGGAAGGGTTCAGAGCTGCTGTACACAGGGTCACTATGCATCGCAGGTAACTCAATGGTACATAACAAGGTTTGGAAGCAGGAGTGGCATCCACTTCCTAAACAACATGCTTCCGGAAACTATGAACTTTGATAATGCGGGTAGTTGTAGAGGGGCTCCAGGCCTTTTGTTCATAGGATTGCTATGAGTCGTGCTCGACTTGAAGACAGTCAACAACAACAGTACCTCAGTTCAATAAATAAGGTATGTTGTGGTTTTGCCAAGTCTGAACCAATTCATAGCTGACCCACTAGCGAGTTTTCAGAGGCAGTGAAAAATATGGGAAGAGATTGCCTATCTTTCTCTTTCTGAGCAGCTGGTGGGTTTGAACTAACTCTCTTTGAGTTGGCAGCACAAGTTTTTACCATTAAGCCACCAGAGGTATAGGGATGTCCAAAAGCTTTCTGCAAAAGCTTGGCTTGGTTAACCAAACTGTGGATCATCCACTTACCGGAATAGTCTACGGGTAATAAAAATTGTTTATCCTCATACTAGATGCTATCCTCATACTATCATGTTAAGTTTTTAAAAGTCCCTAGAATACTAAATTATACAAACAGATAAATAATAACTGTACCTGAGAAATTGATTTAAATATACTGAAAGAAATGTATTTAGATCTGAAAAAGGTACATTTTTGTTACTGGGAATACATATTTAAAATAGCCACATTCCCTTCATTTTACAACGAATATTGCATCATTGTTTTTCTGGCTATAAAAGTAGCCTAAGACTTCAAGCATTTCAGGAACACTGGTTGTAGAAAATAAATACCCCCGTCTCCTCTCAGCACCCCCTCCACTCAGCACCATCAGTGTCAGCTGCTTAGTTACAGACCTCTGCGATCTTGGCTTTTTAGAAAAAAAATGTCATCATATTGTTTCTCAACGTTTTACTCTCCCTGTAATTTGTCTTAAAAATGTCTCTGTGACAACATGTATAGATTTACCTCATTTTTCAAAACAACTACATTTCATTCCATTGTGTGAACGGCCATGATTTATTAGCCGGGCGGCACCCCGGATGCTTGGATTTTTCCTTTTCTCTTTGTTGCGAACAGAGCTACTGGGAACATTCCTCTATGTATATTTTCCTGCCTCTTTGTGTATATATCCGTAGGGTAATTCTTAGACAGGATTAACTGCATCAAAGAGTGTAAGCATTTAAATTTTGATCGATACGGTCTAATTGCCTTCCCAAATATGATAGCAATTTACATTCTCACCAAGAGTGTCAGGGTGGCTGGACATTGCTTTTAGAATGGAGAGAAGATTAGTGAAATAAATTTGAACCATATTTTAAAATGTCTTTTAATGCATGTCCTCCTTCCCTCCTTCTGGGCCTTGCCTTCTCTGAGCTGGGGATCTGCCCCCCCCCACCCCACACAATCTTATCACTTCTGCATTGCATCCCAGGCCAGAAGGTCTGGACCGCGCAGGAAGATGAATTCCTCCTCGCCCTCCGTGGAGTGGACAGAAGTGCTGATGCGGTCCTGTGGGTCTGGGAAACCCACCAGGATGTTTGTTGCCATTTCTGGACACATCAGTTCACATCTTGGTGTATGTCTGTTGTCTGAAGCTGGGGAAGGGACACTGAGTACCTG
The DNA here is from genome assembly GCF_000299155.1 of Elephantulus edwardii. Lineage (NCBI taxonomy): Eukaryota > Metazoa > Chordata > Mammalia > Macroscelidea > Macroscelididae > Elephantulus > Elephantulus edwardii. Next base: position 3,106,424 of record NW_006399902.1, on the reverse strand, counting down.
AGACAAGGTGGGCAAAGGAAGGTGCCTGCTGCTGAAGGTGGGGGTCAGCCAGCCCAGAGATATCAAGTGACTCCCTCAGAGTCACACAGCAGGATGCAATGGCTTGTATCTTTTGTAGTAATAGGGCTGAAAGATCCTTACAGATTATTTAAATGAGTGGCCACCATGAAGATGGGAGGTCAGAGACATGTGGTCTCTGGTCATACAGCGAGAGGGTGGCCTAGAAGCTGGGCCTCCAGACTCCTGGTTAGTCACTTAATCTAAGACATGAGGCCCGTTTATGTGCAGTGCCGGGGATCTGCTGTTGTTCTTCCGACTTCTACACGTGGTATCATGCAGTATTTGTCATTATGAGACTGAGTTACTTCACTCAGTGGTCTTCCATGTTACTTAGTATTTTTCAAAATTGTTATTCTTCAGTGCTGCATAGTATTTTTTTGTGTGAAAGTACCACAATTTCTGAATCCATTCCTTTGCTGATGATTATGTAGGCTGTTTCCATTTTCTTTTTATTGTGAATAAAGCTGCTATCTGCTATGAACATAGGTGTGCATATCTCCATTCTTATCTCAGTTCTAAATTCCTTGGGAAATATTCTTAGGAGTGCAATAGGTGGGTCATATGCAATCTATGCTCAGCTTTTGTAGGAAATGCCAAACTACTTTGCAGAATGTTTGTACCATTTTACAAGCCCACCAGCATGCACGAGAGATCCAATCTCCCCACAATCCTTGCTTTCTAAACTTCTCTACTGCTACTGGGGCGGGATGGTATCTTTTCAATGTTTTGATTTGCATCTCTCTGATTGCCAGAGATTTTGAGCATTTCTTCTGTTGTTCTTACGTGCCATCGAGTCCAGTAGCTGTTCATAGCAACCTTATAAATGACTCTGAACCATGCCTTATTCTGAGTCAGTCTCCCTGTCTCTCACATACCTGCCCCCATTGCCACAGTCACTGTGCCAACCCATCTCACTCAGCATCTTTGTCTCCTGCATGGACCCTCTACCCTTCCAAGCATGATGTCCTTCTCTAAGGACTGGTCCCTTTGGGCAACATGCTCAACGCATGTAAGAGGGAGTTTCAGAATTCTTGCCTCTAAGAAACAACCCGGTTTCACTCTCTCCAGGACAGACCTGCTTGTTCTCTTGGCAGTCCATGGTATGTGCTATACTCCTCTCCAGCACCACTCTGTCACGCCACTTTACCATTGTGATGGCTGTGATGCCTCTCAGTGCTTTCTGAGCACCAGCACAGGGTTATGCACACACTGGGGCACTATTAAGATCAGCTCTTTCTCCCCACCTTCGAGGAGTTATATCCCAATGATAAGCACACAACAATTAAGATGTGGTTTGTTAAGTGAACTGTAGTGTAATACTTCTGAGTGTATTTCCGGAATCAGATGTGAAGTGAGGTGGGTGATCCTGAGCCTCATCCCCTCTCTTCCCTGGCTCAGTTTGTTGCTCTGTGAAATGGGGATGGGTCACATTGGTTTGGGGGATGGGTGGGGAGCAGGAATGACTCTCATAAAAGCTGACACTTGTCCACAGCAGTAACTATAATCAGTTGTGACAGTGCGGTTGCGTGTGGTGGAGGTTGTATGAGAGCTGTTGGGAGCCTGAGGGGAGAGGAGTCATATAACTTGGGGAGACCCAGGAAAGCCACCGAATGGGAGATGCCTCAGGACCTTGAGGCATGGGTGGGGGCTCTCCTGGGGTTAGAGGAGAAGGGGCTGTGATCACAGCCAGCCCTCATGACATGATTGGTACACAGCATGCAATCCTGCTGGGATTCTGGGCTCCACTCCTGCTGCCTGCTGCTGCTCGCAGGGTCATGGATGGCCAGAGCTCTGAGATCATCACATCCTGACCAGACCCGCTCTTTGTACAGTCGGGAGGCCTGGGGCTCAGAGACCTCAGTGACTTGCCTAGGGTCACACAGCAAGTGCTCTCACTGGCACTGAATGTGAACTTCCAAAGCTGGTTCTTGCACTGCTTTCTGCAAAGCTTCCCAGCTCTTCCTCACTTGGGCTTTGTAGGCAGCCACAGGCCCATCTGCACTGATTAATTTTGTTCCATCTGTGCCCCGTGACCCAGCCCTCATGGCTGGGACAGCGGGTAGAGGTGGCTGCGGAACCCTGCTCTGTGTTTGCACATCCAACAGCTGTTGTTTATCCACCAACACAGTCTGGGAGAACCCCAGAGGCAGGTCCTGAACCACACAGGGCCTGAGACTTGCTCTGGAATTCAGATCTCTTCTTTAGGTCCTCATGTGAAGCAGGAGAGGGTGCCACATGGTATTTCTCGCTGACTCCACTCTCTTCTCCCCGCCCCTGCATCTCTCTGCCCTATCCTCACCCCTCCAGTGCTCATCTCCACAGTTCCAATAGTCTCTGGCTGCCTGCTTGACCTGGTCAATGCTCCCTGCATCCCACCCCTATGTTGGTCTGGAGAGCACACGCTAAACCACACCTCTGAGGTTAGCTGCTTCTGCTCCAAGTCCCGCTGCTGCCGTGAGACATTATACTGCACAGCAAGGTGACATCTGCCTTCTTCGTCACCAGGACCTTGACTTCCCTCTGGAGAACTTGTCGATCCTGTATTCTCAGCGGTGGCATGACTTTGGGCATGACTGTCCCATTGTCCCTCTAGTGGCCTAGTGGTTAGAAGCTGCATTGCCATCCCAAAGGCACGTGGTTCAAATCCACCAGATGATCTGTGGGAGAAGGATGGACAAAGTCGGTGGTCCAATAGTTAAGTGTTTAGCTGCTAATGGAAAGGTTGGTGGTTCAAACGTATCCATCTGTCCCATGAGAAGAAGACTTGGCAATCTGCTCCTTAAAAATCCAATCTCATTAGTGTGAGATGTCAGGCTGACTTGGACCCAAGTCTCTGTCCTACTAATTTGACTTGCTTTGAATCTCTGGACCAATTACCATCCCTCTCTGAGCCTCAGTCGCCTACATGTAGATACAAATAGCACCCAACTCATAGCGCTGCTGTGAGGTTTCAATATTGTTATTGTGCCATTGAGTCTATGTACATTAGCTCTGAAACCTGCCCTATCCTGAGCCAACCTCATCATCTCCGAGAGGCGTTAAAAATGCCCAGTCCAGACCCAGTTCCCATGTATCAGTCCTGGAGTTAGTGACCTGGTGGTGGCTGTGCAGGGCATTCAAGGCCTTCTGGACCCTCACATCCATGCTTGGCACCTTGGCCTTGAGCTCTCACCACCCTCCTTCTTCTTGCTGTTTTTTGGGTACCCAGCACAGTGTGTGATCCAGGGCCAGGGTTTGCTTTAGGATTTTGTGTCACTGGAATGCAAAGACCTCTGTCTGGATAGCTCATTCCCCAGAGCATTAGAACGAAGAAAAACCCATAGTGACACATTGGCGCCAACCTATAGCTGACCTCTCCTCACTGGGTTTCCAAAGCTGTAAATCACACAGGAGATTGCCTATCTTTCCATTAAGGATCCTGTGATGGGTTTGAACCCCCAAAGAGGTGAAGCATTTGGGTTAGTAGTGAAACTGCCTACAGATTACACCATCAGTGACCAGAACAGGTCCCAGCCCATAGCACACACTCAGTGCATGGTCATTGAATGGTTGAGGGTGAGCCTGTACCATTGTCTGTTGTTGTCTGCACTCTTATCGCCAACCAGTACCATAACCTTTCCCCTCACCATGACATCACCCTAAACTTAACCATGTGTAACAACAGCATCCTGACTACCCTCCCCGGAGACCTGGACTCCAGCCCCACCTCTGCCTGCAACCTGCTGGCTGCTCTCGGAAAGGGCCCTCTGGCTCTTTCTCCGTGGGCCTCAGTTTCCCCATCAGGAAATGCAGTGGTGATGATATGCAGTGGCTCTCATGGTAACCCCGCTCATTCTCAGGCTCCTCTTTGATTCTCTGACTCTCGTTGATGCAACTCAATGCCTCATCTCAACACTGTGGAGGCGGCTTGGCGGCTTTGAAAGGCCTGGCACGTCCATTGTTCGTGTCTAATTACTCTGGCAACTGTTTACTGCCTCTTTAATTCCCTGAGCAAACATCCCCATTACTGGGAGTAATTTACTGGCACTGACTTCAGCTGTGCATCGTGGAAACTTTACGAGGTGCCCCTGCCTCAGCCTCCACAGCCCAGATGCATGCACACAGCAAGTTCTGAGGGGCCCGAGGAAGCCATGAGGGTTGCCAGCCTTCCATGGCTTTCAGGCTTGGCCCTTGCTTCTCTGCCTCCCTGGCTTCTGTGGGCTCTTAGACCACCGGACAAGGCAGTGCAGTATAATGGTTAAAGAAGAAACTCTAGCATCCTATAGACTTGCCATTGCTATGTAATTTCACACAGAGCTTTCTGTTCTGTGAAACTCAATTTCCCCATCTGCAAAAAGGGGTTGCCATCTGCCCAGTGTCCCTTCCTCTCCTGCCATCTGACCTAAACCCTTTGCAAATGGCAATAGTAGTGGTTCTTACGGTTTTATTTGACTCTCCTTCTCTCATGGCAATGGCTAATTTGGTGGATAAAAGGAGTTTTAGAGTCAAGAGCTCTGGGTTTGAGATATGATCTTGATAGGCCACCTGGGGCAAGTTACTCAAGGCCTTCTCGGCCCTGTCTTCTCAACGCCCAAATGTGGAGATGAAAGTGACACTTAACTTACTGTATTATGCAGATCAAAAGAGAAATAAAAATTTAAAAAGAAGCTCTGGTGGCATAGTCTAACTGCTAACCGAAAGGAGGCGTCTTACTAGCAGTTCAAATCCACCAGTGGCTCTGAGGGAGAAAGATGGGCAATTTCCTTCCGTGTGTTTGACCAGAGGGAGGGTCAGCTGTGTAGATCTAAAGAGGAAAGGAGGGTGAATTGCCTGGCTAACTCCAAGTGCAGGGCACTGGTGAGGGGCTGTCAGCTTGAGGACAGTGTGTGGCCAAGTTCATAAACAGGAGGTTCTGAGGTGCCTCCGGGATGACTGACTTCTGTATTCACTCACTCAGTCATTCTTTCACAAAGTTGCATTGAATGTTTACAGCCAGCGATCCTGGTGGTTTAGTGGTAAGGAGTTGTGTTGCCAACACAAAGTACATATTTTGAATCCACCAGCTGGATTCAATGGGAGAAAGATGGACTCTTTACGTGCAATTTACAGCCTGTGAAAACGTGCCGGTGGGTCTGCTCTAAATCGCATTTAACTTGATGCTGTATAGCAACAACATTCACAGTGAGTGGTGGTAGGTGAGGAGGTGTGGTGCTGGCTTCGAACAAATCTGTTCTCCAGGAGTTCAGGGATGGCACTGTGGCCTTTCCTAGGAAAAGAGAGTGGGAGATAACTTCAGGAACATTCTGGAGAGGATTACACTGGAGGCGATTGATTGCACCTCGGTGGGGTGAAATTGGAGCGGGATGGGAAATCTGGCTGGATGATAAGCAGGTGTGTAAGGAAAGAACCCTGCTGTTTCTGTAATGGCCCCATGTGTATCCATCACGTGCTCAGTAATCTGGAGATTCCACCCCAGCACCTGCCCATCCCCAGATGCCCTAGGAAAGAGAAGCCTGGGTGAAGCTCTAGAAATGGGCTCGTGTCAGCCTCCTGGCCTGGAGAATGCTGTGTCCTCTGACTTTGTAAAGTGTTGAGACTTTGAGGCAAATTCTCACACAACAGCACAAGTTGTCTCTAGAGTAGGAGGGGGCTTATGCTCATTCTGGGACCAGAGGTCACCCCTCCTTTCCTGAGGTCCTTCTCTCCCACTGACTCAGAATTTCTCCAGCTTGGTTGACCAGAGTGTACACTGAGATTCACTGTGGGAACACGACTAAGGACCAAGGGCTGAGACAGACTGGGGTACAAGCGGTTTTGGGGTTTTTTACTGCAGTCTGCTCTCAGGGGCTGGCCTGCTAGGTCCCCACAGCTCCCCTGGTCCTGCGTGGAACTGGAGTCTGAAGAGAGACTCCCAGGCAGCATCTCCTGGGACACCCTCCACCCGCCCAGCTGGAGCGCGGAGAGGCCTTTGATTTATGAGCTGCTAGATTGAGTGTGGGTTTAGCAACTGGGCGTCCAATTGATTTGCAGAGGGGAGGGGAGATGGATTCACAGGCCTAAACTAGGTTTGCAATCTTGCCTTGGATCTCCACGAGGCGGTTGGCGGGAAGTTATTGACATGACCTCCGACCCTGGGGAATGCAAGATAATGAGACGAAGAAAAATCCATCTTTGTGGGGCTCTTCCTGAAGCCCTTGAAGATGCAGCGTCTACTTTGGATGCGGAGGCACGGATGGCTCTCCCGGTGCTGGGGGGAAGCAGATGGAGAAAATGAGCTGCTGTTCTCCTCCCTCCCCGCTCTCGGAGGACGCGCTGGATTTACACAGGGTTGAACCCTATGCGAAGGTCTCCGCGGCTTCAGAACTCAGGGGGTGCTCCAGCTTCGCCTATCTGCAGACCACCGCTGACTTCCCACCCCAGCATGAGAACCGCTCTCCTTCAGACTCTGAAAAACGGAGAAAATCGACCAACCAACCAAAACACTCAGTTGCCGTTAAGTTGACGCTGACTCCTTGTCAGAGCAGAACTGTGTGCTCCGTAGGGTTTTCAATGGGCAAGTTTTTGGAAATTAGGTTGCCAGGCTTTTTTTTCTGAGGCATCTGTGGGTGGATGTGAGCCACCAACCTTTCACTCAGCAGATGGGTATGATGCCCTTTTGTACCACCCCGGGACTCTGGAAAACAAGGGAGGGAGGGAGAAAACATAGTCGCTGTGGATTTGGGAAGAGAAAACTCGGCGCTCAATTCTGTGGGTTTTGTCCACTTACTGGTTATGGAACTTTGATGAGCCCTGGGCTCCAGTTTCCTTGTCCATGAAATGAGATTTATTTCTGAAGATGCTACAGAATGGAATGAAAGAAGTAAAGCTGCCACCCAGCCCTTGGCATGTTGGGAAGTGGGATATGGGGCCTGGATGGAGATGGATCTGAGATAAAGAGCTGAATGCAGTACCCACAGTCTGTGAGACAGAGTGCCAAGACTGGTGAGTGCGGGGGCTGCAGCGTCGGACTTCCTCCAACTTCCACATCAACAGTCAAACGTCAGCCCTATGGGATCAAACATGTGCCATACACCCCAAGCCTTTTTTTTTTTTTTAAATCAATTCTGGTACCAGTTACCAATTGTCTCTCTTGACTATACACTTTACTTCTCTGCTGGATTTGATATTTGGTTGCTTCACAGACAAAACTCAAAGTTCTGTAGTTTATGAGGGAAGTAATAGGTTGTGATTCAGAATCGCTAACAACAGAACATAGTTCTTTAACCAGGACAGCGTCTCCCCTCAGCTGTGTGGAATACAGGCCTCTCTCTGGCCCTCCCTCTCTGCCCTGCACAGACAAGTGCTACAAAACTCTTTTGGCTCTGTCAGTCCATGTGCCCCCAAACCACTCCCTTTGGATAAATAATCCTAGTCCTGAAGATACTCAGCTCTGTGGGTCAATAATCCTACCTCCTGCCACATACCAAGAGACACCTGTTCCAATAGTCTCCTGCCTCAAAGGGATTCAGCTTGCTTTCTTTGCACTCCAGGAAGACACTGTTTTGTTCTGTGCACATTTCCTGGTTCTGCTGCCCCTGAGGCCACCATTTCTCTGCCACTCACCATCTCTCTGCTGTTATAACACTCTGTCTCCTAGGTTAAGGAGTTTCCTATACAGAGATTTTAGGTCCAAACAATATGCTTTCCATTTCTGGCTCTTCTTTTTAGGAGAGTCACTTGTGGCTCATTTTCAGCCTGTGAAATGGCAGAACTGACTAATCCCCATGCCAGGGCTGCGCACACCTTATTTATACTGATGTCAGTTTGAGGACTAAGGCTCAGGTCATGATGTTTTTCAGTCACTTGTTATGCTTCTGAGAGCTGAGCAATGAATAGGAATGACAGAAAAAGAATTAGTGCCTTTGAGTTGTGGTGCTGGAGGTGAGTACTGAATATCCTGTGGACGACCAAAAGAATAAACAGACATGTCTTGGAGAAGGGGCAGCCAGAGTGCTCCTTGGAGGCAAGGATGGTGAACCTTCATCTCACATATTTTGGGCATGTCACTAGAAGACGTTATTCCTTGGAATGGGACATCATGCTTAGAGGGATGGCAAAGGATAGGAAGACCCTCAACCAGGTGGATTGACACAATGACTGCAGCAATGGGCTTGCGTGTGTCAGCAATTGTGGGGATGGCACAGGATAGGACTGTTGTTCGTTGGGTTGATATGAGTCATACTTGACTCAACAACTAACACGAGTAGTTATCCGGTTCCTTTGGTGAGCCACGAACACCTCGCATTTTCATAGTCTCACCCAGTGATTTGATGAGAATGGTAAAAATTATGACTAGAAAGAGACATGTCCAGTAATTCACTGTACCACACAGTGTGGGACTCCAGAGTCCTTCACTCATGTCCATGCTATAAAAATTGGGGAGATGAAGCAAGCCTCTTAAAGGGTGAAGAAGTTGAAACACTGAGTTAAAAGTCTGACCAAGCAATGACACCATCTGTGAGGACTCAGCGAGATCGTGCCTGCTCTCTGAGCCGTGGTTTTCTTATCTCTAAAGTGGAATGGATGAGAAAGATCACAGGCATTACTAATTTTATTCACCAGCCACATTGTTTTTTTTTTTTCT
>NW_006399902.1:3071250-3096057 GCF_000299155.1 Elephantulus edwardii | reverse complement strand
CCATAGATAGATGGGTTGATCTCTGGATTCTCAATTCGATTCCATTGATCTATGTGTCTGTCATTGTACCAGTACCATGCTGTCTTGACTACTACGGCAGTGTAGTAGGATTTGAAATCAGGGAGTGAGATACCTCCTACCGTTCTTCTATTCTTAAGGAGTACCAGCCACATTGTAAGTACTGTATATGCATTAAATAATTTTATTCCCCCAAACCCTTCTATTAGTAATTATTAGTAATTTTATATTAGGTGTCATAGAATTGACTACAACTCATAGTGACCCTACAAACAACAGATCTGAATGCTGCCCTATCCTGCACTATCCTCATGGTCTCTGCCATGTTCAATGTCATGATAATCACTGTGTCAATCTTTATTGGTCATGGTCTTCCTCTCTTTCACTGATACTCTATCTTACCTTTCCCAGAAGGATGTCTCCCTCTAAAGGCTGATTCCTCCAACTATAAATGCATAGGAAGCAATTAAAAAAACATGACTTGGATCAGGCCCACCTTAGTTTTTAAAACTGCCTTTCTTGCCCTTTGGAACTTTGCAGAGGTCCTTGTAGCAGATTTTCTCCAATGTAATGTGCCTTTTGATTTCTTGACTACTGCTCCCGTGATTGTTGATTTATCCAAGTAAAAGGAAGTTGTTGACAACTTATTTTTTTCCTATCATTTTATTACCAGTAGCGAGCATTTTTTTCTTGTTTTTAATGTTGAGATGTAACCCATATTGAAGGCTTTAGTCTTTGATCTGCAGGAAGTGCTACAAGTCTTCACTTTCAACAATCTAGGTTATGTTATCTGCATAAAGCAAATGGTTAATGAGTGTTTCACCAGGTTTGATGCAACGTTTTTCTTTATGAACAATTTGCTCAGCATGATTGAATATATATGAAGAAAGGGTGCAACTCTGATGCACACCTTTCCTGTTCTAAACCATGCATTTGGACAACAGCTTCTTGGTCTAGGTATAGGTTTTGCATGAGGACTATGAAAGTGTTCTGGTTTTTCCATTCTTCTCAGTGTTAGCCATAATTTGATATGATGGACACAGTGAAATGCTTTTACATAAACAATAAACCATAAGTAAATATCTGGTAAGTCAATTGGTATTCCATTGACTCCTAGGGACTTTTTTTTTTTTTTTGCCAATGCATTAAGTGCAACTTCTACTTTCTCCTTCAGTACCATTGACTCTTATTCATATAGTACTTTCTGAGATTTTTCAGTGTCAATAAATTCTTTCTGGTACAGTGATTCTGTATATTCTCTCCATCTTCTTTTGATGCTTTCTGGGTCATTCAGTATATTGCCCATAGGATCTTTCAACATCTGACATAAGGCTTAAATTGGTTTTTCAATTCTTTCTGCTTGAGAAATGTAAAGCGAATTCTTCCCTTTTTATTTTCCAATTCCAGCTCTTTGCACATTCCATTAGAATGCTTTGCTTTGTCTTCCCGAGCTGCTCTTTGAAATCTTCAGTTCTTTAATTTTGACATATTTTCTTTTTGTTTTGACATATTTCTTTTTGCTTCCTGATGCTTCAGTACAATCTTTAGATTCTCTTTTGACATCCATTTCAGTTTTTTCTTTCTTCTCTGTTTTTGTTTTTCACATGCTCTCTGGTCAACAGATTAGAAGAGGTCCATATTTGTTTTGACACCATATTTGTTTCATTACCAAGAAAGATAATGCAACTGCATATGGAAACTATCAAACAATATCATTAATATCACATGCAAGCAAAATACTGCTGAAGATCAATAAAAAATGACTAGAACAGTACATAAATAGGAAATTTTCAGAAGTTCAAGCAGCATTTAGAAGAGGCCATAACAACAGGGATATCTTTGCTAATGTCAGATGGATCCTGGCTGAAAGTAGGGAATACCAGAAGAATGTGTATTTGTGCTTTATTGACTATGCAAAGGCATTTGACTGTGTGGATCATAACAGGTTGTGGCTGACACTGAGAAGAATGTGAGTCCCAGAGCACTTAATTGTATTCATCAGAACCTATATCTGGGCCGAGAGTTTGTTGTGCAAATTGAGCAGGGGATCTGCATGGTTTAAAATTGAGAAGGGTGTGTGTCAGGGTTGTATTCTTTCTATATATCTATTTAATCTGTATGCTGAGCAAATTATCTGAGAAGCTGGACTCTATGGAGAGGAGTGTGGAATCAGGAGTGGAGGGAGACTCAATAACCTGTGCTATGCAGACAACACAACCTTGTTTACCGAAAGTGAGGAGGATTTGAAGCACTTGTTGAAGAAGATCAAGGAATGCAGCCTTCAGTATGCATTGTATCTCAATATCAAGAAAACAAAGATTGTTGCCCCTGAACCAATAGTGTCATGATGGATTGAGAGGAGATTGAAACTGTCAACAGTTTCATCTTGCTTGCTTGGATCCACAATTAATACCCCTGGTATGAGTAGTCAGGAAATAAGGAGACATGTTACACTGAGAAAACCTTCAGTGAAGGACCTTTCCAAATTACTGATGAGTAATAATGTCAATTTGAGGACTAAGGTGCATCTGATTCAGGCCACTGTCTTTCTGATTACTTGCTATGCATCTGAGATCTGGACAATGATGAAGGATGACAGAAAAACAATTGATGCCTTTGAACTGTGGTATTGGAGAGGAGCACTGAATATCCCATGGATGGCTAAGAGAATGAACTGATATGTCTTGAAGAGTGTGCAGCCGAAGTGTTCTTTGGAGTCAGAAATGATGAGAGTTCGCCTCACATACTTTGGGCAGGTTGCTAGAAGGGGCTGTTCTTTGGAGAAGGACATGATGCTGGGAAGGGTGGAGGGTCTGCAAAGGCGTGGACGACCTTAAACTAGTTAGATTTACATGATGACTGCTGCAATGAGCTCTTGTGTGTCAGGTTTTTCTCCAAATTTGGGGTGTTAAGTTAGATTTGGACTATTTCAAGATCCATTGTCTGGGCTGGTCTTTGATATGACCAGTTTAGATGTTACCAAGTTTCTCAGGAAGTGATCAAGCTTGGGGGTGATGGTGGTGGGGGAACTGCCATATTCTTCCTTCATCCCATACCCTAAAGGAATATAATGGATAGGGGTAAAGTTATCTCTGGCTGTTCCCTGCTGAATTGGGGCAAAGTTGGGAGCTGGTGTTGGTTTCCTGTAAGGTCTGAAGGAGGAGCATGGTTTTCACATGTTCTTGGGCAGTTGCTCGGAGGGGTGGTTTTTTGCAGTTGAGAATTGGAGCCAGTGTTGGATGTGTTCAGATTTAAATGGCAAATAGCCTTCAGTCTTTGGGACCAGAGTAAAAGGACAGAGAAGAAAGAAGGACAAGGCAGAGAAGGAGAAGTTTCGCCTAGTTCAGAGGGTACAAGCCAGACCAAGAAAGAACTCGGGCAGGCTCTTGCTCCACTTTCGTAGCAATGATCCTGCGAAAGCCGCTCCCTCTGAGAGGACCTCGAAGCTACGGCTTGCGATCCGGCAGCCGTTTACTGTAGTAAGCATGGAGGATTGACATGCTTTCCTTTTGGTCATTGGAGAAGTGGAAAGAGGGTCTTGGCCCATGACTGGGTACTTTTCCCAGCTAGCTTGATTTCCCAGGCAGGGAACCATATGTTAGATATAAAAAAGAATGGTAGGATGTGAGGGAGAGAAATAAAGAAAGAAACTGGTCCCAAGTAAAGAACAGTCCTTTATTGTGTGGTTTGAGAGGGATGCCAAGCACACAGACAGGATCTTCTTCGTATTTTATAGATGAAGAAACGAAGATTTGAGGAGGAAAAATTTCTTGACCAAAGTCATTCAGCTAGGAAGTGGCAAAGATAGGATTCTAACAGGAAGTCTGGCTCCAGGACTCAGGATCTGGCTCCCTTCCCTAGGTTACTTTGCACCCTTGAGAGGAAGGGCATTCACAGACTTGGTAAACTTGGATGTCAGCAGAAAGCCTAGAAGTGAGCACTTTTCACAGGGTAGAGTTCAAATTGAACAGCGATATTCATCTTCTCTGTAGACTGTTACTCAACTGAACTCATTGCCATTATATTGCAACTGACTCAGAACTCAGCCTCCTCCTCTCCTCTGTCATGCTGTGAATTGCATGGAAGAGGATGTTTTGATGGCATATTCCAGATAATTTTACGGCTAATCCAAAGGTGGTGCTGCTCTTATGGTTTGAACTCACCAGCAGCTCCTTGGGGCAAAGATGAGCGGTCTCCTCCTGTGTGATTTGTTGTTGTTGTTATGTGAGTTGCTTGCGACTCATAGCAACCTTATGTACAACAGCCCTAAATCCTGCTCTGTCCTGTGCCAATTGCACTGCCTCTGACACACGCATCCCGATTACCCCAGTCACTGAATCAATCCACCTCATAGAGGGTCTTCCCCGCCTGCACTGTCCCTCCACCCTCCCCATCATGATGTCCCTCTCCAAGGACTGATCCCTCCTTACAACATGTCCAAAGTACATCAAGCCCCAGAATCCTTGCCTCCAAGGAGCAGCCCAGTTTAACCTTCTCCAGGATGAATCTGTCCATGGTATATTCAGTACTCTTCTCCAGCACCACAGCTCAAAGGCATCAATTCTCCTGTATCAGACACACCTTAGTCTCCAGAGTGACACCATTGCTCTTCAGTGCCTTGGAGAGATCCCTAACAGCAGACTTTCCCATTGCAATACATTTTTTTATTTCCTGGCTGCTGGTACCAAGAGTGTTGACCGTGGAGCCAAGCAGACCAAAGTTGTTAACAATCTCAATCTCTTCACCATCCATCCTGATCCTGACAATTGGTCCAGTGGTGAGAATCTTTATCTTCTTGACATTGAGCCTCAATTCATACTGAAGGCTGCAGTGCTTAACCCTCTGCAGCAAGCATTTCAGATCCTCCTCTGTTTCAGCAAGCAGGGTTGTGTCATCTGCATAACACAGATTGTTAATAGATCTGTGTGATTTACAGCCTCTGAAAACCCATTGGAGGTTTGATTATGAGCTGATTGCAGTTCAAGTACAACAATAAAGAAATTGCATGAGAATTGCTTTGCTTTCTCCTATTGAGATGCTGATAGATTGGAACCACCACAGAAGTTCAGTCTTTGGGTTAGTGCCTCGACTTTCTATGAACTATGACACGAAAGCTCCCTTTGTTAACTCCTGGGCTCTGTCATAAGGGTTGCTCCCCTCTTTGAATACTGTGAGGTTCTGGCCTCTGTGCCTAGCCCTTTACACACAGTAGGTCGCTTTAGCTGTCACTGTGACAATGAAGTGGGTATTAGCATTTTTACCTTACAGATGAGGAAACTGAGACACAATTCAGGTTAGCAAGCTCTCTGAATCTGCGGTTCAGGTTTTGTTGTTGTTTGGTGCCATCGTGACAGTTGTGACTCAGCCCTTCTGCACCACAGAATGAAACACGTCCTGGCCTTGTGCCATCCTCACAATGTGGCTGTTTGATTCATGTTGCGGCCAATGTGTCAGCCAATGGAGAGGGCGCTGCCAACTGGAGAGCCTCCTGGTGGCTGTCAGCATCCTTGCAGCTCCACCTGGCATGTCAAGTTGCACATTGTGTTTCCTCTGTGGACTTTATGCCCTTCTTGGCCACATGTGGGGCTGGTGGGCCTTTCCTACTTCTCTGGAGTTGCTGACCAGAGGGGTCAAGAGGTGAGAAAAGACCCAGTCTCACTGTGAGCTCCCAAGGGGCGTAGGGCACTCAATTCCTGTCTCCAATGACATCCTTCGCTTGGTGTGGGAGCAGAGCAAGGACCCCAAAGCCCTGAGGGCAGGGTCTTGACTGCAGCTCTATCTCAAACCCTGTTGCCAGCCGCTATCTGGTCCATGTGCATGCTTTCTGATGACTGAAGGACAATTACTGGTCTCTGGATTAGCAGCACGACTTCCTATGGATCAGGCCCCCAGATGCCCAAAAAGAATAAGAATGACACTATTATCACTATTTAATAATATAGTGTTTAGAGAATGATGGTCTCTGGTGGTGCAGTGGTTAAATGCTTGACTGATAACTTAAATGTCAGGAGTTAGTGCCCTGCTTCGTGAGAGAAAGGTACAGCATTCTACTTCTGTAAAAATCCACAGACTCAGAAACCCCACGGGCCAGGTCTACCCTGAACTATAGGGTTCCCATAAATTGAACCCAACCCAATGACCATGGATTTTGATGAGGTTTTTGTTTTGGTTTGTTTTGGTTTTGCAAACAGACCTGGTCAGGAACAGCCTGGACTGGGATCTTGAGTCCTGATTTCAGCGTTTAGTTGGATGAAACACGAGGAAGTTACCTAAGCTCTCAGCTGCCTCCTGTGTAGCGGGGCAGCACTGACACCTGACTTGGAGATGAGTGGTGCATTGAGTGCACATGCTGACTCCTGACCACCCCCCATGGCATGATGTGAGTGTAAGCTCCACTATGGCCCCATTGCAAGTGCCTCGAATGGACCCTGACACAGAGGTGTGAGCAGACATCACTGTGTTTCACCGACACCAGGCACAGGGCTCCTCGGCCAGGCTGCTCCTTTCCTGCCTCAGGGACTATGGCTGTTCACATTGTGTCACTGTTCCGGCCTGGGGCCACCTCCTGCTGCTGCCAGCTGAGGGAGCTCTGGTGGCCCAGTTTATAGGGAGTTGTGTTGCTAACCCAAAGGTGATACCTCTCTGGTGGTTCGAATCCACCAGAGGCTCTAAGGGAGAGAGATGGACTATCTCTTCTTACATGATTTATAGCCGCTGAAACTCAAAGGACAGTCAGCTATCAGTCAGTTCCAGCTCAAAGGCAGTGACTTGAGTTGAATTTTTGGCAGCTGAGGAAGACTTAAAAGGGATCTGAGTGGTGTCCTGCTGTGCTCTGTTGTGGGAACCCCCCCCCCCCCCCCGCGAGTTTTGCATTGAGCCTTGGGTCCTTCCTTAGTTCCCCTGCACCCATGGTTTTCTGGAGTGGACAGAATCTGGGGTCAGGAAGTTGGAGGCTCCAGGATATCCTCCTCTCTCCAAATTCTCACTCTTTGAAAATGGAAGTTGATGCACTAGGGAAAGGGGGCCACTTGCACCCTTACTGCTGAGCTGATCGCTGCAGTCAGAGTGGCTTCCAGAGCCTTCCCTGAGAATGATTCTCCTGGAGGAAGGGCAGAGGGGCTCCTGGAGCTTAAAAGAAAGTGCTGGGAGTAAGGGGAGGATGAGTTAAGGCCTTGTTCTGTCCCCTGTCCTGACTCCATCATGTCTGCCACAATTCAGAGGTCTCCTGAGGTCCAGATTCACCCAGGGCTCTGATGGGAAACATAATCCCCCCCGCCCCCAGCAGGTCTACCTTTGGGAGAGGTGACCCCTCTCCCTCTGAATTCCTACCACGACCTCAGAGGGTTTGGGGTCAGGCTTCTCGACCATGGCAATTTTGTTTCTGGGGGAACATTTGTCAGAGTCTGGAGTCATTTATGGTTGTGTCAGTTGGGGTTAGGCATGGCAGTGCTCTTGACATTTAGTGGGTACATGCCCAGGATACTGTTAAACATCCCAGAGTGTTCAGGATCCCTTCTAGGACAGAGAATTCTCAACGGTGCTGCTGCTGAGAAGTCATGAGGACTGGTGGGGAATGAGGCTCAGCTGGGGCAGGCGGCTGCCCGGAGTCACAAATCACACTGGTGGCCGCCTGGGACTTGGGATCAGTGCTGAGGGCCCGGCGCTGAGAAGCCTTTTTTGCCTCAAGCCTGGCTTTTATTTCTCTTTAAATAATTCCAATTTCAGGAACATTTTTGGTCTGTGTGTTTCTATTCTCCCTTGTATTCCTTTGTGCTTTCTCTCTGGGTAATCTGTAGCTTGCAGGCAGCTAAGTACGGCATGTACATCCCAATGAAATGCAATAAAACATAATTGAGCATCTTTCTTTCATGTCTGAGCGCAGCTGTAATCTTCTCCACACACCCTGTTTCCTCTCTGCTCCCTCATTTTCTGCCCGAGTTTTCCTTCCCTCCCCAGAATCTCTGGAATGAGATGGCTCCGTGGCACTTGTTCATCTGAGATATACAAACAGTTCGGGTGCAACAGCTCGTGTCCCCAGAAGATACACCAAGTCTGAGGTAAGGTGTTGCAAGTGTCTGAGCTGCGTAGGGAGGGAGGCAAAGAGGGGTTTTTGACTGGTAAGAGGCAGAAGTGGGAATGTCCATATGGGGACAGGGGTTTACTTGTCCCGCCCAGGAAGACACACCACTCATGGGCTGCTCTTGTTTGTTCTAGATCTGTAATTCACTTCTTGGAATCATGAAAGTGGAGTGAAAGCAGCCTAGAGGGTCCCCAGTAAGAGTGGGATCAGCAGGCCTTTGTTGCACATGATGGGTGGACCCCTCAGTTCAGGACTGCACTGAGAGGTGTGAAGTGGAGCCAGGCCCCCCTGCCTTGGACGAGACATGAGGAAAAGGGGGAGCCTGAGGCTGGGGGCAGGAGACAGCGTGCAGTGTCAGGTCCTGCAGGCCGCTGTGTTGCCTGCTGCCTCCTTGGACACTTATTCACCTCTGAGCACCCCACAATCCTTGCTGGATGAAGGAGTGCACACTTTGCAGACTGGTCAGGGATGAGCCTCCTGGCGGAAGGTGTGCACAGTGGTAGCTGGTGTGCACTGATGAACCTGAGGAGGGAGGTAGGGAATGGGCAAGTTTGGAGGAGGTGAGCAAGTAGGTAGCAGGCTTATAGGAGGTGGATAGGCTGCCACAGGGAGTCCTGGACGTCCAGGCCACCCTACAGGATGGCTGGTGGCTTTGCCAGTGGGGCACAGACCGTTCCAGACCATCTAAGGGATGTGTGAGTGTCTGTGTGGTCTGGGATGACTGTGTCTCCCACTCCACCATCACTCCGTGGGAGCCTTGGCCCAGGTCTGCCCAGCTCCAGATGCTGTGTGATTGACACAAGTACCCGTTAGCTCTGTGGGTTCGGGGAGAGGCTGGGAGGGGAAGGGTGACGTGGGTGGTCAGGTGTTCGGGACTTCCTGGTGGAGGAGAAGGACAGTCCTGGGTTTCCTGGGGTGAGGTGAGGTTACTAGAGGAAGGGCCTGTGCTTGACCCCTCTCTGAATGAGAGGGGGGTACAGCTGGACACGTAATTGCCACCCAGGAACACTCACTGTGGAGGGAGACGTCACAGATGTAGAGTGAGACCAGCATGAGATGAACCTCAGGTCTCTCAGGATTGTGTGATTGTGAAGAGGCATCTGTTTTAGCATCTGGGAAATGGTCACCACCAGTCTCTTTCTAAAGCTGCCCTGTTACTGATTCCCTAGAGTGGATACTCGGTGACTGCTGGGTCCTCATTCCCAGAGGGTGTGAGGAGAAGGTGCCTCAGTGTCAGAGCTGTCTGTCTGTCTGTTCCCTAAAGAGATGCTGAGGAAGCAGATCTTTCTGAGGGCACAATCCTTGTCCTTAAGACTTCTAGGATTTCTAGCAGTAACTCAACATCCCTAGAACCCACCTCCGAGCCTCTGAGAGCTGCTGTGTCACGGAGCAGGAGGCAGGCATTTAGGGCAAAGCGTACGTGCACGGGTGAGATGTGACAGTTAAGAGTAGCCAGAGTGGTGGGACAGAGTGAGGAACGAAGACAGAATTAGTGATGACGGCAGTAATTAGCACATTTTTTCTCTCTCTTCAGATGAGGAAACTGGGTGACAGAGAGTTTAACCACTCCGTTCAAAGTCACACATGACTGTAGTTTGTACCTTGGTGTTCTGGATCAGAGTCCAGCTTGCACTATAGACTCAAGGAGGGGGAATGTGGGTGAGGAGGACTGAGGGAGCTCATGGCTGGCCAGACCCAGCTCCCTTCGGTTTCCTCAGCCTCCTCAACTCCCAGGTGTGATGTGACAAGTCTGGGGCCCACAGATATGAGGTGACAGGTCTGAGACATCCAGGTGTGAGGTGACAAGTCTGAGAAACCTAGGTGTGAGGTGGCAGGTCCGGGATACCCAGGTGTGAGGTGGCAGGCCTAGGGTACCCAGGTGTGAGATGGAAGATTTAAGGCACTGAAGCGTGAGATGGTAAGTCAGAGACATCCAGATATGAGGTGACAGGTCTGGGACGCCCAGCTGTGAGGCAGCAAGTTTGAGCCACTCAGGTGTGAGGTGGCAGGCTTAGGACACAGAGGTGTAAGCTGGCAGGACTGAGGCACCCAGGTGTGAGGTGACAGGGCTGAAGTCCACAAGTGTGAGGCAGCAGGTCTGAGGCACCGCTGATGTGATGAATGGGTGTCTGATGAGGAAAGAACACTCAAGTTTCTCAGGGGAAGACGCTGCTCAAGGCCAAATCCTCATCAGAGGAGGCATTGAAATTGATCTTCGTGCAGCTAATATGAAATTATCCATCAGGCTTGTAAACTGCCCATTTAAAAGGCCTGGAGACACCACAGTGGGGAGGATCGCCTGATCCCATGTAGGCCAGGGTGATGTTGGAAGCATGTTTATGAGATGTGAGTGCTAGTTGTGGACAGACAGGGTGGTGGCGTGAGGCTCACTGCTCAGCCGGGAAGTGTCCTCCTGCTGTGGGTCAGCATGGCGGGTCTGCCAGGCCCTCGACAGCCCTGATTTAGAAAGCTCAGGCCTCTGTCAGGTGGGAACGTGGGATGCGAGCGAAAAGTGTGGGCTGTGGAGTCTGTTGGGCTGGTGTATCTTCTGGACCTGACTCCTTACAGCTAGGTGATTTTCATATTACTTTATTATCTTGATTTCAGCGTCCTTATCTGTAAAATGAGAGCACCAGCAGACTGAGTTAATGACTCTGACTCTCAGTGACCCTGCAGGACAGAGTAGAACTGCTGCACTAGGACCCCAAGGCTGCAAAACCTTCACAGAAGCAGACTGCTTCATCGTCCCCCCACGGGGTGGCTGGTGGGTTTGGAGTTCTGGTTAGCAGGTGAATACTTTAATCACAGTGCCGCTGGGGCTGCTGAGGGGGATTCCAGTGTTGGCTTACTTAACAGACATGGAAATCAAGGCCAGGTTAGGTCCAAAGACACAGAGCTAAGACCTGTCCTTCTGGTGGGCTTCCCTGTGGTCCTGGCACCTGCTGGGCCCTCCTTGGAGCTTTGAATTGTTTATTCAGATACGTCACTACATATTGTGATGGTTTGTTCACAGTTAATTAGTCCTGAGGAGGCTTGGCAATTGAATAGGAGTGGAGCTTGTCAACCCCAGCTTGAGTTTCCTCTTTGGTTTTTCTGGGGACCCTGGGTAAAGGCTGCAGCAGCAGGCAGGACCAGGGCCCCCACCAACTGCAGGCTGCTCTGTTGACCAGACAATGTGCCCTCCTTCTCCCTGTTCCTTAGTCTTTAACCCCTTCCCAAAGCCTGTTCTGACAGCATCTCTCTATGAGTTCCATGTGGCCTTTCTGGCTTGGTGTAAACCTACCACATGCCCCCTTCTTCCTCTCCTTCCAGAGCCCCTGGCTTGGTTTGGCCTTGGCCATGCTCTCTTCGCTTGGGGAATGAGAAGGCCATCAAAAGAGAAGACTCTTTAACAGGAGGAGGTGGCACCGTGACTATACAATGGGTTTGAGCATGGCTGAGATCGTGAGGATGACACAGCACAGGGCAAGGTTCAGATCTGTTGTCCATGTGGTTGCTATGAGCTGCAGAGGACACCTAACAGCAGCATGTCCCCGTGGGCCTCTCAGCAACCTCGTTCTGACTTCTGCCTCCACTGGCCCTGCCGGTTCCCTCCCTCATCTTTGTGATGAGCAGGGTCTGTAGGGTCAGGCAGACTTCGGTTCCTTGAGTGGTCTCACCTCTTCATAGTGACCTCCCCGCTTACCCTCTCAGTCTCAGTTTTCCATCTGTAAAATTTGGCTATTATAAACCTGAATGAGAAATGTCTGTGAAGGACTTAGCTGGTGCTCAGGAAACAGGGCTTGATATATTTTATCGTTTCCGCTCTTCAAAATACCTTCTTGTTGTGACCATCAGGCACAGTTAACTTCGAACATACTCACAGCTGACCATCCAGAGGACTATCAGGGGCTGTAAACTGCGTGGAAAGGGACTGCCCATCTTTCTCCCACAGAGCAGCGGATGGATCCTAATCATCTGCCTTTGGGTGGCCAATTTCATCCAGGAGGCCGCCATCGCTTATTGGTGTCATGGTCCTCATTTGATAAAGTTCTGATTTTTTAGTTTGGCATTCAGTGCCCCTCACTGTCTGGTCCCAGTTAATTCTACAGCCTCATCTTCTGTCCCCACATTTCCCTCACTGTTGTAGCAGTTTCCTGGGACACTTACTGTAACTCACATTCTCCTCACATAATGTTTTTGTTTCACTGTTTTTTTCGCTGAGCCTCTCCTCCACTTCTGACCTTGATCTCAGCGCCTTATTTCCCCTTCCCTCTTGAGGCAGCTCTAATCACACTTCCTTCAGGAAGTTTCCCAGGATATGCAGACTTTCTCCTTCCTCTGAAGTCCTGTGCCTTCAGCTCATATACCTTCTATCTCCAAGTAGCAAGTTTCCCCAGAAGAGACAGTTTCTCCACCTTCCCTCAAGCCATAGATTGAACCAGAGAGTGAGGTCCCATGGTCCCCCAGGCCTCTGGATGCTGTCAGGACTGTGATCTCAAGGCTTCCACCTCCCTAACTACTCTTGCTGTCAGGCTCAGAGACCCCTCCTGGCTTTTTGCTTCCTACTAACAAGTCCCTATGTTTGATGTGTGGTACTGCTCTTCCCCCAGAAGCAAGGCCCTTGAGGTTTGGCCTAGGGTTTAAGGCAGGCAGTGGCTTAAAGGTAAATTTTTTTTTTCCAAACATTCGTCTAGGTTGTATAGCACTGGTCTGTGCATTGCAGTACAGAGGTAACTCGTGGTTGCTGTGATGCCAAACACTGTGAGACTGATGCTCCAAATGTGAAAATGGTTACCCATGGCGGACAGTGTTTGGTGGAGCTTCCCAATTAAAACAAGCTTGGAAGCAGGAGTGGCATCCACTTCCAAAATGGCTTGTCTCCAGAAACTCTATGAAGAGTACTCAGGCCTTTGGTTCATAGGGTCGCTATGAGTCATCTACGACTCGACGGCACTTAATGACGACGATGACCACCAAGCCCCATAGGGACCCCATGGGTGTGACATGCACCATAGCCCAGCATCTGTGGTGAGGGCCTGTGGGTTTAAGCCATACTTTGTCTGTGGTTTGCAGACCTCGACCAGGCTGTAGTTCTGGGGGCTTTGACAATGAGATTTGTGGATTTAAGGAATTTTTGTTCTGTGACTCAGGGACGCAAAGAGGGCAAAATGGTGAGCCCTAGACCTTGCTGTTAAGATGAGCCAAGCTTCAGGGAGCATAAGGGTCTATGACTTGGTGGCTTAGAGAGTCTGTGGGTTGAGACCCCAGCAGGTGCCCAATGATTGTTGTGTACCATCTTGGTGTGACAGAGCCCTCTGTGTGTGTGTAGATCTGACTGGCAGCAGGGCATGACCCTGCATCGCTGTCAGCCAGGACCACAGAGAGTAGCTACTGTGCAACTGGAGAAGCATGCAGTCAGTGGGGCTTCTGGGCCTTCCTCGGGGGCTGCTGGACCTTTTGGGTTACAAGTAGAGGAGAGGGGGTACTCCTAGATAAGGCCACTGTGTTCCAATAAAACCTTCTTTATGGATACTGCAATCTGAATGTTATAAAATGTTAACATACTATGAAATATTAGTCTTTAATTTTTTCAAACACATAAAATCCACTGTTAGTTCACCGGCTGTATAAATTCAGCAGCAGGACAGATTTGGATCAGGGGCTATAGTTTGCAGACCTCTGCCTAGAACTTGGTTAGGCAAAAGCATTTCATGTTCACAGCTGCCAGGTACTCAATGGAAGTGGATGTGTGCTGTCCCTAAACTGGCCTCTCTTTGGTCCCTCAGATGACCACGCCTCTGCCAACACTGGTCCTGGACACTAGCTGTTCCCTTGGCCTGGAATGCTCCACCCTGGAGCCTCACATGGCTGCCTCTCACGCTTCCTCTAGTTTTCTGCTCAAGAGCTTGCTACTCAGAAAGCCCTTTCCTGCCTTACCCTGCATCCCAGATGCCCTATCTATCTTGAGCAAAACCTGTAGATTTTATATTTCTTGTTTATTTAATCAACTATCATGTAAGCTCTTTGAGAACGGACATGGTTATCTCAGTAACCCTGATTCCTAAGTATAGCCAAGAAAGGCCTTTCACTCACTATCTCTCTGTCTCCTAGGTGGAATTGACTCATAGCTGACCATCCATTGATTTTCTGAGGTTACATATCACACAGGAGAAGCCTGCCCATCTTTCTCCTGTGGAGCTGCTGGTGGATTAAAACTACCAGAGAAGTGTGTGTTTTGGGTTGTCAGCACACTCCCTTTGGACTACACCACCAGAGCTTACAGTCCTTTGTTGTTGTTGTTGTTAGGGGCTACAGAGTTGAGAATGATTTGTAGCGACCCTGTGAACAATAGATCTGAACTCTGTCCTACCCTGTGCCATCCTCACCATCTCTAACATACTTGAGCCCATTGCTGCAGTCACTGTGTCAGCCCATCTCATCATCCTTTTCTTCACTGACCCTCCACTTTTCCAAGTAGAATTTCCCTTTCCAAGAAATGGTCTCTCCTAGTAACTGGACCAATGCATGTCAGCTGAAGCTTTGCCACCCTTGCTTCTAAGGAATTCTCTTTGCACTTTCTCCAGGACACTTCTGTTTGTTCTTCTGGCTGTCCCTGAATATTCAATACTCTTCTCCAACACCACAACTCAAAGGCATTGATTCTTCTTTGGTCATCCTTATTCATTTTCCAGCTCTCAGATGCCTAGTAAATGATTGAAAAGACCATGGCCTGAATCAGGCACACTTTAGTCTTTAAACTGATGCCATCGCTCCCCAGTACTTTGAAGAGGTCCTTGACAACAGACTTTTCTAATGCAATCCTTTGATTTCTGGGCTGCTGCTATCAAGAGTGTTGATGGTAGATTCAGTATGATGAAGCCATTGACAAGTTCAGTCTTTTCTCCATCTATTGCGATGTTGCCTACTGGCCCAGGGGTGAAAATTTTTTGTCTTTTTGATGTTGAGATGCAATACATATTGAAGGCTGTAGTTTTTGATCTTTTGCAGCAAGCGTTATAAGTCATTCTCACTTTGAGAAAGCATGGTTGTGTCATCTGTATAATGTAGTCTGTGGGTGAGTCTTCCTCCAATCCTGATACTACATTCTTCTTCATAAAGTCAAGCTTCTCCAATGATTTGCTCAGCATAAACCATGCAGCATTCTCTCATTCTGTTTAGACATGCAGGTATAGATTTTGTGTGAGCACAAGCAGGTGTCCTGAGATTCTCATTCTTCTTAATGTTAGCTATAATTTGTTATGATCCACACAGTCAAATGCCTTTGCATGGTCAATAAAACACAAATAGACATTATTCTGGTATTGTCTGTTTTCAGATAAGATCCACCTAACATCAGCAATGATATCCTTTGTGTCACAGCCTCTTCTAAATCTAGCTTGAACTTCTAGCAGTTCTCTATGTACTGTTCTAGCTGTTTTTATATAATCTTCAGCATGATTTTGCTTGCATGTGATATTAATGCAATTGTTCAATAATTTTTGCATTCTATTGGATCCTTTATTGGGAATTGGAACAAATATGGATCTATTCCAGTCAGTTGACTAGGTAAATGTCTTTGAAATTTCCTGGCATAGACTGGTGAGCATGTCCAGGGCTGCATCTGTTGAAACATCTTAGTTGGTATTCCTTCCATTTCTGGGGCCTTATTTTCTGCCAACACCTTTAGTGCAGCTTGAACTTTTCCCTTCATTATCATTGCCACTTTATGAGGAGACTCAAAGAAACACATAGTCGAGGAACAGGAATAAGGAAAAAAAGAGGGAGGGTGGGAGGGGAAGAGGAGGTAAGGAGGAAAGAAAGGGAGCAACAGGACAAAAGCTCAAGTCTAATTGAAACACCCAGATCTTGCCAAACCCACTGCCTGAGGTTGGTTTTGGCTCAGAGTGACCCTCTGTCTGTTTTCCAAGGTTATAAATCTTTGTGGGAGGAGTCAGCCCATCTTTCCCCTGGGAGAGGCTGGAGGATTTGAAGTGGTGACCTCTCCGTTAACAGCTCTGTTTCACATTACCCACGAGGGCTCCTTGGCTGAAACACAATTACATTAAATGGTTATTGGAGTTCTCACAATGGAATAGGTTTTGTTCTGGGCTTTGAATCAGATTTCCACCCTTGCTTTAGTCATGGCTGAGGAAGTGAAACTGGAGCCGACTGGAATTTTAAAAATTGGAGTGAACTGGAACAATAACCAAAAAGGGGAAAATTACAGTTTGAAGCTCTGCTACAAATGTAACCCTCCATGTAGAAAAACAAAGGCAGAGTACAAATTGCACAACCACCAAATCTCTTGCCCTGTGGATTTTAAGCAGAACCAGGAAAAAAAAAAATCCAAACAGTCCAAAATCAAATGATGCTCTATTCAAAGACGGTGGCTTCCTGAGTTATTTTGAATAATCCAGTCCCCCCATCTACTCCTGAAAGGGCTCCTCAGGCATCTCCCGTGTCTCCCATTCCAGGGCTGTGACCTGTCATTTCCCCCAGTCTGATTATCATTTTGAATTACCAAAATTTAAAAAATTCTGATGTGTTCTCGTTTTGCTTTGTTGGCCTTAACTAAACCAGTTCCAAGCCTGAATTTGTTTCACACCTTGAACTCTTTCATTTGCTGAAAAAATGAATCCTGCCAAACCCCTGGAAATCAATTGTTAAAGTCAAATGGGTTTTTTTGGGGAGATAGATCTCTTATTCTGATGGAAAAGTCATTCAAATGATCCTTTAATTCAGTCGCCCTGAAAAAATCTGGAGCTGAAATCCTAAAAGCTGCTCACCTCAGAGGGTCTCTCCCCACCTCCTCTGCTGCCTTCCCTCCTGCCTGCCCTCTGTCTCTTACAGAATAACCAAGTGAAATGTTTCAGCTGGGTAATGCACTCCACTTGCTTTCTCACAGTCTTCCGGGGAAAATTATGGCATGCAAAACCTGTCAGAGTCTATCTGCCCTGGAGTGGGGAGGGGAACAGCGCTGGCGGCTGTGAAAATGAAATGAGGACACGTGTGGAAGCACCTGGCACATGCATGAAGGTTTTAACTGCGAGTTACTGCAATGATTAGACCCCATCTGTAAAATGGACACGTGGAAGCCTACTTTGTAAGTCTAGGGGAGTGGCAGCGATAGGAACCCATGTTTTCAAACATTCCTAATGGCCAGGGAACTCTTTGCTTGTTCTCTCGTTTAATCCTCATGATCACCCCATGAAGAGGGAACTGTTTTCAAGTGAGGAAACTGAGGCTCGGGAAGGTGTTTCCATATCAGATGAGGGTGTCAGAGCTGCTCCCAGGACTGTCAGATTCCAGCCACCTCACTCTTGTTCAGTGTCTGCCTCCGGGTGAAATTGGCACAGGCAGGCGCTCTGACCTCCCTTCCCGACTGCTGGTCATCACTTGGCCCACCAGCATGGGCCTTTCTCCTGACCCCGCTCTCCATCCCCTCCAGTGCTCCAGGACCTGAAGGCTTGCAGGGAGGTGTTCTTACTGTCCCCTTCCTCAACTCCCAGGACTGGTGTCACTGTGTCTTGGGTGAATTGGCAGCTTGTGTGCTTTGAGGAAACAATATACAGTGTGCAGAACAGAAATGCATAATGATGGCTAATTACTCTCCATATTTATAGACTTTTCAAAATACGAAAAAACCACTTGCGACAACTGTACACCTATGTTCACGTCTGAGTTTATTGACTCTGTGTGAGCTCTCGGTCATGCCCTGCTGTGAGCCGGAGGCCAATGTGAGAGGAAGCCCCCAGCCCAGCCCTGAGGGGGCCCTCAGTCATCACTACTGCTCCTCCCAGACCTGCACCCATTCACCCTTCCAGAGACCCTCCCCTCCCAGGGATGACCTGACCATTGGCTCACCAGTTTGTGGGGAGTAGGAAGAACATTGGGCGGTAGGAATGACTCCTGCAAAGACCTTGAAGTAAGAGGGCTTGTTAACCTGAAACTGTGCCTAGGGAAGATGAGGCTGGAGTGGAACCTTGGGCCAAGGTCAGGGGCAAGTTCAGAAAGGATGAGCTGCACTGGGGAGCATGAGCAGTGGCTTCTCACCATCAACCCTATTTATTGAGGGAATAAAGTCTCTTAGGCTTTGGGCAGAGGCTGAACTGAATATTGGGTACAGGGGACAATGGAGGGGGGCAGAAAAGCCCCAGGAAGGAGGGGGACACAGGCTTAGTCCCCTTCAGGCAATTTTCCTGCTCCTGTTACCAAACGTGCCTAGGTGGTGCAAACAGTTAATGAGCTAAATTTCTGTCTGAAAGGTTGGAAGTTAAAGTTGTCCAAAAGTGCCTTGGAGGAAAGACTTGGCAACCTACTTTTGAAAAATCAAGCCATTGAAAACCCTACAGAGCACATTTTTACTCCGACACATAAGGTCCCCTGAGTCAGGGTAAATTCATTGGCAACTAGTTTTTTACTGGTTGGTCATCTACTGGGGGTTCCACTTCAGGGACTCCTGGGACACCACTGCTTCTGATTCCCTCAAGTAAAGGGACATTTTAACAACAGTAGTAATGGACATAATCAGCTGACCCACCATATATATGGAACTCCTGATACCTGGCTGCTTTTGATATACAAACATAACAATTTCAATTGAGCTAAAGAAGTATTTTGGCCACCAGCAGCAACCTGTTGTAGGTTACTTTTACTTTATCAAGAGCCCCTCCTAGTTTCCCTGTTAAATGAAAGGTCAGCTGTTGGTAGTCTCCTAGATTTACAGCCTGGAAACCAGATGGAGATTTGCTATGAGGAAGAACTGACTCAACAGTGTTGAGTTGTGGTTGGTTTTACTTTATCAAAAGGACACTTTCAGTGGGGACTCTGTCTCTTTCTCTCCTCCCTCCTGTTGTTGTTGTTGTCAGTGGCTGGCTCTGCCTATCTCCGCTGGGTATTCTTAAATTCAATGTTGTGACACCACGCACTTTGAATGGCTTCCAACCTAAGTGACTCATTTTCCTGTACTCTATCAGGCAATATTCTGTTTTGAATTGCAGACTTTGTCGTCAGCTAATTATTGAAGCTAGATCTCCAGGCCTTTCTTCCTAGTCTGTCTCAGTCTGGAGGCTGTGCTGAAACCTCTTTCATGGATGACTGTGCTGCAATTAGAAACAGTGGCAGGCAGCTTAGCTTCCAGCATTAAAGCAACATCCAAGCCACCGCCGCGTGATGAACTGGCAGACTGGGGGTGCATTCCTGCCGAGGCCAGTTAATCCCCAACAGAACTCGGAGAGGGCTTCCACAGTAACAGTTGGTATGTATTAGTATAGAGTTTGGCTCCATCAGCACCATATGGGGAACTTTTAAAACATAGACTCCCAACCTCTGCCTCCTGAGATTCCAAATCGGCAGGTCTGAGGAGGACTCAGATGCATGTCTCTCAAACACCTTCTCAGAGATTCAGCCCCAAAGGCTGGAATTTCCCAGACCTGTCTTACTCAGAGAGCTCCTAGTCCATATCTGAAAAATCTGTTTTTCATCCAGTACTAAGGTGCCTAGGATTGGGTTTCACCTTACTTCCTCACCACTGTTCCCTCTACTTCCTTCTGGATTTCCTGCCAAGACAATTGGTGGAGTATGATTTTGTTTAATGTAGGAAGACCTTGGATGAGATAGATTGACACAGTAACTGGGCTAATGGGGTAGGTATGTTGGAGACAGTGAGGCTAGCTCAGGATAGAGCACGGTTCTGACCTATTGTGCATAGGTTCGCGGAGAGTCACAGCTGACTGGACAATATGTAACAACAGCAGCAACAACAGTATTGGCTTTAGCGCCAATCTTTATGACACTCTGAGACTAGAGAGCTCTCTCATTTTATAGTTAGTGCTCTGAAGGCTGAGAGGTAGCAACAAGAGGTCTGGTGCTCACGTTTTCTTGTCCAAGGCCACTCTCACCACTGTCTCTGCCTTTTAAGCATCATTGATTTGTTCATTCAGCCAACAAATGTTCACTGAGTGCCTGCTAGAGGCTCAATGGCAGTGATGATTCAGAGGTGGACTCTCACTCTCCACATGGGAGGGAGACCAGGTTCAGTTCTGGTCAATGCACTTTATTCGCCGCTGTCATCCATGTGTCAGCCGAGGCTCGCAGGCTGCAGTGATGCTGAACCGGCTTCAGCAGAGCTTTCAGGCTGAGAAGAAAGACTTGGCAATCAACTTCAGCAAATCAGTCAGTGAAGACCCTAGGGGTCACAGAAATCTGGCTGCTACTCTGCATGGGGATTGTGCAGGACCGGGCAGGGATTCGTTCCGTTGTGCATGGGGCCATGGTGAATGGTGGCTCACTTGATAACCACTAACAATAACAGTACTGCATGCTTGGCCCTGTTGTGGGTGCTGGGGACACAGCAGGGCACAAAACGGACAGAGGTTAATAAATTTGGCAGATAAACCAACAACAAGCTTCTGTTAGATTCAGATAAGCATGTTGATAACAAAAGTAAGCTCGGCAAAGGTGCCAGCTCCCCAGAATCCTTGTCCCACCACAGGATGACAGGACTCCTGTGCTGTCATATTCTGAATGGGTCACAGGACCTTCCTCTGAGATGTGAACCAGCAATCAGCCATGGTTCAGCTATGTGTGTGTGGCCTGTGTGGAGAGGAACGAGGTGACCTGGGCACACTGGCACAGCCATGTCCCTACAGCCCTCCTCATGTGGGGCTATGGCATGTGGTCGTCCTAGAGCTCTGGGCAGTCTCAGTGGAGCTGAAGTGAGGACTCCGGTTCTGGATGTTCTCAGAGGACTCCTGTCACCCTAGCATATCACATATTTATCACCTATAGCACTTACCTGCTAAGCACCGTTCACCCATCATGCCATTTAAACTTCACCAGTCCACTATCCACTAAGAGCAGTTCCTGAGTAGTGGGCCTGGTTAAGAACTGAGTTGTTAATGGTTCACATTGGCAAATGGAGTGCAACCAGAGGAAGAAATGTCTGGTGATCTCTTCTTCAAAACCAGCCATTGAAAACCCTATGGAACCCATTTCTACCACTACTCAAGGGGTCAGTATGAGACAGAATTGACTCGTGAGAGTGATATCTAGTTCTCCCATTTTACAGAAGAGCCAAGACTTACATTCAGACCTGTCCTCTGAGTCTAAGACACTGATGGCCTATCCCCAAGGATCTGTGATGGCCTTAGTATCCAGTTGTTATTGTGTGCTGTCAAGTTGAAACCAACTCATAGCTGACCCTCGGGTGAATTCTCAGAGGCAGTGACTTTGCACAGGAAGAGATTGTTTTCTTTCTCTCATGGAGCAGCTGGTGGATTTGAACCATGGTCCTTAGGGTTAGCAGTGCAGCTTCTTAACACTAAACTACAAGAACTCTCCTAGTAACTCATTTTAACACTCACTGCTTTGCTGTTTTGTGACTCTTACTATGGGATTTTGACAATTAAAATTTTTCATTCAGTCACTCATATAAATTTTTGCTTTATAACATTGATTACAAGTGTACAATGCCATTAGTTACAGTATCTTGTCAAAACCTTGCTGTACACTCCCTTTCCCTTCCGCCTACTCATCAT
This sequence comes from Elephantulus edwardii, assembly GCF_000299155.1. Taxonomy (NCBI): domain Eukaryota; kingdom Metazoa; phylum Chordata; class Mammalia; order Macroscelidea; family Macroscelididae; genus Elephantulus; species Elephantulus edwardii. The sequence goes on along the minus strand of NW_006399902.1, from coordinate 3,074,439 downwards.
TCACTGATCTCTGTACCTTTCCCTCCCCTGTCAACCCTCAACAGTTGTCTCTATCTGTGTGACAATTCTATTCTCTTGAATGAAGTTACATGTTACCATATAAAATGACCATAGTATCTGGTCATTTCATTTTGTTTACCATTCTCTGGCTCTGACACCCATGGAGTGTAGTCTCTGGTGACTCTGGGAAATGACAGGGTATCTCACTCAGTGGACATCCAGTCCCACACCTGAGTCTGTAGCGAGCTCTGGTGGCTAAGTCCGTAGGGGATTGTGCAGCAAACCCCAAGGGGATGCCTCTCTGGAAGTTAGAATCCACCCAAGGGAGATGGGTGATCTGCTCCGAGGGATATACAGCCTCTGGAGAACCTGCTGGAGGCCCAGCTATGAGCTGGCTTCAATGCTAAGGCAATGAGTGGCACTTGAGTCTCTCAGAAGTTCTGAGTTAAACACCCCACACCCCATTCCAACTTCGCTTTTAAATCACATCCAAATCATCCATGTCCTCTCCCTCCTCTAGGGTCCACTTTAGACTTTCTGCGTTTATGGCTGTTGAATAATGTTATTAGTCATGACAATGGCAATTAGGACAATTATGTGGGTAATAAATTCCAGCTGGGTTTCATCCAGTGGTGAGTTATGGCCTCGGTCACTTAAGTAACTAACTTCCAGTCATCGCCGCTGTGCCTGCTGGGTCTCCTGCCCTGCCCAGCTAGTGGCATTGTCCTCGGAGACAAGGTGATGCGGTGGCTGCTTGAAGCTCTCACGAGCAGACATTACTCTCTGTCCACTCATGGTGGTCTGTCTCTCCAGGCCCCGGAGCATTAGCTGCTTGTGATTCAGACTTTTTCCTCCCATTAAAGCTGAACTTACATTTTCTCCTTTCCCTGCTTTCAGGACCGCAGCTGACCTTTTATCTTTGAGGTCTCCCTGTGACGCTTTTGCATTCTTATTTCAGAGCCTGAACTGATTAGGGGAGACCTGACCCTTAATAGTGATGCCAGAGTCTTAGGCAGTGAGTTGAAGACAGCAACAGCACCTGCTTTATGAAGTAGGGGGGATTCCTGGTGCCATACTGGTCAAAGAAGGCATTTACTAACCAAAAGATCAGTACCTTGAACCCATCAGTTTCTCCTCAAGAGAACGATGACCTGCCTGCTTTCATAAAGATTTACAGCTTTGAAAACCTCATGGGATCATTCTACTCTGTCTTATAGGATTGCTGTAAGTTGGGGTGTGTATTTGGTTTTTGATTTAGAAAGTTGCTGTTGTTATGTAGCATTGAGTCAGAACTGACTTGTGACTGACCTTCTGGGGAGATAGTTTCAGAGGCTGCATGGAAGGAAATTGCCAGTCTTTCTCCTGCAGAGCAGTGAGTGGATTTGAACTGCCTGCTTTTGGGTTGGCAGTACAATTCCTTACCACTAGACCCACTAGTGTTCCCTTATGAAGTAGAGTCAGAATTAAATAAGAGAAATCACTTGGAATTCATGAGAGCTGGACTAGGAAGAATAAGGAATAACAAGAATGACAGAAGAAGAATTGATGGCTTTGACCTGTGGTGTTGGAGAAGAGTGCCAAATAGGCCACCAAAAGAACAAATAGATATGTCTTGGAGAAAGTGCAGCCAATGCTCCTTGGAGGCAAAGACGATAAACCTTCATTAATTATACTTTAACCATGTTGCTAGGAGAGGCTGTTCTTTAGAGAGAGGTATCATACTTGGAAAGATGGAGGATTGGCAAAAGAGAGGAATAGCCTCAACCACGTGGATTGATACAGTGACTGCAGCAATGAGCTCAAGTGTGCCAGAGATTGTGAGGATGGCACAGGATAGGACAGGGTTCAGACCTGTTATTCATAGGGTTGACTCGATGATACTTAACAGCAACATGTCATGAGCAGACATTACTCTCTGTCCACTCATGGTGGTCTGTCCCTCCAGGCCCTGGAGCATCAGCTGCTTGTGATTCAGACTTCTTCCTCCCATTAAAGCTGAGCTTTCATTTTCTCCTTTCCCTGCTCTCAGGACCGCAGCTGACCTTTTATCTTTGAGGTCTCCCTGTGAGCCTGAATTGATTAGGGGAGACCTGACCCTTTTGGTGGTTGAGTGCACAGGCTCAGAAGGAGAAAGATGGACAAATTCCTCCTGTGTGATTTAGACTTGAAAACCCAATGGAGTGTCAGGAGGGTCAACTGTGAGTTGGTTCTGACTCAATAGCAATGAGTTTGAAGGGTTTCCTTTTTCCTCCCCCCCCCTTTTTTTTTTAAGAAAAAAGAATAATGCATATATTAGGAAGCTCTGGTGGCCTAGGTGCAAGAAGCTGCACTGCAATCCCAAAGGCACATGGCTTCAGGCCACCAGCTTCTCTGCAGGGAAAGTATGAGCAATCTCCTCTCATGTGATTAACTGCCTTTAAAACCCACCAGAGGGTGAGCTATGGATTGATTCCAACTCTACAGTACATAACAATTCATATAATTCAATTACCAGTAAATACCACAGAGAAGGGCTATTACTACTATTACTGTTATTGACCCAGGGGTGGTGATTTCGCTAGCTCCAAGTGCACCTGGATGGATAGCCTCTCCTGCACTTGGAAACCACCTGTATTGTCTAGATCTCCCCCAAAGCAGTGAAAGAAGAATGGGTCTCAGTGTCCCACAGACCCAGGCTCATACTCAGCCTTCACCACTCATGTGCTCTGTGACTCTGGGAAAAGGGTTTAATCTCTTTGAGCCTTATCTGTAAAATGGGCACACACAGCTATTGTGTTAATGTTTTCTAGAGACAGATCCCTGGGTTCAAAGAACATTTTTATGCCTCTCTTAAGGGCATGACTTGGAGAATATCCCCACATCTCTGAATCTTGAATCCCTAATCTGAAATCACAGAAGCCATGGAAAGCTTCATATATAAGTTATTAGATGGAGGGCTGGTGAAAGGGAGATAGATGTGAAGGGAGGGGGTAGAAGTGGATGGATATCCTGTGGGATGGTGAAGCAGGAAATAAGTGCATAAAGGTGCATGTGAGAAAGGCAGGGACAACACTGACACTAAAGTTAACTTCGCAAGAAGGGATATACCTTTAATTTACTGGTCTGTCTAATACTTCTCTTAATCTGAACATTCACATTAAGACAGACTAGGAAGAAGGATTGGCCATCCACTTCTGAAATAGCAGGCCT
>NW_006399902.1:3023285-3068420 GCF_000299155.1 Elephantulus edwardii | reverse complement strand
TGGCACAGGACAGAGCGGAGTTTAGGGCTGTTGTACATAGGGTCGCTATGAGTCGCAGGCGACTCGACGGCGCATAACAACAACAACATATTGAACAATGCTATGAGGACGTCACAAGATGATGTGTGCGCCAATATTCCATACACATGAGCCTCAGTGAATGCTGACTGCTCTCTCTCTCTTCCATTGCTGTCATATTGACTGACTCATAGCTTCGGGGTTTGAAGGCTGTAAATTGCATGAGCAGAGATTGCCCTTCTTTCTCCCATGGACCTTTGGGTTAGCAGTGCAGTTCCCTACAGACTGTGCTACTAGAGTTCTCCTGGGGACAAAGACTCTGACTTTGTGACTGCCACTCTCCAGAATGCTAGCAAAGTGCTTAGTGCAGTGCCCTGCCCACAACAAGCACCAAAGCAGTGTGGGCTTTTCTTGTTCCCAGTCCTCAGGGAGTGCTGGTGCTGAGTGGCTCCCGAAGACCTCCTTTCCTGCCATCTCTGCACTTAGAGAAAAAGAAACTGAGGCCAAGAGACACGAAATTAAATGTCTGAGAGCAAGACAGTAGATGACTGTGCTAAATTATGCAGGGAGGACGATTAGAGAACAAAACGATATATAATACAAGGCTAATTGAGCGGGACAGATGCTAAGTGTCCCAGGGGCCAGAGATGAGAGAGAAATGCAGCCTGGGATGTGGACTGTCTTGGCTAAGGCCAAGATATTTTTAATAACGACATTAATTTTCTATTAATGTAAGTAATGCATACTTACTCTGGGATATTGGGAAAGCCCAAACAATTTATATAAAAGAGTATATAAATCACCTGCTATCCCACCACTGAAAGTATTCTGTGGTGGTGTTGTTAGGTGCCAACAATTTGACCATGACTCAGAGTGACCCATGAACAACAGACCCTAATCTCACCCCATCCTGTGCCATCTTCATGACCCCAGACAAGCCCGTTTTGTTCGTCACAGCGTCAGCCCATTTGGTTGAGAGTCTTCGTTTCTTTTGCTGACTGTTTAGCAACACATATTGAAAGTTTTTTTCTTTTCCTCCTCCTGTTCGTATTCAAGGATAGGGAGCTTTGGTAGCATAGTCCACAGGGATTTGTGCTGCTAAACCAAAGATCTGGGCCTCTCTGGTAGTTCGAATCCACCAGAGGTGCAGAAGGGGAAAGAAGGCTGTGTGGTTTACAGTCTCTGAAAGCCCTTGAGGGTTAACCATGGATTAAGTGTGAGTCAGTTCCGACTCGGCAGCAGTGACTGAGTGTGAAGCAAGTTGGTAAATGATTTCACAGCACGCATCAGTCAAGACAGAATATGATGCACTAACAAAAATTCCCCAATCACCACAATCTATTTCTTGCTTTCTCTACTTGTCCATGTGCTCATCACAGACATACTTTGCTTATCAGAAACTTCATGCTAATGAATCTCCACCATCAGAGAATATCAGTGTCTTAACATGTTGTGTCTATGATTGATGTGACAAGAGAAAAAAAGACAAGACATACTGACTTTTAAAAATATATATTTTATACTGGTTTATTTACAAAGTTCATATATATTGTTTTTACACAGGATCTTTCCCATTTCATCACCCTCTCCTTCAAATTGTGTGACCCTATGATTACCACCCCCAACCTCACTTCTCTTCTGCACCACCCCCTCATACTCATTTTACGATAATGGTCTTACACAGTATTTGTCCTTATGGGACAGAGTTAGTTCACTCAGCATAATGCTCTCCAGTCCCTCCCAAGTTAAGTAGTAATTTACAAAATCATTACTCCTGTGTGCTGCATAGTATTCCATAATTTCTTAGTCCATTTGATTGTGGTCGGACATTTGGGCTGTTTCCATGTTCTTGCAATGGTGAATAATACTGCTGTGAACGTTGGTGCACAAGTCTTTATTGGTGCCTCAGTTCTCATTGTCTCAAGGTATATTGCTAGCAGTGGAATAGCTGGGTAATATTGAATTTCTATATGTTCAGCTTTTTGAGGAAGCTCCAAACTGCTTTTCAGAGTGATTGTACCATTTTACAATCCCATCAACATTGTATAAGAGTTCCTACCTCTCCACATCCTCTCTAACATTTATTACTTGCTGTCTTGTTAAACTTTGTCACTGCTACTGGAATGAGATGGTATCTCTTTGTGGTTTTGATTTGCATCTCTCTTATTGCCAGTGATTTTGAGCATTTCTTCATGTGTCTGTTGGCCATCTGAATATCTTCCTCTGTGAAAATTCTTTCCATAAGTTTTGCCCATTTTGTAAATGGGTTATCAGACTTTTCCTTGTGGAGGCCCTGCTGTTGTTTTTGTTATGTGCCATCAAGTTGTCTGTGACTCATAGCAACAATATGATACAATACAATATAATAGCCCTAAATCCTGCTCTGTCGTGTGCCAATCTCGCTGTCTCTGACACACCCATGCCCATTACCCCAGTCACCGAATCAATCCATCTCATCAAGGGTCTTCCTCTCCTGTGCTGTCCTTCTACCCTCCCAAGCATGACGTCCTTCTTCAAGGACTGGTCTCTTCTTGCAACATGTCCAAAGTACATCAGACAAAGCTTCAGAATCCTTGTCTCCAAGGAGCAGCCTGGTTTAACTCTCTCTAGGTTAAACCTGTTCATTTTCTTGGCAGTCCATGGTATAGTCAATACTCTTCTCCAACACCACAGCTCAAAAGCATCAATTCTCCTTTATCCTCCCTAGTCACTGTCTAGCTCTCTGGCACATAACAAGTGATTGCAAAGACCATGGCCTGTATCAGGCACACCTTAGCCTCCAGAGTGACACCATTGCTCTTCAGTATTTTGGAGAGGTCCCTAACAGCAGACTTACCCATCACAATACATCTTTTAATTTCCTGGCTGCTGGTGCTTGGAGGCCCTGTAGGATTCTGTAAACTTTTGATATAAGACCTTTGTCTGAGATAGTATTGCCAAATAGTTTTTTCTTCCCCCCAGTCAGTAGGTTTTCTTTACACTCTATTGGAAAATGTTTAGAAGGTCCCATTCATCAGTTTTATCCTCTCCAGATTGTGCATTTCTGGCTGTATTTGGCAGTCTCTTTATGCCAATGACTAGACCATCTAAGCTTTATTTCCATTTTTCCCAGATGAACTTTATTATTTTGGGCTTTACTCCCAGGTTTTGATTAACTTTGAGTGGATTTTTGTGTATGGTGTAAGATGTGGATCCTGTTTCAGCTTCTTCCAGGTAGCAGTCCAGTTTTGCCAGAACCATTTGTTGAAGAGATTGTAATTTCTCCATTTGATAGGTTTTATTTCCTTGTCAAATATCATTTGGCTATACTGGGTTCTCAATTCTGTTCCATTTGTCTATACGTCTGTCATTGTGCCAATACCATGCTGTTTTGGTTACTACCACTGTGTAGTATGTTTTGATGTCAGGGACTGCTTTGACTCCCACTTCATTTTTGTTTTTCAGAAGTGCTTTGCTTATTCAGGTTCTCTTTCCTCTCTGAATAGACTTTGACAATTTCCTTTTCTATGTCCTTGCAAAATGAATTTTATATCTGTATTGGGATTGCATTGAATATATAGATAAATATTGAGTCTTTCTATCCAAGAATAGGACACATTTTCCATTTCTTTAGGTCTTTTATTGTGTCTTGCAGAAATGTTTTGTAGTTTTCTTTGTATAAGTCCTTTGTATTTCTAGTTATTTTCACTCCCAAGTATCTAAATTTGTGGTTGGCTATTGTAAATGGTATTGCTTTCTTGGTTTCTTTCTCTGAGTTCTCTGTTATTGTAGAGGAATTCCACTGATTTTTGGATATTGATCTTATATTCTTCCACTCTACTAAATTGGACTACTGGGCTCTAAAAGTTTTTTTGTTGAGTTCTTGGAGTTTTATGCACACATTATTGTATCTTTTACATATGTTGTTGTTGTTATGTGTTGTCGAGTTGTCTGCAACTCATTGTGACCCTAGGTACACCAGCCCTAAACCTTGCTCTGTCCTGTGCCAATCTCCCTGTCTCCTACACACTTACCCCCATTACCCTAGTAACTGAATCAATCCATCTCATCGAGGGTCTTCCTTTCCTGTGCTGTTCCTCCACCTTGCCAAGCATGACGTCACTCTCCAAGTATTGGTCCCTTCTCGCAATATGTCCAAAGTATGTCAGATGTAGCTTCAGAATCCTTGCCTCCAAGGAGAAGCCTGGTTTAATCCTCTCAATGATGAACTTGTTCGTTCTCTTAGCAGTTCAATAACTCTTCTCCAACACCACAACTCAAAGACATCAATTCTTCCATCATCCCTAATCGTTGTCCAGCTCTCTAATGCATCCCAAGTGATTGCAAAGATCATGGCATGTATCAGGCACACCTTAGTCTTCAGGGTAACATCATTGCTCTTAAGTACTTTGGAGAAGTCTCTAACAGCAGACTTTCCCATCGCAATACATCTTTTAATTTCCTGGCTGCTGGTGCCAAGAGTGTTGATTGTGGAGTCAAGCAAACTAAAGCTGTTAACAATCTCAATCTCTTTACCATCTATCATGATGCTGGCAATCAGCCCAGTGGTAAGAATCTTTGTCTTCTTGATATTGAGCTTCAATCCATATTGAAAGCTGTAGTTCTTGACCTTCTGCAGCAAGCACTTTAGGTCCTCTTCAATTTCATCAAGCAGGATTGTGTCATCTGCATAATGCAGATTGTTGATGAGTCTTCCTCCAGTCCTAATGCCACATTTTTTCACAGAGAGCCCAGCCTCCTGAATAATCTTTTCCCCATATAGATTGAAAAGGTATGGAGGCAGGACACATCCCTGGCGTCCACCCTTCCCAATTTTGAACCATGCAGTGTTTCCTTGCTCTGTTCTGACGACTGCCTCCTGGTCCAAGTATAGGTTTCGCATTAGTACGACCAAGTATTCTGAGATTCCCTCCCATTCTTCTCAGAGTCAGCCACAGTTTGTCATGATCCACATAGTCAAACACCTTTGCATAATCAATGAAACACAGATAGACATTCCTCCGGTATTCTCTGCTTTCAGCTAAGATCCATCTAACATTAGCTACAATATCACTGGTACCACGACCCCTTCTAAACCCAGCCTGGATTTTTGGTAGTTCTCTGCTGATGTGCTGTTCCAGTTTTTTTCTGAGTAATCTTCAGCAGATTCTTGCTTGCATGTGAAATCAAGGATATTGTTCTATAGTTTCCACACTCTGTTGGGTCACCCTTCTTTGGAATGGGAACAAATATAGAACTCTTCAGGTTTGTTGGCCAAGTGGTTGTCCTCCAGATTTCTTGGTATAACTTGGTGAGCACCTCTAGTGCAGCATCTGTTAGTTGAAATATGTCAATCGGTATACCATCAACTCCTGAGGCCTTATTTTTTGCCAATTGTTTCAAGCAGGATAGTGATAGTTTAACCATCTCTTTGCCAATCTGGATGTCTTTTATTTTCTTCTCTTGTCGTATTGTTCTAGCAAGCACTTCCAATACAATATTGAACTTAGGTGGTGATAGTGGACATACTTGTGTGGCTCCTGTTTGTAAGGAAAATTTTTTCTAGTCTTTGTCCATTCTTGGTTTTGCTTATATACTTTTCACTATGTTGAGGAAATTCCCTTCTATTCCCATTTTGCAGAATATTTTAATCAGGATGTTAGATTTTATCAAATGCTTCTTCTAAATCACAAAGAAGGGTGACCCAACAGAGTGTGGAAACTATAGAACAATCTCACTGATTTCACATGCAAGCAAAATTCTACTGAAGATTACCCAAAAACGACTGGAACAGCACATCAACAGAGAACTGCCAGAAGTCCAGGCTGGGTTTAGAAGGGGTTGTGGTACTAGGGATATTGTAGCTAATGTTAGATGGATCTTAGCTGAAAGCAGGGAATACCAGAAGAATGTCTATCTGTGTTTCATTGACTGCGAAGGTGTCTGACTATGTGGATCATAACAAAATGTGTCTGACTCTGAGATGAATGGGAATACCAGAACACTTGATTGTGCTAATGATAAGCCTATATTTGGAGCAAGAGGCAGTCGTCAGAACAAAGCAAGGAAACACTACATGGTTCAAAGTTGGGAAGGGCATATGCCAGGGATGTGTCCTGTCTCCCTACCTTTTCAACTTGTATGCAGAACAGATTATCCGGGAGGTTGGGCTCTATTAGGAGAAATGTGGGGTCAAGATTGGTGGAAGATCTATCAACAATCTGCGATATGCAGATGATACAACCCTGCTTGCTGAAACTGAGGAGGACCCGAAGTGCTTGCTGCCAAGGGTCAAGGACTGTAGCCTATGGACTGAGGCTCAATGTCAAGAAGACAAAGATTCTCACCACTGGGCCAATTGGCAGCATCAGGATGGATGGTGAAGAGATTAAGGTTGTTCACAGCTTCAGTTTGTTTGGTTCCACAGTCAACACTCTCAGCACCAGCAGCCAGGAAATTAAAAGATGTATTGCCATGGGAAAGTCTGCTGTTAAGGACCTCTCCAAAGTATTGAAGAGCAATGGTGTCTCTTTGGAGACTAAGGTGCGTCTGATACAGGCCATGGTCTTTGCTATCACTTGTTGGACAATGACTAAGGAAGAGAGAAGGAGAATTGATGCCTTTGAGCTGTGGTGCTGGAGAAGAGTATTGAGGGTACCATGGACTGCTAGGAAAACAAACAGATTCATCCTGGAAAGGGTCAAACTGGGCTGCTCCTTGGAGGCAAGGATTCTAAGGCTCCTTCTAACATACTTTGGACATGTTGCAAGGAGGGACAGGTCCTTGGAGGGGGACATCATGCTTGGTAGGGTGGAGGGACAGCACAGAAGGGGAAAGCCCCCTATGAGGTGCATTGATTCAGTGACTGAGGTAATCAGGATGGGTGTGTCAGAGACTGTGCGATTGGCACAGTACAGAGCAGAGTTTAGGGCTGTTGTCGCAAGCGACTCGATGGCACATAACAACAACAATAACAACAACACAATCACTAAGATCATATGATTCTTATTATTTACTTTGTTAATATTATTGTTAATAGTACGTTGATTGTGTTTCTTATGTTGAACCATCCTTGCACACCTGTCATGAATCTCACTTGTTCATGATGAATTATTTTTTGATGTGTTTTTGGATTCTGTTGGCTAAGATTTTGTTAAGGATTTTTGCTTTTGTATTCATGAGAGATACTGGGCTGTAGTTTTCTTTCTTTTTAATAATATCTTTGCCTGGTTTTGGTTTTAGGATTGTGCTTACTTCATAGAATGACTTTGGGAGTGTTCCTTCTTTTTCAGTGTTTTGAAGTAATTTAAGTAGGAATTGGTGATAGATCCTCTTGAATGTTTGGTAGAATTCAGCTGTGAAGCCATCTGGTCCAGGACTTTTCTTATGGGGAAGTCTTTTTACTGCCTGTTGAATTTCTTTTTTGTGATGGGTCTGTTCAAGTATTCTACATAGGTCCTTGTCAATCTGGGTAGGACATGAGTTTCAAGGAATTTCCTCTTTGTTTTCGAATTTTTTAATCATGTTATCTGTGTCTTCTCACTCTCTTTTTTTGTTAAGTTTGCCAGTTTTACTAACCCTTTTGAAAAACCAGCTCTTGGTCTTATTGATAGTTTCAATTATTTTTATGCTTTCTATCTCATTGATTTCAGCTCTTGTCCTTATAATTTCTTTTCTTCTAGAGGATTTAGGACTAGTTTGTTGTTTTTTCCCCTATTTGGTGAAGGTGTTGAATTAGATCATTGATTTTTCTTCTTCCTTTTTTAGTGTGTGTACCTATTGCTGTGAGCCGTCCCCTGAGGACTGCCTTAGCTGCGTTCCAGAGGTTTTGGTTTTTTCATTTGTTTCAAGTAACTTTTTTTATTTCATTCTTTCTTTCTTTTATAACCCAATTGTGTTCTAGCAGAGAGTTACTCAATTTCCACAAGGGTGGTTTTGTAAGCTTTACTCTCCTATGGTTAATTTCTAGTTTTATAGCATTATGGTCCAAGAAGATACTTTGTATAATTTCAGTGTTTTTTAGTTTGTTGAGGCTTGATTCCTGTCCTAATATATGATAAATTCTGGAGAATGTACTCTGAACTTGAGAAGAAAGTGAATTGAGTTTCTAGTTGGGTGCAATACCCTGAATATATCCACAAGGTCAAGTTGGCTGTTTGTATAGCTTAGGTCTTCTGCATCTTTGTTGAGTTTCTTTTGAGTTGACCTATCCTTTGGTGATAGTGGTGTGTTGAAATCTCCTATCACTATTGTGATGCTATCTATTTCTTTCTTCAACTGTTGTTTTATGTATTTTGCAGATCTATCATTGACCAAGGTTATGTCTTTTTGGTCTATTGTGCCTTTAATCAGTATATAATGTCTTTCCTTATCTTTTATGGTGGTTTTCATTCTGACATCTATTTTATCAGAGATTAGTATTGCCATTTGTGCTTTTTTTGAACTTGCCATATGATTGGTATGTTTTTTTCCCCAGCCTTTGCTTTTGAGTTTGTCTTTTTCTTCTTTTTTTAGATGTGTCTCTTGTAGGGAACATATTGATAGGCTTTGTTTTTTTATCCATTCTGCTACTCTTTTTCTCTTAATTGGTGCATTTAGGCCATTCACATTAAGTGTGATTATTGTACTGTTGCCATTTTGTTGTGCTTCTTTTTTATGTTGTTTCTGATTACTATGGTATGCCCACTTTCCTTTGGCATCTCCATGTGAAGGAAGGACTTCACTTAAAATTTCTTGTAGTTTTGATTTTGTTTTCACAAATTCCTTAAGTTATTTCTTTTCTGCAAATAATCTAATTTCTCCTTCATATTTGATGAAGAGCTTTGTTGTGTATAGAATCCTGACTGGCAATTGTTTTCTTTCGACTTTTTGTATATGCCATCTCATTGTCTTCTAGCTTGCATGGTTTCTGCTAAGAAATCTGAATTTAATCTAATTGTTTTTCCTTTGTAGGTGACTCTTTGTAATTCTCTCCTTATCTTTTAATTTGGAGAATTTTACTATGATATGTTTTGATGTTTTTCTTTTTGGATCTAGTCTATTTAGTGTTCACTGTGTTTCTTAAATGTGGATTTTACCATTCTACAACATACCTGGGAGGTTTTCTTCTAGTACTTCTTCTACAATTTTCTCAGTGATTTCCCTATCACTCCCATGTTTGGAATTTCAATGACATATATGTTATTCATTTTGCTGCCAACCCAAATGATTCTCATGTTTTCTTCACTTTATGTCTCATCTCTGATTTTTCTTCTTGTATGCTTTCAGTGAGGCTATTGATTTCCAGCTTATTGCTTCTCTATTCCATCTCTTCAGTTCTACTTTTTTGTCCTACCAGTGTTTTGGACACTTCTGCAATTTTGGTCTTAATATTCTGGATTGAATTTTCATATGTTGGGGTTTTTTTTAATTTTTTTTTTTATTTCTAGTGCTATGTGGGCTACATATTCTCTGTCCTGTGATGATTTTTTTAAGTTCTTGGACCCCTTTATCTATACTATCAATTCTTTCTCCCACCTTTTGCATTTTCTTCCATAGCTGTTCAAGTTGCTCTTGATCAATATATTTCTTCTGGATTGTTGCCTCTGGGGGATTTGCTCTCAACGTTTTTGGTTTTTTTTGTTGTTGTTTTAATTTCCATCTTCTTCTGTAGCTGTTAAATTAATTCCACATCAACATATTTCTTCTGATTCTCTCTATCTGGGGTATTGAATGGGTCTGCTTTTTTAGTAGAAGGGTTATTTTTTCCCCCCATGATTACTGAAGTGTACTGGTGCTTTCTTGACACAATGAGAGTCTTTTCTTAGTGGATGGTAGTTGGTTGTAACTATATAGTGATGGCAATGTTTTATGAAGGACCTGGCTATTTGTGCTCATTCCTCCTGTGTGCCTCGGACCTGAAGACAGTGTGTCTCCCAATGTAGAGTAGAAAACCAGGAAGCTTGTTGTTCCCTTCCAGAATTGGCTGTTTTTGTTTTCTTGATGTTGAGCTTCAATTCTTATTGAAAACTACAGTCCTTGACCTTCTACAGCATATGTCTCATGTCCTCTTCAGTTTCATCAAGCAAAGTATATCTGCATAACACAGGTTGTTGATGAGTCTTTCTCCAATCATGAGACCACATTCCTTGTCATAAAGTCCAGCCTCCTGAATGCTCTGTTCTGCATATAGATTGAAAAAGTATGTAGATAGAATGCATCCTCGGTGCACACCTTTCCTGATCCTAAACCCTGCAGTATTTTTTTGTTCTGAGGACTGCTGCCTGATCCAAGGATAGGTTTTGCATGAGCACAATTAAAAGTAATGTGATTCCCATTCTTTTCAAGGTTAGCCACAATTTGCTGTGATCCACATAGTAAAATTTCTTTGCATAGTCAATGAAACACAGATAGATATTCCTCTGGTACTGTCTGCATGTGAAGATCTAATATTGGCTGTATGTCCTAGCCAAATAAAATGAGTTGGGAGGGGATATTTTGAATCAGATTTGAATATGATTTACTGTGCTGGAAATGAAAAGGTGAGGAAAAATGAGGTGATGCTCATAGTTTAAAAGACCATTTCCAAATCTAGAAATATAATTTTGTGAGTGACAGGATAATATCTATACACATAAAAGGAAGGCCTATTAATACCACTACCATTCAAATATATGCACCAACAACCAGGGCCAAAGAGGAGGAAATAGATGACTTCTACCAAATTTTGCAGTTGGAAATTGATTGAACATGCAACCAAAATATTTTGTTAATAATGGGTGATTAGAATGCAAATTTGGGAATAGGAAGGAGGAGCAGTAGTCAGAAAGCAAGGACTTGGTGACAGAAACGAGGCTGGAGACAGAATGATAGAATTCTATGCAATCAATGACTTCATTGCAAATACCTTTTTATACACATGGACTTCACCTGTATATACAGGATTAATTACATCTGTGCAAAATGTTGCTGAAGAAACTAAATATCAGCTGTGAAAACTAGTCCAGGTGCTGATTATGGAACAGATCATCAACTACTTATATGCAAATTCAAACTGAAGCAAAAGAAAATCAAAACCAATCCATAAGAACAAAAGTTTGACCTTGAGTCTATCCCACCAGAATTTAAAGTCCATCTCAGGAACAAGTTTGAGGCCTTGAATACTAATGAGTGAAGGCCAGATGAGCTGTGGGAGGATATCAAGAATATAATTCATGAATAATGCAAAGAGACATTAAAAGACTGAGCAGGAAGAAAAGACCAAGATAGATGTAAGAAGAGACTCTAAATATTGCACTTGAGTGCCAAGAAGCCAAAGCAAAGGGAAGAAATCAAGAAGTTAAGGAGCTGAACAAAATATTTCAAAGGGCAGCTCAGGAAGACAAAGCAAATATTGTAATAAAATGTGTAAACAGCTGAAGTCAGAAAATCAAAATGGCTGGATTTGCTCTGCATTTCTTAAGCTGAAGGAACTGAAGAACAACTTTAAACCTTGAGTTGCAAAACTTAAGGATGCCAAGGGCAGAATGTTGAATGACATAGGAAGCGTCAAAAGAAGATAGAGTACACAGAGTCGCTATTAAAAAAATTGACTGACAAAGGAGAACGTCATGAAACAACATATGATCAAGAGGCCATAGTTCTACAATAATGGCCTTATACAGTATTTGTCCTTATGAGACTGAGTTATTTCATGCAGTATAATTCTCTCCAGTCCCTCCCATGTTAGGTAGTAATTTACAAAATCATTGCTCCTGCGTGCTGCTTAGTATTTCATTGTGTGAATGTACCATAATTTCTTTTTTCCCTTTTTCAAATTTTTATTTTTTTTATTATTATTTTTTGTGCATGTACTGTCAAATCAGATCTGACAGGTACAGGAGGAAATTGTCCCTCCTCTGGCAGAGCATCTGGTGGATTTGAACCGTGTACCTCTGGGATTGCAGTACAGCTTTTTGCCACTAGGCCACCAGAGCTCCCCGTACCATAATTTCTTGATCCACTTCATTGTGGTTGGGCATTTGGTCTGGGAAGGGGGCCTTAATCATAGGGTCACACAATTTGAAGAGGGGAGGGAGGGATAGGTAAAAGATAGGGGAAAGATACAGTGGGAAAAACTATATATATGAACTTTATAACCAGTAAAAATAGAAAGAAAAAAAAAACCCCACCAATGGTGATGGAGGAAGTTCAAGCTGCTCTGAAGGAACTGGCAAACAAGGCCCCAAGAATTGATGACATAGTTCAACAAACAGATGTTACCTTGGATGCACTCACCAGGTTATGGCAAGAAATCTGGAGGAAAATTACCTGGTCAACTAACTGGGAGAAATCTGTATTTATTTCCGTTCCAAAAAGGGGTGACCTGACAGAGTGTGGAAATTATGGAACACTACCACTAAATAGCATACACAAGCAAGATCCTGCTAAAGATTATCCAAAACCGACTGAAATAGTACATCAGTGGAGAACTGCCAGATGTGCAAGCTGGGTTTAAGAGATGCATGTTGCTAGGAGAGATTATTCCTTGGAGAGGGAAATTATGCTTGGGAAGGTGAGGTGACAGCAAAGGAGAGGAGGAAGAACCTCAACTAGGTGGACTGATACAATGACTGTAGTAATGGGCTTGAATGTGTCAGAGATTGGAGGATAGCACAGGACAGGACAAGATTCTGACTTGTTATTCATAGGTTGCTATGAGGTGTCTTCAACTGAACGGCTCTTAACAACAACAGCAACACATGCCCAGATCCACTCGCTTCTCCCTCTCCTTAAGTATCATCTGGTTCCACCATTGTCACATCCAGACCAGTGGGTTGTTGTTGTTTACTGTGGAGTTGGAACTGACCCACAGCTGACCCTCCAATGGAATTTCAGAGGCAGTTAATTGCTCAGGAGAAGACTGCCTATCTATTCCCCACAGAGCAGCTGGTGGATTAGAACCGTGTGCCTTTGTGTTGATAGTGTAGCCTCCTAACTAGTTTTGCCATTATCCTGCCCTTGCTCTTGTCTTTCCCTGCAGAAACTAGTATACCTTTGTGAGACTCAGGATGGAGCCTTGCACAATCCTGCCCCTTCACATCTGGGTCCTATTTTACTCCACTCTCCCCACTCCCCGTCCCTCCAGGCTTACCAGCTCCTTCCTGGATATGGAGCCCCGGGCACAGACCAGCCTCAAATCCTTTGCTCCTGCTCTTGGTCCCAGCTGAAACCTCTTGCTGACGAATTCCTGACTTCTTCTCTCACCTTCTGATCTTTGCTCAAAGGACCCCAGCTCTGGGAGGCCTCTCCGGTCCCACCCCCCACCACACTTTACAATTGTTATTCCTAGTGAATGCTCCCTACAATGCTTTTTTATTTTTCTCTGCTGCAATCAATTTATACACTCTCTATTTCACTTATTTAATGATCTGAGCTCGTCTCCTTCTTGGATTTGAGTTCCTCACAGCAGGGCTTTTGTCTGTTTTGTTCAGCATTTTTTCCTCACACCACACTGATAATGCAGGATTATCCAGTAAGCAAGAGAAGCAGAGTCTTGTGATATTTACTAACCTGTAGTGCACAATTTCCTATTCTTTCTTTCACCACATCAAAGATGATTCTCATAGTTGTGACTGGTGTCTGTCTCCCAATCCCATACCTCCTGCTTATAGAATCAAAGCCTCTTTTTAAATTTCCAACTTAGGGCAGGGATGATGTGTACCCAATAAACAAGGAAGTGTGGGCTTACTTGTGTTTTCTTACTAATCTAGGTTTATTGTCTAATCTGTAGTGAACAATTAGTAAAAGTAAACACTAGCAAGCTCACCTTGCTTACTCAATATTCCAACCCTGGCCTAGAACTGTGCCTGCTCTCCGGAGGTACTCAGTATTTGCTGAAGAAGTGAGTTGAACACTGGCTGTGTTCTGTATGTAAGACACTACCCTAAATGAGGTACTACCTCATCTGGCCCTCCCAGCAGTCCTTCAAAGACTCTATTGTTATTAATTGCCCCTTGAGTCGATTTTGACTCTTAGGAACTCCAGGAGGGCAGGGTAGAATTGCTCCCCAGGATGTTCAAGGCTATGGGCTCTTGGAAGCAGGTTGCCAGGGCTGTTTTCTGAGGTACATCTAGGTGGATTTGAAACTACTACCTTGCTGACTAGTAATTGAGGGCTTAACTCTTTGTGCTACCCAAGGACTCTTAACAGCGCTATTTTTCACATTTAGAGCAAGCTTGGGTAAGTTGTAAATATTGCCCTGCACGTATAACTCACAGGTGAAGGAGATAGGATCCCAGATGGAGCTGTCTGTGTGCTGGGAAGGAGACAGAACCCTACCTGAGGCAGTTCTCATGCAGGTTTAACCATTTTAGAATGTTCCAGAGAACCATGGTATCATTTAGTCATGTACAAGAGTGACTGTCTTGCCACACCAAGTATCTCTGCTAATTTAATTGGAAAAATGGTTCTCAGCGGTATTTTAATTTGTATTAAAAATTTGTTTAAAACTCTACTTCTTAGTAACTGAGGTAGCCAATTTAGTTGTGTTCATTGCCTTATTCTAGTCAGTAATATTTTGTACTAAAGAGTGTAAAAAAAAAGTTCCTTAGGAGTGAGGATATCAGACTTGGTCTCACTTGCTATGGACATTTTATCAGGAGGGCCCAGTGCTTGAGGAAGTACAGCATGCTTGGCAAAGTGGTGGGTCAGTGTCATAGTGACTGTAACAATGGGCTGAAACCCAGCAGTGACTCTGAGGCTGGTCCAGGACTTGGCAATATTTCCTTCTGTTGTATAGAGTTGTTGTTTGTTGCCATTGAGTTGCCTTCGACTTAAAGCAACTCTATGGACTACAGATCTGAACCTTGTCCTATCCTGCACCATCCTCAGGATCCCTGATGGACCTGAGTCCATTGCTACAGTCACTGTGCTAATCCATCCTGTTGAGAGTCTTCTCTTACTCTGACCCTCCACCTTTCCACTCATGATCCTCCTTTCCAGGACTGGCCCCTCCTGACAACAGGCCCAAAGTATGTGAGATGAGGTCTCACTACCCTTGACTCTAAGGAGCATCCTAGTTGCATTTCCTCCAAGACAAGCTTCTTTGTTCTCTTGGCAGTCTATGGGATACTCAGTACTCTTCTCCAGCACCACAACTCAAAGGTATCAGTTCTTCTGTCCTTATTCATTGCCCAACTTTCAGATGTACAGGAAGCCAATGAAAAGATCATGGCTTGGATCAGATGTAACTTAGTTTTTAACTAACATCCTGGCTCTTTAGCACTTTGGAGAGGTCCTTGACAGCACACTTTCCCAGTGCAACATGCCTTTTGATTTATTAACTGCTGGTACCAAGAGTGCTGACTGTGAAGCCAAGCAAAATTAAACTAGCTTCAATCTTTTCTCCATTTATCATGATGTTGCCTATTGGTCCAATGGTGAAGAGTCTTGTTTTCTTGATGTTATGTTGTAATTTATATTGAATCTATAGTCTTTGAGCTGCAGAAAGTTCCTTTAAATCTGCTTCACTTTCAGCAAGCAAGGCTGTGTCATCTACATAATGCAGGTTGTTTATGAGTCTTCCTCCAATTCTGATATCACATTGTTCTTCATATAAAGTTGCTATGAATCCGACTTGCCTGATGGCATGTAAGAATAGTGATTAGATGACTGGATAAGAGTTTTACCTTCACTTTTATAGTTGGGTCTTGATTGGGATGCAAAGACTCAAGCAGTCCAGGAGCAGCTCTGACAGTCTAAGGTCCATTTATCCTCTTCTTCCTACTCAGTTCACCTGCTCCAAGAAAGGCTGCTTCTTATTCTTCAGAAGACACTCAGAGCTGTCTCTTTACTTCAGCTAGCCATTCTCCACAATACCACCAGAGGGAGCTTTAAAAGCACAACACAATTCCTTGTGCTTTCTGGTGGCATTTAGTATAACACATCATCCCTTTCCTTAAAAAAAAAAAATCTAGAGGTGAATTGAGTTTCAGGCAAGGACTGATCCAGCTGTGTGACCAAGCACCCAAATGATCCCACATGGTACAACTTCATCTCAAGCTTGACTTTCTGCTTGCAGCATCAACCAAAGTCACAATTTCCTCACTCTCACTTGTTATATACTGTTGAGTCAGACCCTCCTGCAGGTTTTCAGAGA
Source organism: Elephantulus edwardii (assembly GCF_000299155.1). Taxonomy (NCBI): domain Eukaryota; kingdom Metazoa; phylum Chordata; class Mammalia; order Macroscelidea; family Macroscelididae; genus Elephantulus; species Elephantulus edwardii. Next base: position 3,052,306 of record NW_006399902.1, on the reverse strand, counting down.
CAACAAATTGCATGGAAGGAGACTTCCCATCTTTTACCTTGTTGTTGTTGTTATGCTGTTATGTGCCGTCGAGTCACTTGTGACTCACAGCGACCCTATGTACAACATCCCTAAACCCTGCTCTGTCCTGCTCCAACTGCACCGTCTCCAACACACCCACCCCAATTACCCGTCACTGAATCAATCCACCTCATAGAGGGCCTTCCCCTTCTGCGCTGTCTGTCCACCCTCAGAATCCTTGCCTCAAAGGAACAACCCGGTTTAACCCTCTCCAGGATGAACCTGTTTATTTTCTTAGCAGTTCATGGCACACTCAATACTCTGCTCCAGCACCACAACTCAAAGGCATCAATTCTCTTTCTATCCACCTTAGTCATTGTCCAACTCTCTGATGCAAAACAAGTGTTTGCAAAGACCATGGCCTATACCAGACACACCTTAGTCTCCAGAGTGATACCATTGCTCACCAGTATTTTGGAGAGGTCCCTAACAACAGACTTTCCCATTGCAATACGTCTTTTAATTTCCTGGCTGCTGGTGTCAAGAGTGTTGACTGTGGAGCCAAGCAAACTAAAGCTGTGAACAATCTCAATCTTTTCACCATCCATCCTGATGCTGTCAATTAGTCCAGTGGTGAGAATCTTTGATATTGAATCTTCTTGATATTGAGCCTCAAACCATATTGAAGGCTGCAGTCCCTGACCCTCTGCAGCAAGCGTTTCATTTCCTCCTCACTTTCAACAAGCAGGGTTGTATCATCTGCATAACGCAGATTGTTGATAGATCTTCCACCAATCCTAATGCCACACTTCTCATAGAGCCCAGCCTCCTGGATAATTTGTTCTGCATACAGGTTGAAAAGGTACGGAGATAGGACATATCCCTGGTGTATACCCTTCCCAATTCTGAACCATGCAGTGTTTCCTTGCTCTGTTTTGATGACTGTCTCTTGGTTCAAGTATAGGTTTAGCATTAGCAAGATCAAGTGTTCTGAGATTCCCATTCTTCTCAGAGTCAGCCCGTTTGTTATGATCCACACAGTCAAAGTCAAATACCTTTGTATAATCAGTGAAACACAGATAGACGTTCCTCTGGTAGTCTCTGCTTTCAGCTAAGATCCATCTAACATTAGCTATAATATTGCTGGTATCACAACCCCTTCTAAAGCCAGCCTGGACTTTTGGCAGTTCTCTGCTGATGCAGTCATTTTTGGATAATCTTTAGCAGAATCTTGCTTGCATGTGAAATCAATGATATTGTTATATAGTTTCCACACTCTGTTGGGTCACCCTTCTTTGGAATGGGAACAAATATAAATCTCTTCCAGTTGGTTGGCCAAGTGGTTGTTCTCCAGATTTCTTGGCACAACTTGGTAAGCATGTCCAGGGTAGCGTCTGTTAGCTGAAATATGTCATTTGGTATACCATCTCTTCCTGGGGCCTTATTTTTTGCTGTTTCCTTCAAAGCAGCTTGAACTTCTTCTTTCATCACCATAGGCTTTTGGTCATATGTTGTTTCATGAAATTCTTCTTTGTCTGCAAATTCCTTTCGATACAGTGATTCACTATATTCTTTCCATCTTCTTTTAATACTTCCTGGATCATTTAATATTCTGCCCAACGCATCCTTGATTATAGCAACTCAAGGTTTGAATTTGTTCTTCAGTCCCTTGAGCTTAAGAAATGCTGAGCGAGTTAGGCCCTTTTGATTTTCTGACTCCAGCTCCTTGCACATTTCATTGTAATATTTCACTTTCACCTTACTTCCCATATTTTCCCCTTGAAGAGCAGCTGGAGGATTTGAACCGTCTGCCTTTGGATTGGCAGTGCAACTCCTTACCACTAGATCACCAGAGCTACCTTGGTAGAAGATTTTGTTTCTCCTGAGCTAACACTTGAACGTTCAGGGCTACTCCCTGATTGGCTTTTAATAAGTAAAGCGTCCATGCCTGCAACTAATTCTGTGCCATATGGCTCTGGTTAGTCTTATGGCTTAGCCCTATCAGACCGATTCTTCGAGCCAGAGGTGGAGCCAAGGCTGTTATGAAAAAGGAGGGATGTCCCGAGTGAATGCTAGAGAGAGAGCCACAGTGTCCACTCCTCCCACGGAGATATCACCCAGTTAGGTCAGAGGTGGAAGTACCTCTAGATCTCAGGTCAGAGGCAGGAGAATGAGTCTGTGAGGCTATGGACATCTTGAAGAATGAAACATCACAGAGACTGAGATATCACAAATAAGCTGAGAAACCACAAACCTGGAGAGAAAGTAGCCAGATGAGCTTCCTGGTGGGTCTCTTTGGGGAGTTCCAGCTCCGTTCCTAGAGGCCCAGATGCTCACAAGTTCCCTGAGACACCCCAGGAGCCTGCTATTCCTTTATTTTTCTTTGTTTGGATCACATTAAGCACTTTTCCTGTTGCAAGCAAAAAAGAGTTTTGACTCAAATGGCAAAGAAACCTGCTTATTAAAAATAAATAAATAAAGCCGCTTAACAAAAAAGGAAAAAAAAAACCCCACCAATTCCGGCAATGAGTGTCTCTTGCTCGGAGAGGGCTCATCAAATAAGAAGAACGAGGCTTTTGCAAACCTATATGGAAATTAAACTCACAATCTGGGCACATACTTGTTTGACAAGTGATAATTAACTGTTGACAACATAATTTCAGTTTGGATGCAAATGTGTTTTTCATTAAAAAGTAATCAAAGAGATACTTGCATCTGGGAGTCCAGCCTCCAGCTGTGGAAGCTCAGGGTTTCTGCTGGCAAGTTTGGGGGCTGGCATGGAGTTCCCACTGCCCCCTGCCCAGTTACAAATGGACCCTAGAGGTGACACAGGCATACAGGTCTTTACCACATCTTGCATAAGGCCACTTAATCAAAACCTTTCTTGCTTAGGTGCCAGTAACCTACCCTCGGTGTCTCTGGTTTTAAATGACCTGGAGCTGGCTGGCAGGAGGCTTGATGCTGGCATCAGGGAAGAAGGGAGTATTCTCAGTGTCTCCATCCCTCACATATTTCAGAACCTGCCAGTATCTATCAATTCTTCCCTTTTCATAGAGGTAAAAGCTGAGGCATAGACATGGACAAGGTCATATATCTGGTGAGGGGCTAAATGGAGATCTGAATTGTGCCCTGCCTGACTCACAATCTGTGCCACACACCCATTCTACCCACATTTCCTTTAGGCAGCTTAATTCTTCTGTTCTTTAGTTTCCTGATCTGTAAAACAAGGATGATTGCAAATTATGGCACAGGACCAAGCAGTGTTTTGTTCTGTTGTACACAGAGTCACTAGGAATAGGAATCAACTTGATGGTACCTAACACCCATAATGGCATAATGGTACAATGAGCTTGTCAGGAAGATGAAATAAGTTAATACACCAAACAGTGCCTAGTACAAGAAATCCCTCGAGAGATGTTAACTATGATAGTTATTATTTGCTAATTCAGATAAATAATCGGAATCCTGTCCCTTGTAGTCTTCCCTCTGCCTGGCTGCAATAATTCTCTGTGCCCTTCTCTGGACTCTGTTCATATCTTCTGTGTTCATTAAAAGGAAGAAGCATATGAGATCCTGTGCTCTCAGAATATTACTAACACCAAGCATAGCCCAAATGTTTGCTTCCTGATGGCTGAGGTCAGACTCCCCCGAGGACAAACATGTAAGTACTTTCATGACAGCCTCACTCGACTGCTTTAATCTCAGCCTGTGGTCAACAGTGTGCTTCCCTCCATTCCCAAGTCCATCAAGGTGTGCATGAAATTTATACCCACTTTTACCAGTAGTGCAGTGGTTAAAGCACAAAGCTATGAACCAAAAGTTTGGTGGTTCAAGCTCCCTAGCCACTCTGTTGGAAAAAGATGTGCTGTTTACTCCTGTCAAGATTTGCAGCCTTGGAAACCCAATGGGACAGTTTTACCGCATCCTTTATAATTGGTATGAATTAGAATCAAAGTGACAGCAACAAGTTAGAAGAGGATTTGCCTTTTTACCCACACCAGCTACACAGAACCAGCACACTGCTCTGGGAATGTTACAAACTCTTGACTTCGTTAGCTTTTGAACATCTGTGTTTTCTATCTGTAAAGTCTTTCGTTTTCCACTTGTTAACATATGATCTTTCCAGGGCTAACTCAAATACCACCTCTAAAAAATATTTTCTTTTGTTGTTGTTGTTGTTGGGAATATAGGCAGCAGACCATACACTTGTTCAATGATTCCAACAAGTGTAATTCAGTAATACTGATTACAGTTTTCAAGTTTTGCAATAATCTTCACCTTCCTTTTTAGAACTACTCTTTCATTAGCATAAACTCACTGCCCTCTTTAGTTTCCTTTCAAAGTGCATTTGTCAAGTTGATGTCAAGCAGATGTTTCTTTAAAAAAGCACTATGCTCTGCCACTGCTGTAAAACGAGACTGACATTGGAGTTGGAGAGAACTTAGGGGGGGATAAATAATGTATACTGCATTGAAACAGATGAAGGAGAGAACTGTTTAAAAGGGATATGTGATTGGGTATTTTTGTCATGACAGGAGTCCAGAATGAAGGCAGCCCAGTGGAGTAGACTTGGGGGGAGGGATTGTATAACAATAGAAGAATCAAAGAGAAGAGTGAACTGGGGTGAAGGGTTGGCAGGGAGAAAAGTGCAACAATGAATGAATAGAAACCTAAAGTCTCTGTAACCTTTTATTAAGATTAGTAATAATTAAAGGACCCCCCCCCACACACTATACTCAAAACAGACATTCTTTGGCAATTAAGCTAAACTACACTTGATTTAGGGAGCTTTGATGCCCTAGTGGTAAGAAGCTGCACTGCAATCACAAAAGGCCATGGTTCAAATGCACCAATTGCTCCATAGGAGGATGGGCAATGTCTTCCTGTGCAATTTACTGCCTCTTGAAAATCCACTGGAGGGTCAACTATGGATTGATTCCAACCTGACAGTACACATAAGCACGACTTCAGAGGATATGTTGGCCTAAGATATTTTGGGTTTTGGTTTAAAGGTTATCTCAGTGCACTAATTGCGTTGGTTTATCCAGCTGCAATGACTCTGGAGAGTCTGGAGTCCATGAGAATTTGAGATTTTTCTCCACATTTCCCATCTTTTGTTCAGAAATCTTCTACAGCATCGCTGATCAAAATGTTTGGTAACAGTAGCCAGGCACCATCCAGTTCTTTTCCTCTTATGGAAAAGGAAGCAACAAAACATTAACTTCTTGATCACATCTTGAGCCCATGTTTCCCTGTCTTGACTCCAAGAACAAAGCAGAGGTTCCTACACACTTAATAAACCCTAATTTGTGATAACTTGACGCATCTCTGTTGTGTATGATTTCTATGAGGGGAGCACAGATAGTGAGGCTCAGAGAGGAGAAATAACCTGACCAAAGTTATACGAGTCTCAGAGACTGGGCTATTGACATAGCCCCAGACTGTCTCTTTTTTAATTTTTTCAAACTCAAATTCATGAAAGTGGGCCCAGTAAAAGCCACGGGATCTGGTGCTCCACAAGTTCACACTCATATTTGTCATTGATTTATAACCCAGAAACATACAGACACACCTAAACCCAGAAACATACAGACACACCTCAACCCAGAAACATACAGACACACCCAAACCCAGAAACATACAGACACACCCAAACCCAGAAACATACAGACACACCTAAACCCAGAAACATACAGACACACCCAAACCCAGAAACATACAGACACACCCAAACCCAAAAACATACAGACACACCTAAACCCAGAAACATACAGACACACCCAAACCCAGAAACATACAGACACACCTAAACCCAGTAACACACAGACATACAGCCCTAAACCTGTAGACATGTGCACATTCTCAAGGATGTAAATGAGCACATCTGAGGTGCATCAAATCTGTCTTCACCGTCCACATGTTGTCTCTTCGTGCTAAGCCTTGAATCATATAACCTGCTTGCCTTCTGGGTGCCTGACTCTCGATGGCCACAGGTACCCAGGAAGCTGGCTGTAGGTATACAAACTCTGGAAGCTCAAATGGGCCTCGGGAGGATGGAACAGGACACAGATCAGCTTAGAGCCCCGTTTCTGACTCTACAAACATTTGATCAAATATAGAAAAAAGTAAAAGGCTATCCCCAGGGAGTGCAGAAGAACTGATAGCTGGAATGGGAAACAAGAAAACTATGGTGTGTGTCTGAGGCTGCATCCTAAGTCCTCTGGGCACCTGGGCTTAATGCTCAAGTACAGGACATGCCATCTTTGGTGTAGCTCCCAGAGATGCTTAAAGCTGGACCCTCAAAGACTTATTCTCAGTGACAAGAAAGCCCAAGAGAAATTGCTTCATATCTAAGATTTGGGAAATATCGGAAGAGTCTATTGAGTTCTGCTTTTTTGTGAAGAAAGAATATCTTATAAGCTTTTTTAGTAACAGTGCCTACAGACCTGTGCTTTGTCTGAGTTTATGGTTTAAATTTGTATTTCAGGAATTGATTGTATACTTTCAAGGTAAGCAATTCATGTACAGTTGGTTCCACTTAATGTACAGCTGATGACACTTTTGGCGCATCTGGTAAAATCCAGTGCAGGAGGGTATATGCTCTTCTCAGGCTGCACATGATTCCCTCAGATAAAAGCTCTTTGGAAATGAGCTCAAAATCCCACATAAAAATACATGAGAGGAAACAATTTAGCAGATTGTCGTTATTGTTATGTGCCATCAAGTGACCTATGACACATAGTGACCCTATGAACAATGTCTCTGAACCTTTCTTATCCTGAGTCAACCTCACCATCTCTGAAATACCTGACTCATTAACATGTTAATCCATCTCATCCAAGGTCTTCCTCTCCTGTGCTTCTAAGCATGATGCCCTTCTCCAAGGACTGGTCCCTTCTGATAACATGCCCCAAGTATGTCAGACAGAGCTTCAAAATCCTTGCCTCCAAGGAGCAACCATTTCCAGAATAGACTTAGTAGTTCTCTTGGCAGGCTATGGTATGTTCAATACTCTTATCCAGCACCACAACTCAAAGGCATCAATTCTTCTTTTCATCCTTGGTCATTGTCCAGCTGTCAGTTGCATAACAAACAATTGAGAAGACCATGTCCTGGATCAGGTACATCTCAGTCTCTAGACAGACATAATTGCTCCTTCGCATTCAGGAGAGGTCCTTGAACACAGTCTTAGCCAGTGCAACTTGGCTTTAGATTTCCTGACTGATGGTGTCAAAGGTGTTGATTGTTGATCTGAGCTAGATGAAGCCTATCATGCCAATTGGGTGGTGAGGCTTTTTGTTTTCATGATGTTGAGATACAATTAATATTGAAGGCTATTGTTGTTGTTGTTGTTATGTGCCGTCGAGTCGCCTGTGACTCATAGCGACCCTATGTACAACAGCCCTAAACTCTGCTCTGTCTTGTGCCAATCGCACTATCTCTGACACTCCCATCCCAATTATCCCAGTCACTGAATCAATCCACCTCATAGAGGGCCTTCTTCTCCTGCGTTGTCCCTCCACCCTCCCAAGCATGATGTCCTTCTCCAAGGACCTGTCTCTACTCACAACATGTGCAAAGTATATTAGACGGAGCCTCAGAATCTTTGCCTCCCAGGAGCCACCCGGTTTAACCCTTTCCAGGACAAATCTGTTTGTTTTCCTAGCAGTCCATGGTATTCTCAATACTCTTCTCCAGCACCACAGCTCAAAGGCATCAATTTTCTTTCTATCCTCCTTGGTCATTGTCCAACTCTCTGATGCATCACAAGTGATTGCGAAGACCATGGCCTGTATCAGACCCACCTTAGTCTCCAGAGAGACACCATTGCTCTTCAGTACTTTGGAGAGGTCCCTAACAGCAGACTTTCCCATGGCAATGGGCCTTTTAATTTCCTGGCTGCTGATGCCTAGACTGTTGACTGTGGAGCCAAGCAGACTAAAGCTGTGTACAATCTCAATCTCTTCACCCTCCATCCTGATGCTGCCAATTGGTCCAGTGGTGAGAATCTTTGTCTTCTTGACATTGAGCCTCAATCCATATTGGAGGCTGCAGTCCTTGACACTCTGCAGCAGGCGCTTCAGGTTCTCTTCAGTTTCAGCAAGCAGGGTTGTGTCATCCGCATAACGCAGATTGTTAATAAATCGTCCACCAATCTTGACCCCACATTTCTCCTCATAGAGCCCAGCCTCCTGGATAATCTATTCTGCATATAGGTTGAAAAGGTATGGAGATAAAATGCATCCCTGGCGTACACCCTTCCCAATTTTGAACCATACAGTGTTCCCTTGCTCTGTTCTGACGACTGCCTCCTGGTCCAAGTATAAGTTTTGCATTAAAACGATCAAGTGTTCTGGGATTCCCATTCTTCTAAGAGTCAGCCATAGTTTGTTATGATCTACACAGTCAAATGCCTTTGCATAGTCAATGAAACACAGATAGACATTCCTCTGGTATTCCCTGCTTTCAGCCAAGATCCATTTAACATCAGCTACAATATATTCTGCAGTACTTTTCAAGTCCTCCTCAATTTTGACAAGCAAGCTTGTTGTCATCTGTACAGCTAGGTTGATAATCCAGCACCACATTCTTCTTCATAAAGCCCAGCCTCTTGAATGATCTGTTGAGCACAAAGATTAAAAAAGTATGGACAAAGCACGTTCTTGATGTACTTCTTTCTTGATTTTGAACCATGAGTGTTTTCTTATTCTGTATTGCACGAACACAGTCGGGTGTTCTGGGATTCTCATTCTTCTCAATGTTAGGGACAATTTGTTGTGAGAGATAACGAAAAAAAAAAAAAAACCAAGCTCATTGTCAATGAGTCAGAATCAACACATAGCTGACCCTCCAGCAGGTTTTTAGAGCCTGTAAATGGCATGAGGAAATGGCTCAGCTTTTCCATGCAGCAGCTGATGGATTTGAACTGGCTACTTTTGGGCTGGCAGTGCAAATCCACACTCATGAGGCTACCAGAGCTTCCTTATGGGAGAGATATTGTTTGTTGTTATGTGCTGTTAAGTTGCCTGTGACTTATAGTGGCCCTATGTACAACAGCCTCAAACTCTGTTCTATCCTGTGCCAATCTCACTGTCTCTGACACACCTACCTCCACTACCCCAGTCACTGAATCAGTCCATCTCTCCTGCGCTGTCCCTCCACCCTCCCAAGCATGACATCCCTCTCCAAGGTCTGGTCCCTCCTTGCAACATGTCCAAAGTATGTCAGCCAAAGCTTCAAAATCCTTGCCTCTAAGGAACAGCCTGGTTTAACAGGACAACCTGTTTATTCTCTTAGCAGTCCATAGTATATTCAGTACTCTTCTCCAGTACCACAGCTCAAAGGCATCAGTTCTCCCTCTATCATCCCTAGTCATTGTCAGTGAGACATAGTAGCCATGAAAACCAGGAAGAAAAAAACCTAAAGAATTTAAAATATTAGAACAATTCTGACAAAAACTATAACATGATTAAATTTCAAATGATTCAGGGATAAAAAATCAAAATCACAGAAATAGAATGAGACATTATTGAAAAGAATAGGTGGCTTAGGGAAAGAAATAGAAAGTCTAAAAATAAAATCTGTAATCATTGCAATTAAAAATACTTCAGAGAGTGAATTCACCAGTAGATTAGGTAGAACTGGGGAAAGAATCAGATGTTGGGAAGGTAACTCATTGAGATAAAAGAGGGCTGAGAAGGCAGCCACTGTAACAGATACAAGATGGTGTGGTGAGTGGCTTTCGAATTATTACAGCTCAGCAGTTCTAAAAAGGTTTTAAGGCAGCTCATAAGGCCCACTAGGGTCCCTGGTGGTTCAGTGGTTACTGTACTTGTTAGAACAAAACGTTAGTGGCTGGAATCGATCAGTCTTCTTGTGGGAGTAGGACGTGGCCTTCCTTCCTTCCGTAAAGATTAACAGCATTAGAAATCTCAAGGGGCACAATTACTCGGTCCCATAGGGTTACTATGAGGCCAAATCATTTTTTTCTTTCTTAATTGTGATTTGAGTGAAAGTTTGAAAGCAGCTTGGTGTTTCATTCCATCATTTATAGTTGCCTTGTTTTATAACAGTCATTATAATCCTCACAATGTAATCTCACTTTTCCCATTTCCTGCCTGTAATTCTCATTCCTCCTCTTTTCTGACTTCTGGGGTTTTATCATTGGGCAGTGACTTAAGGTTGACTGTTCTAAGGAGTGAGTGACTCCCTGAAGTTGTTGGTCACCTTGTAGGCCTGTCTATTGTTTGGCTGAAATTTGAGACAAAGGAGTGACTTTTGTTCCAGTTTTGAAGGGTGACTAAGGGTCATAATTTCAGGCATTCTATCAATCTCTATTGGGCTAGTTAGGCTAGATATAGAATAAATTTGGTACAGGCTTTTGTTTTTAAATAAAGCACACAGTACAGTAAGACACCAGGGCTTAGTGAGCACCTACTATATGTGCCAAGCACTGAGCGGGGTGCTGAGACTGCATGGAGGAGAGAGACCGATTCCAGCTCTCAGTTTAGTAAGAAACTTGTTTCAGTCAAGAGAAAAGCCCTTCAATCCATGATGAGTGGTGTGCCTGTATTACAGAGCACAGAGTGAGGATGATGAGAGACTCTAAGCAGTACATGACTCCTCCAGTTCTCCAGGGCAGCTGGGAAGTAGGGAAACCATCCTCATTTCATAGGGAATGGACTGCACTAGGTTTCTAGAACTTCTGTAACAAAGCCTCACCATAAAGCAATGTGAAACAGTTGAAATGTATTCTCTTATGCTCCCTCTGACATGCTGATTCCTCCAGCTGCTGCTGGTTGCTGACAGTTCTTTCTTACAGCTGTGTCACTTCACTCTCTGGCTTGTTCATCACATGACATTTTCCCTGTGTCATCTTTCTTGAAGTCCAAATATCCCTATTATTTTGTTTTTGTGTGTGTGTGTACCGTCAAATCGGATCTGACTGGTACAAGAGGAGATGGTCCCTCTTTTTCCAGGAGAGCACCTGGTGGATTCAAACAACACACCTCTGGGATTGCAGTACAGTTTCTTGCCACTAGGCCACCAGAGCTCACCAAATATCCCTATTCTTATAAGGACACTGGTTGTTTTGGATCTAGAGTCTACCCTAACACAATCTGAGTACATGTTAACTTTCTTGCATTGGCCAAAATCGTTATTTCCAAAGACAGTCACATTCACACTTATTGGAAGTTAGGACTTCAACATATTGCTTTTGGGGACATAATTCAACCTAACAATAGGGACTGAAGCCCAGATGGATGAACAGTTTGTTTAATGTCACATGGCAGTGTGCCTGGGGCATGGAACCCAGGACTTCAGAGTCCCTAGATTGTGCTGTGTACAGAATGACCCCGCCCTGAGTCACACAGGGCCCTCAGAGTGACAGCTTCCGTGGGTTCCTCATTCCCAGACCACCCAGCAAACCTTCCCATCCCAGCATTAATTATGCCTCCTAGGGGTTAATTTGTGAGGAGACACTGCAAATGGTTATTTAAATCGCAATTATGAAATCGTGCTGGGGGTTCTTTACATAATAGGTAATTATGTGCAACAGAAGTGAGTAAACAATACAGTCAACTCTATTTAGCTCTTTGCACAGAACCCAGAGTTAATCCTGGGGAGCAGCCAGCTTCAGTTGATATCTATTTAATAATCTTATTAAATCCAAAGGGCAGTTGCTTTAGAAACCTCTGAGACGCCGTGGCTTGCCAAGGCCTCAGCTCTTGGGTATTTGAAATGGATTTCCCATGACGCTTGGCAATTTCCTGCCCTGTAGCTTATCATTCCTCTCATTTCCAGCTGAAATGTTTTTATTAGTTTCCTACTTGTATGCTTGTGGAGATTCTCATTGGCTGAACTTTGTACTTTTATGTCTACTCATTCACTCACTTCTTCAGCCGGGGAAGATTATATAGATTTTAAGTCCACTCAAAAATGATTTCTTGCATCCCCTAATGTGTGAATTTATTCTTCCCTTCCATTATGAATTCACCCATTTCTTCCATTTGCTTGCGCTTTGTTCACTCATTTTTCTCAGTTATTCATTTGTGCATTCAGCCATTTCAGTCAGTTCATTCACCCAGTTGTTTATTCTTTCTTAGCTCTGGTGGCTTAGTGGCAAGAAGCTGCACAACAATCCTGAAGGCATGTGGTTCAAATCCACCAGCTGCCCTTCAGGAGAAAGATAGGCAACTTCCTCCCGTGTGATTAACTGCCTCTGAAAACCAACCAGAGAGACAACTATGGGTTGGTTCTGACTCGATAGTACATAACAACATTCATCTTTAGTTGACTGCTTGCTGCTAATTGATGATTGCATTCTTTTAGGCATGACTTCATTCATTGACTAATTTTTTGCTCATTTGTTCACTTACCTATTTCTTCATTCACCGAATGTGTACTGCCTGCACAGCAACTTAGTCTGCTGGCTGTGTTGGTCCTACGTGATCAAGCTTTGCATGCACTTCCGGTATTTTTTAAACATTTCACAGAAAATGCACACAGCCATATTTTTAAGTAGGCTCTTTATTGAAGTACAGTATACATAAAACATGCTGATAAGGCAATGCAAACAACCTGATTAAGGTTCCCAGAGACCAATGCCTGGTAACCAGTGCCCAGACCAAGGAACAAAAACATTACCAGAACTTCAGAAGCTCTCTTGGGCCCCTTTCAGTCACTAACCCCCGAAAGGACTAATAGTCTAACTTTTAAAAGCATGGATAGCTTTGTCTGTTGCATTTTTTATAAGCTGACTCGTACAGTATGCACTTTTCTTTATCAGCTTTCCTTTGTGCCCATAAGCTTGGTTCCCATGGTTTCCAGTTGTAGATCATTCGGTCTCATTGCTTTGCAGCAGTCATTCATGGGAATATGTCACAAATATTTATCCCTTCATTTGCTAACAAAAGTTTGGGAGTACACATTCTGGCCTCTAGGAGACACACAGGCAACACTGAGCCTGCAAATCCTACTCAGGGCTCTCAGCTCCTAGTAACGCCTTTGAAGCAGCCCAGAAGCTCAAAAACCAATGTCTATGAACTTTCTGAACTTTGTATATAATTTAAAATTATAAGTATAAAATTAAAATAAAATAAAATAATAATAAAATAAATAAAATAAAATAAAATAAAAGAAATTACTGTGGAGGAGCAAGAGAAGGAAAGAAGGGGAATTGGAGGCAGTGTTTGCAGGAAATGGATGCTAGTTTAGCGAAATCCCAAACTGAATGGAACTTGAGCCAAAGCTTCCACCTCAGTGGGGCTGGGCACGCTGCAAGGCTCCCAGTGCCTCCTTATGAAGCCCTGAGCCTCAGTGACTGGCCAGGCCAGGAGGGCAGAGCTCGTGGGGACAGGAAGGAAGCCCTTGGAGGGACTTGTGAGGGAAGCTCTGACCCAGCCCAGGAGGAAAGTGAAGCAGAAAAGCCAGAAGCCCTCAAGTCAAATAGTTAGCTTTATCTCATTCTAAGTCTCCTCGACAGAGGAATAATCCATAACTGGACTTGTTCCAATTAAAAAAACACAACACATCAGTATGTCTTAGCTATTATTATTTCTGTGACTACGTTTTCAAAATCAAACACATTTATGCTCTGAAAACAAAACCCAAATCCTCCGTTTTGCACAGTGCTGATTTTGCATAATGGAATCGAACCATGTCAGTAAGTGAGAAATGGATGTGTTACAGACAGGACTGCTCTAAGGGTTTCTATACCAGTGTGCCCACATCTTTTGACTTGATAAGGGATGTTGTTGCTGTTGTTATGTGCCGTCGAGTTGAGAATGCCTGACCTGTAGTAGCCCTGTGAACAGCTCATCTGAACCCTGTCCTATCCTGTACCATCCTCATCATCTCTGACACACTAGAGACCATTGCTGCACTCACCATGTCCGTCCTTCTCACTGATGGTCTTCCTCTCCTTTGCTGACCCTCCATCTTTCCTAGCCTGGTGTCCCTGCTAAGAGATGGGATAAGCTTATCCTCACCTTCAACTGTAACTGTTGCTAGGTACCTTAGAGCAGACTAGGATTCATCGCAATCCTGTGAGCAACAGGTCTGGACAGATGGTGCCCCATCCTGCACCATCCTCACAGTCTCTGATATGCTTGAGCCCATTGTTACAGCTGCGTGTCAATCCATCTGGTTGAGAGTCTTCCTTTCTTTCTCTGACCTTCCACCTTTCCCAGCATGGTGTCTCTTTCTAAAGACTGATCCTTTCTGATGAGAAGTCCAAAGTATGTGAGATGAAGTTTTATCTCTTTGTCTCTGAGGAGCACCCTGGCTGCACTTCCTATAAGATTTTAATGTTGTTGTGATGTGCCATTGAGTTGCTTGTAACTCATAGCCACCCTATCTACCCTCTGAACTCTATCTGAACTTTGCTCTATCCTGAGTTGAACTTGTTGTCTGTGACACTCATACCCCCTTTGTCCCAGTCACTGAGTCAATCTATCTCATCAAGGGTCTTCCTCTCTTGTACGGTCCCTCCACCCTCCCAAGCATGATGTCCCTCTCCAAGGACTGGTCCCTCCTTTTTTTTTTTTTTTTGGTCCCTCCTTGCAACAAGACCAAAGCATGTCAAATGAAGCTTCAGAATCTGTGTTTCCAAGGAGCCAGCCTGGTTTCACCCTCTCTAGGATGAACCTTTTGGAAGCAGGAGTAACATCTACTTCCTAAATAACATACCTCTGGAAACTCTGTGAACTTTGATACATGTCAATAGATTGTAGAGGGGTTTCAAGCCTTTTGTTCATGCGGTCACTATGAGTCGTGCTCGACTCGAAGGCTATCAACAAAACAACAGGATGAATCTGTTTGTTCTCCTCTAGCAGTCCATGGTATATACAATACTCTTCTCCAGCACCACAGCTCAAAGGCTTCAATTCTGCTTCAGTCATCACTAGGCATTATCCAGCTTTCTGATGCATAGCAAATAATTGCAAAGACCATGGCCTATGTCAGGGGCACCTTAGGCTCCAGACTGACACTGTTGCTTTTCAGGTCTCTGGAGAGGTCCCTGACTGTAGACTTTCCCAATGCAATTTGTCTTCTGACCAAGATTTTAATAGATATCAACAAAATATTTTGAAATTGTGTACTACTTTATATTTACATTCCTAATATGTGGGACCCACCTTTTGCTCACAGTCACCTGTTTTCCTGGTGAGGATGCCACATTCAAATTGTTGAACTCCTTATGATCTGGCTGCCCACTCATCCTTTGAGGTTGCCTGATGGTGTAGCCTCAGGTCATTCTAGGTGACATCCTCTGGGTCTGATCTCACTCAGTTACATTTTTACCGTGGGATCTTGCTAGGGAGTAAGGCCTATCAGCATCCTGGGGGCCAGGCCCTCTTCTCAGTGTTAGGAACACAGAGACAAATCAAAGTGGGTCTTTCATTTCTAAGGTTCAAGACTAGTGATGGAGATATATCTTGAGCTTTTCTTCCTGGAATTCTAGACACATAGTCAAATCTGAAGAGTTTGATGAAATTTTATGTAAAGAGATCTCAAAGAAATTGGTATCTGATTGGCTGTGAAAGGCCATCTGAAAGTAATTGTCCTTTGAGTCAAATCCCAACTGTTTTGTTTTTGGTAGAGGAGTGAGGCAAAGAAGAGAAAGCAGCCATTAAAGAAGTTTATCCATTCATACACCTCTTGAATGACTGGACTTTAGCTCTTTGAGGGGTATTGAAAGAGTCAGTATAGAATCATTGACATACTGTGTTTCACCATTGGGAGCCATTGGTAAAAGTTCCTCACCCTAAAAATGAAACTTCTTCCTGTTGAGTTAATTCAGACATGTAGAGATCTTATAAGACAGAATAGAACTCCAGAGAGTTTCAAAGGTCTTTGAAGCAGATTGCAATAGCTTTCTCTCATAGAATGTCTGGTGAGCAGCGTATCATTGACCTTTCAGTTAGCAGTGGATTGCTTTAACTGGAACACCTCCAAGGCTACTGAAAAGGCTTCTCAAGGGATGTTAGTTCTTTGGTATTTCTGGCTGCCATTTGGGTGGTTTAAGGAAACTATAAGGGATGACTAAGCAAGGCTTCCCAGATGGAAGTGAGGGTTAGGGGTGAGGGTAAGTGGTGGCATTTAGCCCTGACAGTGCATGCTGCAGCTGAGTAAAGCAATGGTACACAGCTGGAAGACTTCTGGGAAGAGTCACAGGGCTATATGGAGTGTGACTGACACCTAAGATGGAATAGAATTTATGAAGATACTGAGGCTTTACAATGACTGGGAATATTGTTCCAGTTTTGGAGATGAGGAAACAAATGGTGGGTAAGTAGGTGGAGAGGAAATGAATTCATTTTGAGACATACTGAGTTTGAGAAGCCTCTATTACAACTAAGAGCTGTCTGAACTCGATGTTGGAAATGCAGAGACTGATGGAAGGGGTTGGTGTGGAGGATTTGGAGCTGAATAACACCTCTG
Source organism: Elephantulus edwardii (assembly GCF_000299155.1). Taxonomy (NCBI): domain Eukaryota; kingdom Metazoa; phylum Chordata; class Mammalia; order Macroscelidea; family Macroscelididae; genus Elephantulus; species Elephantulus edwardii. The sequence goes on along the minus strand of NW_006399902.1, from coordinate 3,035,860 downwards.
AAGTCCTCTCTGGTGCTATAGCCAGTGAGACCCTCTCCTCTGTCACTTTCCATCTTTCACCGCACCTCTCCTCTTCACACAGGGTGTGACAAAAAAAAAAAACAACACCAGTTAACTGTGGGGGGAGTGGGGAGGGAGGAAAATATGCAACACTGAATAAATGAAAACATCCAACTTTTCTGTTAACTTTCATAAAAATCATAATAGGAAAGAAGGGGAAAACCCCCAACACCCCAACAGTGATATCAGAAAGGAAGTGGTTTGGACAGTGTAACTACCACCAAATCAATTGTCTATGATTTATTTAATTTTTATATTGGTTGGCACTTCTAAAATGACCAAGGTGCACTCTGTTGTTTGGCTGAGCTCCTTCAGAGTTTATGGAGCACCTCCTCTGTGGAAGATAAGGAGTTTAGGACTAGCTTAAAATAGAGTAACATGAGTGAAGGAATCTGGACAAAACAAACACAGTTATCCTGAGGAGGTGCATTGCTGCTGCTCTCACAGGTGGACCAGAGCCTGCCTTCCACAGTCGGGGCAGCCTTGTCTCTCTGGAAGTCCCTTACTCTGGAACCCTTCCACCTAGGATTAAAGGGATAATTCTTTTGGAAGTCAGCTGCTAAGGTATTGGCCTGAATACTCTGACTCTTTGAGAGTCCTTGCTTGGACATAGAAGAAAAGGTGGCATGTCTCACCATGGCCTCAGGCCCAAGCCATTTTCTCCAAACAAATTTTGCCACCACAAATCCAACAATCTAGTTTCTCATTTGACTCTTATTAGCAAAGATGATTTGCTTACAGGGTTTTTGAAGGTTAGTGGCCAGTCTTCTTTCCTTGTCTATCTTCATCTAGAAGTTTTGCTGAACCCTGCCCACCAGGGATGACACTGCTGGTATTTGAACCTAGACCATTTCGAACAGAAAGGGGAATACTGCCTTGTTTAAAATCAAGGGAGATATACATCAAGGTTGTATCCTCTCTCTATAGCTATTCAACCTGTATGCTGAGCAAATCAGTAAGTGGGACTATATGAAGAAGGAAGTGGCACAAGATTGAAGGAAGACTCATTAACAAACTTGTGTTAAGCAGATGACACAATCTTGCTTGCACAATGTGAAGAAGATTTGAAGGACTTATTGCAAGTAAGTTGCATCTCAAGATCAAGAAAACACAAATCCTTGCTACTGGACCAATAGACAACATAATGATAAATGGACTAAAGATTGAGTTTCTCCCAGAACTTAACTAAGAAGAGAAGACTGAGTTTCTCAACAGTTTCATTCTACCTGGTTTGGTAAAGCCAGGTAAATCAGTTTACCTGATTGTACTTCCTCAGTAACCTTCTTGGTAACAGTCAAGAAAGCAAAAGATGTGTTGCGCTGGAAAAAGCAGCAGTCAAGGAGCTTTCTAAAGTTCTTACGAGCTAGGATGTCAGCTTGAAGACTAAGGTACACCTAATCCAAGCCTTGTTGTTTTCACGTGTTTCCTGTGTGTCTGAGGATTCAAGACTTACAATGAGGAACAGACATATGTTTCCTTGACTTCAGTTCTAACAGGTTTCATTACCTTTCTGAGTCTCAGGTGTTGCATTCATGAAATGGAGAGAACAGTTCCTGCCTCCCATAGTGAGAAACTGTAGGGAGGGTGACTGAGACAATGAAAAGGTCAGTTCTCAGCGTGGGAGGCAGTTTTCTCACACTTAGACTTCGACTCAAAGTACTAAACAAAAAAGCCACTATCTTTCCTGCCTCTCTAGCCCACTTTCTTATTTATCATCCTTTACCTTTGACTTTATTTTCAAACTTAGAAGAGTTTTTAGAAACTACACAACCCAGCCCCCTTGTTTTACAAGAGAAATTGAGATCCAGAGATGAAGAGCAATGAGCTTAGGCCCAGACTCCCATCCAAGGGTCCTAGCCTTTGCCCTTGTACAACTAGATCATACCTCTCACCTCTCTCAAGTCCTTTCTGACCTAGTTTTGGAATTCTTTCCACATATGTTAACCAAAGCCAGAAACCAACATATGGAAAGGATGCCTTCAAATGACTAAATTTCTTCGGGGCTGTTTTTCTTTTTAAATTTCCTCTCTGACTCCATCCACCCAGATTTTCTAATGTAAACTGACTGCCAGTTTCATTCCAATAGAAACTCCTATGATCCATCACCCATATGAACGCCACATGCTACTGATGTCATTACATTTGCTTAAAGTCTCCTCTGACCCTGTTGCAGGAATTCTGCTCACAGGGCTTTGGAGCTGATGCTTGCTCATGACAGCTTGAGGGGCTGCCTCACAGGACTGTGTTCCAGAAAGTTAGAAGGCTGTGACCTTTAGAAGCACGTTGCCAGGCCTCTCCTCCAGGCTCCTCTGCAACACATTAACCTTGTAGCTTATAGACAAGCACTTATCTGTTTGCACTATTTGGGGACTATTATTGTAAGAAGAAGGACTTAATTTGGGAAAATTTAAGACAGCACACACACAGAGATATATTTTACCTCTCAAACTTTCTTTTTATACCAAGAAAGAGCAAATCTTTTTAAAGGTTTCTTTATCCTTAAAAATATTCTAAATGTGCATCCTTCAAGCACATGTCAAATGTGTGAAATGTTAGTGTTTTATCACTTATATAATCCTGCCCTCTTGCCTTTTTTCTGCTGCTGCAAAGGGCTTGACAAGCGAATTACCCCTGCATCATGTCATAGTCAATTTCTCTTTGCCAGATGAGGATTTATCTTCTTAATCCCCTATGAGAGACTGATCAGAGTTACTGGCCCATGGAGAGATGAGGCCTGGCGGCCAGAAGATTGCATTTCCGATTTGTCAGCACCTTCCACACACTGCTCATAATTGCTACCATCTTATGAGCACCTATTGTGTGCCAGGCACTGTACTATGTGCCTTTCAAAATCCATAATTTCTAACCTTCATGGTCTCTGTCCACTTTGTTGGCTGTATCAAACTGTCATTCTTGTTTGCTGTACCAAATTGTCGAGCCAAAGCTTGAGGCTATCATCTGAAGCATCACAACACAAAGATAGGGCATTGCTTAGCTCATACAGAAAGGGATCAGATCAAGATACCTTCAGTGGTGGACACTGGCTCTCTGGCAGGCAGACCACTCCTCCCAAGCTGTGTGCTTTCACAACATTTATTAATGAAATCTGTACACGGCTCTTGTTGTTTCCTGGTGGCTCATTTACTATCTTCAAATTGGTTCTGATTCATAGCGACCTTCCACCAGATTTCCAAGATGATAATTCTTAACAAGAGGTGTCTGCCCATCTTTCTCCCAAGTTTCAACTAGTGGGTTCAAACTTCTGGGGCTATGTAGATTTTTGATTAGCAGCATGGAACACTACCAACAAAGCCACCAGAGCTTCTATTAAATTCATATGCTGAGCAGTTAATCCAAGAATTGGTTGATAGAAAGAAGGATGGGACATCCATCAGCGTTGAAGGAAGAGTCATTAACAACCTGTGATTTGCAAATGGCACATTCTTGCTGGAAGTAAAGAGGATTGGAAACACTCTCTGATGATGATCAAACTCTGCAGCCTTCAGTATGGATACCTCAACATACCACCCCCTCCAAAATCCTCACAACTGGACCAGTAAACAACATTATGATAATAGATTTGGTTATACTTGGAACAGCTACCAAGTCCCATGGAAGCAGCAGTTAAAAAATTTGCATTGGAAAAAAAAATTGCATTGGGCAAAAATATGTTAAAATAAATATTGGGCAAGTGTATTTGCAAACGCCATTTTTTAAAATCTTAGAAAGCAAAGGAAAAAAGGGACTCTCACAGGGCTAGATTGATACAAGGTCTACAACAGTAGGCTTGAACATACTTACTATGGTGAGGAAGGTGCAGGACTGGACAACACTTCATTCAGTTATAAGCAGGGTCTCTAGGAGTCAGAGATGACTCCATGGCATGGAATAATTATTACTTACAGTTATGTGACATGTGATATATACCTTTACATTGTTTATCATCTATGCCCCCAATTGCCCCAACTACAATATTATGAGCATTATGAGAAAAGATAAGTTTTTTTAACAAAATATTTTATTTTACTTTATATTGGTTTGCATATATAACTTATATGCATTCTATTTCATTCATGCATGTTGTGTTTCACACATTCCTCCCTTCCCATTTTGTTTCATGCAATTACTCATATATGTTATGTTTTAGAAAATTCATTGCCACTGATCTGTGCCTACTATTGTCCACTCTTTTCAGGTCCCCATTAGATCTTTCCTCATTCCTTCATCCCACCTTCCATCTGCCCACAAAACTCCATTATCCTAGTGATTTCACCCCTCCCCATTTTTTTGTCCCCTTCCCCAACCTCTTTCCCCTTTTGGACTTTTATAAACATCTTACTAGTTATATCTCTTTTAAAAGTTTTATTTAATATTGGTTTATATACATTGTGTTTTTAAAAAAATATATATTGTGTTTCATGCATTGCTTCATTCACACTGCTTTTCACATTGGTCCCATATATTGTTTTATAATATTAACCACCATTGATCTATGTCCATGATTACCCCATTTTCCAGGTCCTTACTGGATCTTTCCTAATTCCTTCACCCCATTGCTCTGCCTAACAAACTCTGAGACCTTGATGTTTGCTTCCTTTCCCCCTTTGGGCTTTGGTACACATCTTACTGTAATCATTCTATGTTTACATAATGATCTTATGAAGTCTTTGTCTTTCTGAGATTGAATTAGTTCACTCAGCATAATGTTCTCTAGCTTCTTTCATATATTTTTCAAAATCACTCCTCCTGAGTGTTGCATAATATTCCACCATGAGAATGTACCACAATTTCTCAATCCATTCTTTTGTTGATGGACATTTTGGCTGTTTCCATGTTCTTGTTTTTGTGAATAATACTACTGTGAACATTAATGTACAAATCTCCATTTGTGTCTCAGTTCTGTGTTCCTCAGGATATATCCCAAGCAGTGGAATAGCTGGGTCATATGGAATTTCTGTGTTAAGCTTCTTGAAGAAACACCAAAATGCCTTCCAGAATGGTTGTACCATTTTACAATACCACTAACAGAATAAAAGAGTTACAATCTCTTCACTGCTATAGGGATGAGATTATATCTCATTGTGGTTTTGATATTCATCTTTCTTATTGCCAGTGATTTTGAACATCTCTTCATGTATCTGTTAGCTATCTGAATGTCTTCCTCTATGAAAAGTCTTTCCATGTCTTTTGCTCATTTTGTAACTGGATTACCAGTCTTTTCCTTGTGGAGGCCCTGTACAATTTTATAAACTTTCATTATGAGATCCTTGTCTGAGATGTCCTTGCCAAATGTTTTTCCCCCTAGTCTTTAGGCTTTCATTTTACTCTACTGGAAAAGAATTTTGATGCACACAGGGACTTAATTTTTAGAAGGTCCTATTCATCTATTTTATCCTGTCCTGGTTGTGCATTTTTGTCTATACTGACAAGCCCAAAACTCCAGGAATTTACGCATATCAATTGACCTGTTTCAATAAACAGGTGCTGCCCTGGACATGCTACCAGGTTGTGTTAAGAAATCTGGAGGACAACCACTTGGCCAATTGACTGGAAAAGATCCATGTTTATTTCTATTAAAAAAAAAAGTGACCTGACAGAGTGTGAAAATTATCAAACAATATCATTACTATCACATGCAAGCAAAATTCAGCTGAAAATTATGAAAAAAAATGACTAAAACAGCACATCAACAGCTTCCAGATGTGCTGGGTACCTCTAGAAGAGGCCATGGCACTGGGATAGTGTAGCCCATGTTAGATGGATCTTAGCCAAAAGCAGGAAGTACCAAAGGAATGTCTATCTGTGTTTCATTGACTATGCAAAGGCATTTGACTGTGTGGATCACAATAAACTGTGTCTAACTCTGAGAAGAATTGGAATCCTAGAACACTTGATCATGCTAATGCAAAAGCTATACTTGTACTAGGAGGCAGTCCTCAGAACAGAGCAAGGAAACACTGCATGGCTCAAAATCAGGAAAGGTGTACACCAGGGATGCATTCTATCTCCATACCTTTTCTAACCATATGAGGAACAGATCATCTGGGAGTCTGGGCTGTATGAGGAGGAAAATGGCATCAGGATTTGAGGAAGACCTAACCACCTGAGATATGCAGATGGTATATCCTTGCTTGCCAAGATTGAGGAGGACCTGCAGAAGGTCAAGTATTGCAGTCTTTACAATGGATTGAAACTCAACACCAAATAAACAAAGATTCTCATCACTAGGCTAATTGACAGCATCGTTATACAAAATGAAGAGATTGAGAATATTAACAGCTTCAGTTTGCTTGGCTCCACAATCAACATTCTTGGTACTAGCAGCCAGGAATCTGAAAGACAAGTTGCATTGGGAAAATCTGCTGTCATGGACCTCTCCAGAGTACTGAAGAGCAATGATGTCAGTCTGGAAACTAAGGTGCACCTGATTATGGTCTTTGCAATTGCTTGCTATGAATCAGAAAGCTGGACAATGACTAGGGATGATGAAAGAAGAATTTGAGTTGTGGTGCTAGAGAAGAGTATTGAAAATACTATGAACTGCTAAGAGAATAAACAGGTCCATACAGGAGAGAGTGAAATCAGGCTGTTCCTTGGAAGCAAGGGTTTTGAAGCTCCATCTGATATGCTTTGGGCATATGCAAGGAGGGACCAGTTTTTGGAATGGACCATCAGGCTTGGAAAGATAGAGGAACAGCACCAGAGAGGAAGATGCTGGGTGAGATGGATTGACTCAGTGACTGGGGTAATCAGCATAGGTATGTCAGAGACGATGCAATTGGCTTAGGATAGAGCAGGGTTCAGAGCTGTTGTACATATGGTTGCTGTGAGTTGGTGTTGTCTTGATGGCACTTAACATCAACAGTCTAACTTAAGGGTATTTTTTCACTGCTGAATCTCCAGCTCTTAGAACATTTCCCAACACATGAATTCTTATTGTATGAATATATAAAGGAATAATGTTTGCTAGGTTGGGCCTAAGGGACATGCTGTTATGTGTCATTGAGTCAGAATCTATTCATAGTTGACTGTCCAGAAGGGTTTCAGAGGTAGTAAGTCACTCAGAAGGAGATTTCACATATTTCTCCCCAGAAGCACCTAATAGGTTTGAACTTGGTGTCTTTGGGTTGGCCATGTAACTCCTTACCACTAGATCACAAGAGCTCCCATACAGACACTAGATACTGACCAGGGGATGCTTTAGAGCAGGGATCTAGATTGTACAGATTAGGCAACAGTCTTAGGGAGGAAATGAATTGAGCAAGATAAGTTGTTGAGCAAGATGCAAAATCGTAGAGAGCCGGTGTCTAAGCTTCTGAACTTTTCTCCTGAGTGTTCTCCTGAACACTTGCCATGAGAGATCCTTGCTCTCTGTTGTGCCCTTGCCCAAGTCTTTTGTTCACTGCAGTGTGGTCCCCACTCCACTTGTTTCCCTTCACCACAGACAGAGCTCTTTTCATCGCTCATTGCTATATCCCCAGGACTAGCCTCAGAGCCTGGAGCAGTGTAAACAACATGCAGGTGGTTTTGTAAGAACCTGACGTGTGCAATTCTGGGGTATTGAGGATGTGTTGCACTGCATAAGCTCCACAGTCAAGCAAGCTGTAAGGGTCTTGGAGAGAACGGAGTTTGTTTTATTTAAACCGAGGATTTGTAGCCCAATATAAAGAACCCTGGTGGGATAGTAGATATTGTGTTGGGTTGCTACGCAAAAGGCCCACTGATCAAACCCACCAGCCACACTTTAGGAGAAAGATGAGATACTCTGATCATTTTAAGATTTTTAGCCTTGGAAACCTGGTAGTGGGTTACCATGAGCCAGAAATGATGAGCTTAATGGTTATGAGCTTAATTATTTGTTGTTGTTTTTATTTCATAAGGTATGGGTGTGTCCAAGGCCTTTTGGTGAGTCAGTATCAGAGTCAGAACTTGAACTTGGGACTCCTGCCATTGGTCCTTTGCATACCATTGCCCTGTCAGAGGAAGGGTCAAGAGTCCTGACCACAGTAAAAGGAATCCAGAATTTGGGCTTCTGCTTCTCTCTGGAAATAATTTTGGGCAACCTGGACTACAAAAAAACAAACATGATCGAGTTTGTGGATGGTGTAAAGCACTTAACTACTAGTTTAAGAAAGATCAGGAATTTGAAGCCTTCCAGAGATACCTTAGAACACAGATTTGCCTGTTTCCAAAAGGTCACAACCTTGAAAACTCTATATACGTGAGGTCACCCTGGGTTGGATTATACCTGAGTACAACAAACAACAAAGAACAAATAACAACTTCAGATGAAGCCCCAAAACTCTCCCAAATGAAAAAGACCCATACCTTGGCGTTGGAGCTAATGATAGCCTCTTGAAAGAACAGGCAGAGACTTCAAGGGATTTGGGCTCAAGGAATTCATTTAGAGAACTAAGGGCTAGAAAGGGTAAGTAACTAGCCAGGCTTCTGGCCCTTAGTCCGATGGTCAAGGTGAAAGACACCGAAGGCCAGAGCAGCCATGTGCCTTCCTAACCTCCTCTTCTTCACTGAGCAGCTTTTGCAATAGCTGTTGCAGAGGATTGGGGAGTTTTTCCTTTGAAAAGTTCTTGACAGGGCACGGAAAACTTGAGGCATAGAGTGTGTGTATCCTGCCTCAGGACTGAAGCTAAATGTCAAGAAAACAAAGATTCTAACCACTGGGCCAATTGGCAGCATCAGCATGGATGGTGAAGAGATTGAGATAGTTAACAGTTTTAATTTACTTGGCTCCACAGTCAACACTCTTGGTAACAGCAGCCAAGAAATCAGGAGACAAATTGCATTGGGAAAGTCGGCTGTGAGGGACCTCTCAAGAGTACTGAAGAGCAACGATATCAGTCTGGAGACTAAGGTGTGCCCGATCCGGGCTATAGTCTTCGCAATTATGTGCTATACATCAGAGAGTTGGACAGTGAATAGGGTTGATAGAGGATTGATGCTTTTGAGCTGTGGTACTGGAGAAGAGTGTTGAATATACCATGGACTGCTAGGAGAACAAACAGGTTTGTCCTGGAGAGGGTGAAGCCAGAGTGTTCTCTGAAGTCAAGGATTCTGAAGCTTCATCTGACATATTCTGGGCATGTTGCAAGGAGGAACTGGTCCTTGGAGAGGGACATCATGTTTGGCAGAGTGGAGGGGCGGCGAAGGAGAGGAAGACCTTTGATGGGATGGATCGATTCTGTGACTGGAGCGGTAGGAATAAGTGTGTTTGAGATGGCTAGGTTGGCACAGGATAGAACAGCATTTAGAGCTCTTATACATAGGGTTGCTATGAGTCGCAAGCGACTTGATGGCACATAACAACAACAACAACAACAACAACAACAACAACAACAACGTGTGGAATTGTCCTGAGCAGCTCATTTGATGGGTCCACATAATAATTTCACTTGTTTCTATCATCAGATTATTACCCATATTTGAAAAACTAGACAGTGGAGACTTAGTGAGATGATGTCATGAATTAGCAGCAATGATGATCCTTAAATTTAAAAATATCTAACAGCAAGATGTGTTTGCTTACACTCAGGAGTCCAAGGGCAGATTTTGATTGAGAGAGGTTAGGATCAGCTCAGCGGGAAAAAATAGAATCACACCCATTTGGCATGGTTCCACTACTCATACATCCAATATTCTAAGCAGGAGTTAGTGTAGGACAGAAGTTAGGTTAATAAAAATCCAAGTTTAAAGTTAGGGTCGTGCTGACTTTTAGTAAAAGCACTCTTCCAAGGGTAGAATGAATGCTCCTCTCAGGACTCAGGGCTCACAGAATGAAGTTTTCCCATGAATAAAACATGAACTTGGATGGAAGAAAGACACAGGCATTTTGCTCTTTCCCCGCATGAACTATCCACAAGTCGCTTTGAACCAGTTTCCTCATCTTCAAAATGAAGGTGATAATTGTATCAATATGAGTATTCTAAATACGGATGACTTATCTTAAAAGACTGTGAATTTTGAGTTTATATAATTAAATATTTACATTTGCTTTAGGGAAAGTTGTTTGTTGTTTGGTGTTCCGTCGAGTTGAAACAGACCCACAGGTGACCCCCCAGATGGACAAGGAAGATTGTCCAACCTTTTTTCATGGAGCAGCTAGCTGGTGGTGCCTTACAGGTCATTCCATAATATTCATACCATGAGGAGATTTGTAACTCAACTAACTGCTATAGCAGAGATATGAGATGGGAGTGGTCTAGGCATAAAGTAGAGAAACCAATTGTCCAGGTTTGCCTAGGACTAAGAGTTTCCTGGGATTCTGGACTTTCAGTGCTGAAACTATAGATCTTTGGCAAATTGGGTTGAGCTAATTATCTTATGTTAGAGAAAGAGTGAATTGGCAAAGAAATAGCAGTTAGCAAAACTGACCCCTTGAAAATGAGTATCACATTGAACATCAACTTTGATGTAAAAAGACCCAGGCATCTTGTTTATTTTGGTGGAAGATTCATCAACAATCTGCATCATGAAGATGACACTATCCTGCTTGCTGAAACTGAGAAGAACTTGAAGCACTTGCTGCAGAAGATCAAGGACTGCAGCCTTCAATATGGATTGAGGCTCAATATCAAGAAGACAAAGATTCTCACCACTAGGCCAACTGGCAGCAGTAGGATGGATGATGAAGAGACTGAGACTGTTAACAGCTTTAGTTTGCTTGGTTCCACAGTCAACACTCTTGGCACCAGTAGCCAGGAAATTAAAAGATGTATTGCGATGGGAAAGTCTGCTGTTAAGGACATCTCCAAAGTACTGGAGAGCAATGGTGTCACTCTGGAGACTAAAGTGCACCTGATACAGGCCATGGTCTTTGTAGTCACTTGCTATGCAGCAGAGAGTTAGACAATGATTTAGGGAGGATAGAAGGAGAATTGATGTCTTTGAGTTGTGGTGTTGGAGAAGAGTACTGAATACACCATGGACTGCTAAGAAAACAAACAGGTTCATCCTGGAGAGGGCTAAATCAGGCTGTGCCTTGGAGGCAAAGATTCTGAAGCTTCATCTGACATACTTTGGACATGTTGCAAAGAGAGACCAGTCCTTGGAGAAGGACATCATGCTTTGAAGGGTGGAGGGAAAGGCCAGGAGGAGAAGACTCTCTATGAGGTAGAGTGATTCAGTGACTGGGGTAATCAGGGTAGGTGTGTGAGAGACAGAGATTGACACATGATAGAGCAGGGTTTAGGGCTGTTGTACATAGAGTTTCTATGAGTTGAAGGCTACTCGATAGCATATAACAACAAAAACAACAACAACAACAGCCACCACCACCAGTTATTTATAGGTCTCTTGGAGTTGTAGGTTCCTCCTCTTTAAAAATGAACTGACAATGGTGTTTCTTTATGCCATTATTATGCAGAGAAAATGAGTTAATGAATGTAAAGCTTTCAACACATGACAAGTGCTCAGTGAATGTCAACATCATCATTATTTGTATCTATAACCCTTGGGGCCTGATTGTCAGGGTCATCAGTCCAGGGACATGGCCAACATGTTTTGGATCAATTTTTCACCATCTACAAAAGACGTGAATATAGCTCTTGTCTAGAATCCAAGAGCCAATTCTGGTGTGGCTCCAGGCTATAAATGAAGAGTTCTAGAATGGAAAAATTCCAGCCTTTTGGCTGGAATATTTAATGAACCTGGGAGCTACTTTCTTGACTGGAGGGTCTTGTCAATGTTTCATGAAACTCCGAAGAAGCTTTTTAGGAAATCTCTAATTAGTTTGGATGTCAATGAACATAGCAACATTGATTATCCATTCATCAAGCTGCTGCTGTGTAGAACAGAAATGAGATGCTTGGAAGGTAAAACCGTGGTAGACTAATAATAGTAGATTCGCAAGACTATTAGACCACTTTTATCCACATGCAGAGAATATCAGAGTTGTTAAGTGTTACCTGCTTCTTGCGTCTCAACAACCAAACCCACTACTGTTGAGTTGATTCTGACTCCTATTGCTGCCTTATTGGATTTCCAAGGCTGTAAATATTTTTTAAATTTTACTTTATCAATTTTAATGAACATTTATAGAGATTTTGGATTTCCATTCATTCACTATTGCTTTTTTCTCCCTGCAAACCTCCCCCCCCCCACCGTGTTTGCTCTTCTCTTTGAAAAGTAAAGTAAAAATTCTTTCATTGGTATATAATCCACCCCCCTCCTCCCAATTACATTCCACTATGTAACTTTCATTTTGGACTCTTGTCATAACCATAATACCCAATCATATATCGCTTTTAAATAGTTCTTTCCCTCATCAGTTTCAATGCAGTATACATAATTTATTCAATTTTTCTCAATCTCACTGCAATCCTGATGTCAGTCACATTCTACAACAGTGTCACTATGCAGTATTTGTCCTTTTGTGACTGAGATATTTCACTCAGCATAATGCCCTCCAGGGTCACCCATTTTGAATAATATTGCATGAGTTCCTTATTTTTCAGTGCCTCATGGTATTTATTCCATTGTGTGAACATACTAGAGCTTCT
>NW_006399902.1:3012908-3022870 GCF_000299155.1 Elephantulus edwardii | reverse complement strand
TCCCTCACTGGTTTCAATGCAGTATACATAATTTGTTCACTTTTTCCTCAGTCTTACCCCAACCCTGATGTCAGTCTCATTCTACAACAGTGGCACCGTGAAGTATTTGTCCTTTTGTGACTGAGATAGTTTGCTCAGCATAATGTCCTCCAGGGTCCCCCATTTTGAATAATATTGTATGAGTTCCTTGTTTTTCAATGCAAGGAGGCTGTAAATCTTAATGATGGTGAACTGCTTCATGGTTCTCCTGTGGAGGTGGTAGACCCCATTTGCTGACTTTTTAGTTAGTAGTCCAACATATAATGTTGTAAGCCACCAGAGCTGCTTCGTGTTGTTGTTAGATGCAATGAAGTAGAATACAATTTACAGTAACCTTATGAACAACAGCTCTGAATCCTGTCCTTCCCTGTGCCATCCTCACCATCTCTGATACATCTGAGCCCATTGCTGCAGTCACTGTGTCAGCCCACCTGGTTGAGGATGTTCTCCTCTTTCACCATCCCTCCACCTTTCCAAGCTTGATGTCCCTCTCCAAGGAATAGTCTTCTCTAGCAACATGCGTAAGTGTGTGAAATGAAGTTTTATTATCTTTGCCTCAGATTACCTGATTTAGGAGTATCGTGGCTGAAGTGCTTGGCTGCTAAGTAAAATATTAGTAGTTTGAAGTGACCATTAACTCCACAGGAGGAAGATGTGATAGCTTACTCCTGTGATGATTATAACTTTGAAAATGCTATGTGTTAGTTCTCTACCACCTTTCAGGGTTGTTATGAGGTGATGACTATACAATGGCAATTCTTTTTAATTTTTTGGATCTGCGCATTAAAAAGAACTCCACAAAAATCCAAACCCTACACCAAAAGAAACAAACAAAAACCAATCCAGGTGCCATTGAGTTGATTCCAGTGCAGAGTCAGTAGTAGAGTCAGAAGAGCATGAAGTCTGACGTATGCAAATTAGAGCTGTATCTCACCGTGTTTCAATAGTTCTGGCTTACCAGGCTTGTCTTCTGAGGTACCTCTCGGTAGGTTTGAACTACCAATCTTCTGGTTACTAGTTGAAAATGTAGCCATTTTCACCAGCCAGACTCCACTGTGGCTCATGTTATATGCCAGTGAGTCAGAACTAGCCCAAAGCTGACCTTCCAGTGGTTTTTCAGAGACAGTAAGTTGCATGAGAGGAGATTGCTCATCCTTCTCTTATGGAGCAGCTGGTGGATTGAAACCATGAGCCTTTGGGATTGCAGCACAACTTCTTACCACTAGGCTATTGGAGCTCCCCGTAGTTCATAGAAGAATAGTTAGTCAAAACAGAGCACTGAGCCAAAGTTGCACAGCCAAGTCAAGATTTGGTCTCTCTAGTCCAGTGACTTTTTATCAAACCACAATTCATTTAAATTCTTTGGTTGTAAAATGTAGAGAAGTGTTGTTGACTTGTAATGGTCTATCAGGCTCTTCCTGGTCATATTAGTCTAGTGTATTTTGCGTTCTGGTGGTATAATGGTAAGTATTTGATTACGAACCAAAAGATTGGGAGTTCAAATTCACCATAGCTCCATGGCAATCTTATTCTATATAGAGAGAAGATTGCTACACTCTCTGCTTTGCCCACTGAAGTCACTGCCTCTGCTACCATGTCCAGAAAAGAGTTTCCTTTTCACACTTCAGCTTTTCCAGCTCCTCACTTGTGAAAGCTCTCCCCTCATTCATTGGAAATGACTTTTTAATTCTCTCACTTCAGGTAGAAATAGATAGATAAGTGAAGGAAGGACAAATCACAAAGCCCAGAAATAAGTATCTTTCTATTTTCTCCCCATAAGACATCATCAGGTTAACTCAAATTAATTCAAGCACAACCATAACTGAAGAATAAAAACGAGTTAGTTAAATTCATTGTCTTAGTCTAGAATTAATCTATCCATCAGCTGAGCTCTTCGGGAGGAAACATGCTTCTTCAATAGTTTTCTAACTGAAAATAAATGCCTCATTAAGTTAAACATATTAACCTGAGAATAGTATTGATGTCAGACAGACTAATGAATGTCATTATGAGAATGCACAATGGTCCCTGGAGGGACCAGGCCAGTCATTAGGAGTTCTTCACAAATGTGCTGAACTATTGTACTATCTGAAATAGAAAGAGAGGGGGTTAAAAGGGGACAAAGGGAGATGAGGAAGAGAGGTTACTCCTGGCATGTTGGTCATCCCTGCAAATGATGGTCCCTGATTAATATGGATGTCTTTAGCTGCCCGAGAAAGCACACATTAGAGAGGATACTTATGAGATGTGATTCACTGTTGTTTCAAAGAGGAGTGAAGTTGATCTCCATTTGTAACACAGTAGGGATGGTAGGAGTGGCTAGGACTTGGGCATCTAGTCTCAGGCTCAGTAAACTCTTGAACTAAACAATATGCTTTTGCATGTGTTATCTGATGGAATCTGCTTGGAAAACTCAGATCTGTCAGTTGACCTATCGAGGAAGTTTGTGTGTTCGTGTAATTTTGGAAATTATGTCATTATGTTGCAAATATCAGTTGGATCACTAAAGGTGGAGAGGTTTGAGCAGAACAAATGCAGACAGTTAAGTGTGGTAATTTCTATCTGAAAGTCAGCCAATGAAAATATATATTGTTGTTGTTTTTATGTGCCGTCGAGTCATTTGCGACTCATAGTGACCCTGTGTACAACAGCCCTAAACCGTGCTCTATCCTGTGCCAATCTCATTGCCTCTGACACACCCATCCCGATTACCCCAGTCACTGAATCAATCCACCTCATAGAGGGTCTTCCCCTCCTGCACTGTCCCTCTACTCTACCCAGCATGATGTCCCTCTCTAAAGACCTGTCTCTCCTTACAACATGTCCAAAGTATGTCAGGCGAAGCCCCAGAATCCTTGCCTCCCAGGAGCAGCCTGGTTTAACCCTCTCTACGATGAATCTGTTTGTTTTCTTGGCAGTCCATGGTACATTCAATACTCTTCTCCAGCACCACAGCTCAAAGGCCTCAATTCTCCTTCTATCCTCCCTAGTCATTGTCCAACTCTCTAATGCATAATAAGTGATTGCAAAAACCATGGCTTGTATCAGGCACACCTTAGTCTCCAGAGAGACACCGTTGCTCTTGAGTACTTTAGAGAGGTCCCTAACCGCAGACTCTCCCATCGCAATACATTTTTTGATTTCCTGGCTACTGGTGCCAAGAGTGTTGACCGTGGAGCCGAGCAAACTGAAGCTGTGAACACTTTCAATCTCTTCGCCATCCTGATGCTACCGATTGGTCCGGTGGTGGGAATTTTTGTCTTCTTGACATTGAGCCTCAGTCCATATTGAAGGCTGCAGTCCTTGACCCTCTGCAGTAAGTGCATGAGGTCCTCCTCAGTTTCAGTGAGCAAAGTTGTGTAATCTGCATAATGCAGATTGTTCATAGATCGTCCACCAATCCTAACACCACGCTTCTCCTCATAGAGCCCAGCCTCTCGGATAATCTGCTCTGCATACAGGTTGAAAAGGTATGGAGATAGGACACATCCCTGGCGTACACCCTTCCCAATTTTGAACCATGCAGTGTTGCCCTGCTCTGTTCTGATGACTGCCTCTTGGTCCAAGTATAGGTTTTGCATTAGCACGATTAAATGTTCTGGGATTATAAATATGCTGCTTCAAGATAAGCCCCTAGGTCGGAATGTACTACACAGTGGCCACAACAATTGACTTGACCTCATCAGCAATCATGAAGACAGTGCAGCACTGGGCAACATTTTGCTCTCTTATGCATGAAGTTACCATGAGTTAGATCAGACCAGATGCAAAGTAACAAAAAGTTGAGTATAAGGACGCTGAGTTTCAGAAATATTGAATGACTTGTTCACTATCACTCAGCTTGTAACTAAGATTGGTCTGATTTGGGGTGGAGCAACCCCTTCACAACCTCACACTGAGGGCCTCTCCCAGGTGACCTGTTTTTAAAGTTTTTCTCAAGTCTCCTACTCTAAGAATCTGTAAAACCACAGTTCTAAGTGGGTGGTGATGAGTCTTAATGGGACTATGCAAGAAGCCAACAAGGGGTAGAAGAAATGATGTGCATTTTGGAATGAACTTGATCTAGATATAAAACATGATTTAGGAAGTTGCAATCATGAGTTTTCAACTCAGTTACTCTGAATCTCAGTTTTGTTCTTAACAAAATAATTGATCATTCCTATTCTTAAGTTGTTTGTAAAGATTAAATAAAGGAAAAGATGTGTTTCCAACACACAATAATGCTCAGGAGGTACTGGTCCCACCTGCTGTGCATTGGGATCTTGGTATTTGGACCCTGAGGAAAGACCAGGCAGTGGCTTGTGGAAAAGCAGAACTTCCCTAGTTAATAGCCATCCCCCAAACCCATGGTCCTCACCCATTCATTAGGGGCCTTCCATGACCCAAAATCACAAAGACGAACATCATCATCATGCCTCTAATCCTCAGTATTCATATACAAATGAAGGAGAGATAATCCAGACCCCAGAATGTGGTAGGAAAGAGAAAGAAAGTTCTGCAAGAAGTGAAAACATTGGAAATGAAATGGGAGAGATTTTAGGAAGTCATTTAGGAAGGTGCCTTCTCAGTGTGTACAAGGCAGGTAAGAATTACTCTGGCAACAGAAGAGGACCCTACAGAAGAGCTAGAGGTCTAATTCAAAGTTGAAGTAAGAGAAAATAATGAAAATTTAGACAGACAGCCTGCAACGTCTCAACAGCTTTTTGGTGCATATATGTGCTGTCTTCTATGAATTTATGAACAAGAAGGATGTATTTACTTTTAAGCATGTCTCAGGACTCATGTACACTTCTTTACATTTATGATCTCTTTTAGGATTTAAGAAAAATGCTCCATTATGGGAATAGTTATTATTATTGTGTTAGTGAAATAACTCAGTCACAAAAGAACAAATACTGTCTAAGACCACTGTGATAAAAATAGAATGGTTAAGTGGTAAAAGGGTCATGGGGAGATAAAGAAAGTAATGGAAAGGTAATTTCTGTGCTGGAATAAATGAAGGGAAGGTCAAACTGAAAGGAATAGATAATTAGTCATTAGGTGTATTGCAATTAACAACGTGGAACACAACATACACTACAGATTAAGTGGGTTGGGAGATGAGAAAGAAAAGAAAAAAAATTAAACAAAGAAGGTGGGTGAGGTGAATAGTAATATAGAGTAAGGGCTTGTTTGCTCTTGTTAAGTACCTTCAAGTTGAGTACAACTTATAGCAACTCCCTCAAGCCTGATTTTAATTGTTTTGGCTCAAACATTCTTCTTCTAAGTGGTATAGCACTTGTCTGTCCATTTGCTCTACAGAGGTAACGCATGGTTGCTGTGATGCTAAACACTTACACTGATGTGTCAAATGTGATAATGGTTACCCGTGGTGGACAGTGTTTAGTGGAGCTCCTCAATTAAAACAAGCTTCGAAGAAGGAGTGGCATCCACTTCCAAAATAGCTTGTCTCCAGAAACTCTATGAACTTGGAGAAATGATGAAAGCTATGCAAGTGTTCAGGTCTTTCGTTCATAGAGTTGCTATGAGTGGTCTACGACTTGGTGGCACCTAACAAGAACAACATGCATAACAGCTCACAACCCTGTCCTATCCTGTGAAATCCTCATCATTTCTGACACACTCGAGCCCACTGCTCCAGTCACTTTGTCAGTCCATCTTATTGAGGATCTGCCTCTCTTTCACTGACCCACCACATTCCAAGATTGATGTTCCTTTCTAAGGAATAGCCTACCCTAGCAACATACCCAAAGATTCACCATCCTTTTTGCAAGGAGTGCTCTTATTTTGCTTTCTCCAAGACATGTCTTTTGTTCTTTTGGCAGTTGATAGGATATTCAATACTCTTATCCAACATCATAATTCAAAGGTATCGGCTATTCTTCTGTCATTATTATTCATTTCTCAGCTCTCATATGCACAGCAGGTGATTGGAGAGATCATGGTTTGATCCAGGCACACTTAGTCTCTGTTGTTGTTGATTGCCTTCGAGTCGAGCATGATTCACAGTGACCTTATAAACAAAAGGCATGAAGCCTTTCTATAACCATTGACATTTATCAAAGTTCATAGTTTCCAGAGGAATGTTGATTAGGAAGTAGATGTCACTCCTGCTTCCAAAACAGGCATAATTTCTCCTCAGGACTTTGGGGAAGTCCCTGACAGCAGACTTTCCCATTGCTATATGTCTCTAGATCTCCTGAATGCTGGCACCAAGGATGTTGATTGTGGATCCAATTGAGAAATTGGATTGTGAAATTGTTGACAAATTCAGTCTTCTCCCCATCTAAAATGATATTGACCCTTGGCCCAGTGGTGAGGATTTTTGTTTTCTTGATGTTGAGATATAATCCAATTGAAGGCTACAGTCCTTGATCCTCTGTAGCAAGCACCTCAACTCTTCCTTGCTTTAGCAAGCATCTGTGTCATCTGTGTAATGCAGGCCATTGATGATTCTTCCTCCAATCCTGATACCACATTTTCCTTCATAAAGTCCAGCTTCTCAGATGATTTGCTCAGTGTACAGATAGAATAGGTATGGAGAAAGGATACAACCCTGACACACACCTTTCTTAATTTTAACCATGCAGTGTTCCCTTGCTTTGTTCAGACAGGAGCTTCTTAGTCTAGGTGTAGGTTTTGCATGAGCACAATTAAGTGTTCTGTGATTTCCATTCTTCACAATGTTAAGCATAACTTGCTATGATCCACACAGTCAAATGTCTTTCCATGTCAATAAAACACACATAGACATTCTTCTGACATTCTCTTCTTTCAGTCAGGATCCATCTGATGTAAGAAATGATGCTCCTGGTGTCATAAGTCCAGCCTGGACTTTTGACAGTTCTTTGTCAATGCACTATTCTAGCCATTTTTTGATAACTTTCAGCAGTATTTTGTTTGCATGTGTTATTAATGAGATTGTTTGAAATTGTTTACATTCTGTTTGGTCAGTTTCCTTGGTCAAATATAGGTCTCTTCCAGTCAATTGAGCAGGTAGATGTCTCCCAAATTTCCTGACACAGACTGGTGAGCATGTCCAAAGCTACATTTGTTAGTTGGAACATATAAATTTGCATCCCATCAATGTCTGGGACTTATTTTTTTGCCAATGCCTTCAATGCAGCTTAAACTTCTTCCCTCAACCCCATTGGTTTTTAATCATTTGGTACCTCCTGCAATATTTCATGTTGACCAGTTCTTTTCTGTATAGTCATTTTGTGTATTCCCTCCGTCTTCTTTAGATGCTTCATGGATCACTCAAAATTTTTCCCATGTTGTTGTTATGTGCTGTTGAGTTGTCTGTGACTCATAGCAACCCTATGTACAACAGTCCTGAACCCTGTTCTCTCCTGTGTCAACCTTATCATCTCTAAGACACCTACCCCCATTACCCCAGTCACTGAATTGCATCAATCAATGATAATGAATGGTTCTGAATGATTGTGGGGAAAAAACCCAACCCAAATGTGATTTTTAAACTTTCACCCAAATGAAAGATTAAATAATTTTAAAATTATAACATACAAACAAAATATATACTATCTTAATAGTTTTTATGTGTACAATTGAGTGGCATTTCATTACATTCTCCATGTTGTGCATTCATCAGTACTATTTGTTTTCATATTTTTATCACTCTTAAGAGAAACTCAGGACACCTTAAGTACGTGAGGGCGCAAGATTCTGCTTTTCCTCTTCCACCTGCCTTTGGTAACCAAGAATAAACTTTAATCTCGATGCATTTGCCTATTTTGGATATTTCATATAAGTGGGATCATGCAATGTTTGTCCTTTTGTGCCAGACTTATCTTATTCAGTGTGCTTTCAAAGGTCATCTATATTGTAGCTTGTGTCAGAATTTCATTTCTCTGTATGATGAATAATATTCTATTGTTTGTCTAGAGTGCATTTTATTTATCCATTCATTTGTTAATGGATACTTGAGTTATTTTTACTTTTGGATAGTATGAATAATGCTTCAGTAACCGTCAGTGCACAAATATTTGAGTCCCTACTTTTAGTTCTTCTGAGTTTATGACTAGAAGTAGAATTGACCCCTAGCAAGAGGGACAGGCACAGGGACTATAAAAATGAGCGCAAATGTATCAGGTATGATGAGGACAGCAAAGGTTAGGGCAAGGTTCAAGCATAGGGCTTCTATGGGTCATTGTTGACTTTAAGGCACCTAACAAGAAAACAAAGATTCTCACCACCGGGCTGATTGGCAGCATCATGATAGATGGTGAAGAGATTGAGATTGTTAACAGCTTTAGTTTGTTTGGCTCCACAATCAACACTCTTAAGACTATCAGCCAGGAAATTAAAAGACATATTACAATGGGAAAGTTTGCTGTCAGAGACCTCTCCAAAGTACTGAAGAGCAATGATGTCAGTTTGGAGACTAAGGTTTGCCTGAACCAGGCCATACTCTTTGCAATTGCTTGCTATGCATCAGAGAGCTTGACAATGCTTAGGGATGTTAGAAGAATATTTGATGCCTTTAGCTGTGGTGCTGGAGAAGAGTATTGAATATACTATGGACTGCTAGGGGAACAAACAGGTTCATCATGGAAAGGGTTAAACCAGGCTGCTCCTTGAAGGCAAGGATTCTGAAGCTTCGTCGGACATACTTTAGACATGTTGCAAGGAGGGATCAGTCCTTGGAGAGGGATGTCATGCTTGGAAGGGTGGAGGGACAGTGCAGGAAAGGAAGGCCCTCAATGGATTGACTCAGTGACTGGGGTAATGAGGGTAATTATGTCAGAGACAATAAGATTGGCATAGGATAGAGCAGGGTTTAAGGCTGTTATACACAGGATTTCTATGAGTTGCAGGCAACTGGATGCACATAACAACAAAAACAACAATAATGTGGTAGTCCTATTATCTTTTCAAGAGAACCATTTTACAAGCTGTGGTGCTGAAGAAGAGAGTTAAATATACCATGGACTGCTGGGAGAACAAACAGGTTTGCCCTGGAGAGGGTGAAGCCAGAATGTTCCTTGGAGTCAAGGATTCTGAAGCTTTGTCTGACATACTTTGGGCATGTTGCAAGGAGAGACTGGTCCTTGCAGAGGGCCATCGTGTTTGGGAGAGTGGAGGGACAGTGCAGGAGAGGAAGACCCTCGATGAGATGGATCGATCTTGTGTTTGGAGTGGTGAGAATGAGTGTGTTTGAGACGGCGAGGTTGGCACAGGATAGAACAGCGTTTAGGACTCTTGTACATAGGGTCGCTATGAATTGCAAGCGACTCGATGACACATAACAACAACAGCAACAACAAGCAATGAACAAGGGCTCCAATTTCTTCACATACCCACTAACATGTGTTATTTTCCATTTTCTCTAGTAGTCATTATAGGAGATGTGAAGTGTTATCTCTTTGTGATTTTGCTTTGCATTTCCCTAGTGGCTAAGGAGTTCTGGTGTTGTAGTTTATAAGGACTTGTACTAATAACTCATATTCTAGTGGTATGAATTCACCAGTTGCTGCCAGGTAGAAAAATGGGCAATCTCCTTCTATGTGATTTATAGCCTCAGAATCTCACTGAAAGGCCAGCTATGAGTTTAGTTCCAATTTGGTGACAATGAAAAGTTTTTTTAGAATGACTAATGATGTTGAGCATCTTTCCATGTTCTCATAGGTCATTTGAATGTCCTCTTTGGTAAACTGTCTGCCCAAGTATTGTGCAAACTTTTAAATTAGATTACTTTCCTTTTTTGTTTTGGATTTGGTTTGTTCCTCCCCTCCCCCCCCCATTTGGATAAATACCCTCAACCTCATTTGCTCAATAAGAAAAACTGGAGACTAAGGTGCGTTTGATACAGGCCATGGTCTTCACAATCACTTGTTATGCATCAGAGAGTTGAACAATGACCAAGGAGGATAGAAGGAGAATTGATGCCTTTGAGCTGTGGT
>NW_006399902.1:2990970-3004526 GCF_000299155.1 Elephantulus edwardii | reverse complement strand
TAATATAGGTTATTAAATGTTCTATTATTTTATTGGCAAAGGAAGTTACAAGGCCAGCCCAAGTGAAGAAGTTGAAAACTAGATTTATTTTCTTGATGAGAAGTGTAAGTAACACTGCAAAGAGCATGGACCCAGGGGAGTGTGAGGAACTGCTGTCAATCCTGCAATTGATCTACTATGAATTGTTTCCAATCTCAAAATGTAGATCTCTAGCTTCCGTTTTGAGAGGATGATTCTAACAAGAACAAGTAGTACAGAGTGAGGGATCAGAGAGTTCACTCAGTTGTCTATGAGTAACCTTTTGTCTGGGCAGATCTCTTCTTTCCAGAGGACAACAGGAGAGTTGAAAAACCTTGGTCCATGATCCTGTTGGATCCTTGAAACAGACAAAGGCCTTGCATGAGTCCTGCCCTGGACAAAACTTCCTTGGAGAACTGCATTCAGGTTTTTCAGACAATGTAAAGGGGGAAGTAAACTTGAACTTGGTCAGGGGAGTTGCTAGTGAGAAATACTGTAGGAGTTGGATTATAGAATACAGGGATAGAAGCTCTTGAAGTGATGAGAGTTATCTTTGAATATTGAAAGGGCTGCCACATGGAAGAACAAGTCGATGTTTTCAGAACTGACAAAAGGAAGAACTTACTGTAGTTCGATACCTCAAGTGGGTGAACTCCCCATCTTTGGGAGTATACAAGCAAGAGTTAAATTGTTATTTGTTGGTGTAAATAATATTGAAGTATTCAGATCTGGCCATCAGATTGGCCTAGCTTGAAATTGTAATTTTTCAGGATAAATGACTACCTCTATGAACCACAGTTTCCTTATCTGTAAAATGGGAATTATCTTTTCCATTAGGTTCTTGTGAGGTTTCTATGAGGTGATACTTGTTGTTGTTGCTATGCACCATCAAGTCACCTGCAACTCATAGTGAACCTATGTACAACAGCCCTAAACCCTGCTCGATCCTGTGCCAATCTCACTGCCTCTGACACACCTACCCCCATTATGCCAGTCATTGAATTAATCTATCTCATAGAGGGTCTTCCTCTCTTGTGCTGTCCTTCCACCCTCCCAAGCATGATGTCCTTCACCAAGGACTGGTCCCTCCTTGAAAAATATCCAAAGTATGTCAGGCAAAGCTTCAGAATCCTTGCCTCCATGGTGCAGCCTGGTTTAACCTTCTCTAAAACAAACCTGTTTCTTCTCCTGGAAGTCCATGGTATATTCAATACTCTTCTCCAGCACCACAGCTTGAAGGCATCAATTCCCTTCATAGCATCTATATTTGTTCCCATTCCGAAGGATGGTGATCCGAAAGATTGTGGAAATTATTGAACAATATCATTAATATCACATGCAAACAAGATTCTACTGAAAATCTGGAACAGCTCATCAAGAGAGAACTGCTAGAAGTGCAGGCTGGGTTTAGAAGAGACTGTAGTACTAGAGATATTGTAGCTAATTATAGATGAATTTTGGCTGAAAGCAGGGAGTACCAGAGGAATGTCTGTGCTTCGTTGTTTATGCAAAGGAGTTTGACTGTGTGGATCACCACAAACTGTAGCCACTCTGAGAAGAATGGGAATTCCAGAATACTTGATCATGTTAATGTGAAATCTATACTTGGATCAGGAGGCAGTCATCAGAACAGAGCAAGGAAATACTGCATGTTTCAAAATTGGGAAGGATGTACACCGGGGATGTCCATACATTTTTAATCTATATGTTGTTGTTGTTGTTGTTGTTATGTGCCATCGAGTCACTTTTGACTCATAGTGACCCTATGTACAAGAGCCCTAAATGCCGTTCTGTGCCGTCCTTGTCATCTCAAACACACTCATTTCCCACCACTCCACACACAAAATCGATCCATCTCATTGAGGGTCTTCCTTTCCTGTGCCGTCCCTGCACTCTCTCAAACATGATGTCCCTCTCCAAGGACCAGTCCCTCCTTGTAACATGCCCAAAGTATGTCAGACGAAGCTTCAGAATCCTTCACTCCAAGGAGCATTCCAGCTTCACCCTCTCCAGGACAAACCTGTTCATTCTCCTAGCAGTCTATGGTATATTCAACACTCTTCTCCAGCACCACAGCTCAAAGGAATAAATTTTCTTTCTATCATCCCAAGTCACTTTCCAACTCTCCGATGCAAAGCACGTAATTGTGAAGACTATAGCCCGGATCAGGCACACCTTAGTCTCCAGCCTGACGTAGTTGCTCTTCAGTACTCTTGAGAGGTCCCTCACAGGTGACTTTCCCAAGCAATTTGTCTCCTGATTTCCTGGCTGTTGTTACCAAGACTGTTGATTGTGGAACCAAGTAAACTAAAACTGTTAACTCTCTTAATCTCTTCACCATCCATACTGATGCTGCCAGTTGGCCCAGTGGTGAGAATCTTTGTTTTCTTGATGTTGTGCTTCAATCCGTATTGAAGGCTGCAGTCCTTGACCTTCTGCAGCAAGCTCTTCAGGTCCTCCTCAATTTCGACAAACAGGGTATGTCATCTGCATAACGCAGGTTGTTGTTGATTCTTCCACCAATCCTGATGCCACATTCCTCCTCGTACAGCCCAGCATCTTGGATGATTTGTTCTGCATACAAATTGAAAATGTACGAAGACAAAATACATCCCTGAATGACCTCCTTCTTGATTTTGAACCATTTATTGTCTCCTTGCTCTGTTCTGACGACTGCCTCTTGGTTCAATCTACGTGCAGAACAGATTATCCATAGGCTGGGCTCTATGAGGAGAAATGTGGCATCAGTATAGGAGGTTATACTTACAAAGCACTAATATGGAATGAGGGACATTTAAGCTCCCATAGTAGTTGGGAGTCTATGCCAATACTGCAATTTATGCTTTATTATTTTCATTAAGGAAATTCTGGCATTAAAAGAGTCTTTAGGTTCACGTCCATTTCTTGCAATCAGAGCATTTCGAGACTTATCTCTATTGTTGTTAATAGGTTCTGTCAAGTTGACTGTGACTCGTAGTGACAATCTCATTGAAGTCTTTTTTTGTTGAAGGACAAACAGGATGTTCCTTAGAGGCAAAGATGGTAAAATTTCATCCTACATACTTCTGTCAAATTGTCAGGTGAGGTCAGTCCTTGGAAACAAGCTGGGGAAGGTAGAGGGTCAGTGAAAGAGAAGACAACCTTCAAGAAGATGAATTTGTGCAATGATTGTAGCAATGATTGTGCAATGATTGGGTAAGGAAAGATCATTAGAAAGGTACAGAATAGGGCAAGGCTCTTATCTTTTGTTCATGGGGTTGCTGTGAGTTGTAGTCAACATTTCCTTACCTAACATCAATAACCAATTATTTGTCCAAGTATGATGCTATCAAAGGAGGAGCAAACAGGACAAGGGGGCACAGGGACATGAGCATCTCTCTGAAAGGGCCAGAGGGAGTAAGAATAGCATAGCCCCTCACTGTCCCAGAGTAGAAAGCAGATAAGGAGCCCATAACCCAGCCCCATGGCACCTTAGAACCACGTCAACAGCAAGTGGTTCATTTGTTGCTGACTCACAAACTCACAGTTGTGGTACTGAGAATGGGATTTATTAGGTAAGGAAGTTGGAGAGTGATGGAGGCAAAAAAATATCAATGCAAATCCAAGTTTTAACTCAACAATTGCAAGGCACAATTCCTCAATAAGTCTAGGCTCTGGTTTCAGTTCAGCAGTCAAATCCAAATCATCCAGCAAGGTTTGCCTCAGAGTAGTCATAAGCAAATCATTCAGCAAAGTTTTCCTCAGAGCACTTTTAAGTCAGCTTCTCCTGTAAGCATCCATCAAGAACAGCCAAGCCTTTAACTGTAGCCAGCACAAATGCAAGAAGCCTCAGGTCACACCTTACCACTGTTTGTCCACAGCAATGCCACAGTCTCTTCACCACCAGTGTCTCTCTCTCATGGGGGTCCTGTCACCACAAGCCTTGTTCACCTCAAGTCTTCCTGCTCAATGTGGGAAGCACTCTTTCTCTTATCCTAGTCCCATCGATGTTGATAATTTGCAAGGACATGATTCTGTAGTTAAGATAGCCGGAGACCAAAGGTGGCTAACTGTAATGACTAGAAAAAAAGCCAACTTTTAGGCTGACACCACAAATGTCTTTTGCAAACATGGGGCCATAATAACTGGCTCTGCCTGAAAACATCCCAAAGCAATGTGAGAGGAAGTTTCACCTTCCTTGTCTCCAAGGAGCACCCTGGTTGTTGTTCTCCCAGCAGAGATGTCCTTGTTCTTTAGGCAGACCGTTATGTCTCTGTTAGTGCACTACAATTAGGAACTGTTCCTGCCCTACTTTGCTCTCTCCTTAGCCTTCTTTATTCTTGTAAAAATGGTTTCACAAGCATGTGTCTGCTCTCCCTTTCCTGATGCACTCTGCTCTTGAGGTGGCATTTTTATTTTCCTTATTCCCACTGCCCCATAAGCTTGTGAGGATGCTTGATGCACTGCTCAGGTGGCTGAAAGAATAAGAAGCAGATCCCCATGTTTTCTTGGCCAAAGAAGCACAGAAAATTCTCCCTAGGCAGTGATCTGTTGGCTTCTCCATCTACTCACTGCACAGGGCTGCCTCACTCTCGGAAGAGCCTCTTTTGAGCATCTTTTCTGGGCTCTGAAATGAACTTTAATTTCAGCTGGAGGAAAAATAATTAAGACTTGTAAGCGTTTTTGTAACTGTCTCTGCAGGGCTCCCAACAGAGCAGCCCAGTCAGAGTTTTTATCTTTTCTCTGTCTTAGTGAAAGCCCCTTCATGAGCGATTGGCCATTTAGTGCTTGTTAATGGAGCCAGCTTCCACCAACCATAAGTGTTTTCTTGAATTGATCTTCCCGTGAAAATCATGCTTTGGAGACATGAAATAACCATCAGAGAGTCTTAAATGAACTACAATTTGTCAAAGAGAGAAAAACAGCCCTTGAAACAAGCTCTGTGAGGAGCATGAAGGGCTGTCACCTGTCTCCTGTCACGTGCTGGGGCTGTGGACTTAAAGCACTATGCAGGCTGGTCCCTGCCCTCCCACTGCACCCAGCAAGGCCTCATCAGCCTCTCTCTCGAGCATGCTTAACCTCAGTCCTCCCTAATCTGAATCTTCTCACTCTGTTGTGCATCTCTTCATGCATCACTACCTTAGTCTTAGTGTAGATGTGCTGGCTGATGTCTATTTCACCAGTTGGGTCAGTTCCCAAGGACAACGCTCTGTGCTGCTCAGAACTGAGCCTTTGTACATTAGGCATTTTGCTCTGTGAATAAATGCTATCTTTTTAAAAATTTTTATATTGTTGTTGTTGTTTTTTGTATTACCCTGATTTATTTACAAAGTTTGAATACATTGTTTTTCACAAAAGATCTTTCCCATTTCCTTTACCCCACCCACCCATCAAATTGTTCAACCCTGTGATTAACACCCTAGCCACCCATCCTCACTCACCTATTTCCACCATCCCTGCCTTGGATCCTCATACTCATTCTACAATACCAGTTTTATGCAGTATTTGTCCTTGTGGGACTCAGTTAGTTCACTCAGCATAATGTTCTCCAGTCCCTCCCAAGTTAAGTAATAATTTACAAAATGATTGCTCCTGCCTGCTGCATCATATTCCATGGTATGAATGTACCACAACTTCTCAATTCATTTGTTTGTGGTTGGACATCTGAGCTGTTTCCATGTCCTTGCAATGGTGAATAATGATGCTATGAACATTGGAGTGCAAGTTTCCATTTGAGCCTCAGTTCTCATTTTCTTGGGAGTATATTCCAAACAATGGAATAGCTAGGTCATGTGGAATGTCTATGTTCAGCTTTTTGAGGAAGCGCCAAACTGCCTTTCAGAATGGTTGCACCATTTTACAATCCAACCAACAATGTATAAGAGTTCCTTTCTCATCACATCCTCTCCAACATCTATTACTTGCTGCCCTGCTAAACTTTGCCACTCTAACTGGAGTGAAATGGTACCTTATTGCGGTTTTGATTTGTGCCTCTCTTATTGCCAGTGATTTAGAGCATTTCTTCATGTGTTTGTTCTCCATTTGAATATCTTCCTCTATGAAAATTCTTTCCATGTCTTTTGCTCATTTTGTAATTGGGTTATCGGACTTTTTCTTGTGAAGGCCTGGGAGTATTCTATAAACTTTCAATATGAGACTCTTGTCTGAGATGGTATTGCCAAATGTTTGTTCCCAGTCAGTAGGTTTTCTTTTCGCTCTTTTTTTCTTTGGGAAAAGGTTTTTGATGAACACAGGGACTTAATCTTTAGAAGGTCTCATTCATCAGTTTTACCCTCTTCAGATTATACATTTCTGGCTGTATTTGGCAGTCTCTTTATACCATAGACTAGTAGAGCTTCTAAGCTTGATCCCAATGGAGGAGATAAAGCACAAACAGTCTAGGTATTTGCAGTGAGCAGCCTCTGAGGTATGAGCGTGGGAGTCTTGGAACCAGGCTGACCACCAAAGGTGCTGCTGCAGATATGCACCCAGTGCTTCAGGCTCTCAGGCTCCCCGATCGAGCAGCAACCAACAATAACACATCCCCAGCTTGGAACAGAAACGCCAGAAAACAGCTGTTGGGCCACTGAGGCCTGGCACAGCCACTGCTGCCTCCAGCCAAGCCAGTCCTATAGGCAGTATGGGCTGGGTGGGGGCTGTGTTGTCTGTTCAGCAAGAGGCTGTTTTTTCTGGACCTGATGTTTCTCTCAGTAGCTCTAGGAAGCTCCACCTCTGAGGAGGGCATTTCCTCCAGACAGCATGCTCCCTGGAAGGATTATTTCTCTTAATGGGGAAGCTCTGATTAGCTGTTGGCTTTGAACGGCATGGCTGACAACAGCTGGAACAGCAAGAGACACTTGTTAATGAAACTTAACAAGTGAGGCCAGAGTCCAAATGCCGGGTACCCAGCAGGTGCTAATTACATCACCGGCCCAGGGCCCAAGGCTGCAGTCTTGATGGGCTTGTCATAAACCTGGGAGATGGGTTTGTACAGGAGTTGAAGCCTGAAGATTGAAGAGAGACCCAAGGCTATAATGTGGTCTGGATTGTTAGGGCTACAAACTGAAGAAGAAGATACCCCTTGTTTTTAGGACCAGGAAGCAATCTGGCCAATGAATGTGGACGAAGAGGAACCACAGGGGTTGAGACTGAGTCTCCTAGTCTTCGAGGTCTTTGTCTACCTTGAGGTCTCAGAAGGCGCACACTGTGACCTTAGGGTGTACCTGAGGTCCTGAGTTCTAACAAATTTCCCAGGTGATACTGATGCTGCTGATTTAGGGAGTGCATAGGTGAGGAATGAGGGCTGTAAGAGATCACCTGTGTTCATGCATTGATTGAACAGATTCTATCGGGAATTTGTAATGTGTTGGGTCACTGGTGATCCAGTGGAAGAATTCTTACATTGTATTGGAGAGCTGGGGTTATTCCTGGACAGGGCATCTCAATCACAGCCAATGCCTTTCTGTCAGTGTATGGGCTTGTGTGTGGCTCTGATACTTTTTTTTCTATAATTATATTTTATTAATTTTCATAAACATTTACAGAGATTTTGGGCTTCCACTCATTCATTGTTGCACTATTCTCTCTACCCTCCTCCCAGTTTGTTCTTGTCCAAATGCCACAGTGCTTGTCAAAGCCAGTTCTGATTAATCTTCTTTGTCAGTGTGTCCTTTGCCATTCCCTATCACTCCTCCCTGAGAGAGACTTCACCCTGAGTCATAAGGAAAAGGGGATGGCGTATTCTCTTAGCTACTTCCTGCTGAAAAGGGACGCTGTGGGTTTCAGGGTGAAGATCTTCTCTCACTACTCTAAAGGGCCCCTTTGGCAGTAGGAAACACATAGACTATTATGGAGATTGATTTTGGAATTTAGATGCACTCTTATTGATTGTGCTTGGCCATACATGTTCATATCCTTGAAGATGTATCATGGGGGTGTTGCAACCTAGAAGACACAAATTTGACTAACAAGTTATAAGTACATGAGTCCAAAAATTATGGAAAAGTAAAAGAAAAGATTCTTTCCTTGTTTTATAAAAACTCCCCCAGGTCCCCTCCACCATGTAGCCCTCGCTCTAGTCTCCTGTGATGACAGAAATACCCAGTTATATATCTCTTTTAAACAGTTCTCTCCCTCCTCTGTTTCAGCGCAGTATACATTATTGAACCCATCTTACTCAGTCTCTCCCCAACCCCAAGGACAGTCCCATTCTACAACAGTGGCATCATGTAATATTTGTCCTTTTGTGACTGGGATATTTCACTCAGCATAATGTTCTCCAGAGTCAACCATTTTGAATAATATTGCATGAGTTCCTTGTTTTTTAATGCAGCATAGTATTCCATTGTGCGAATATACCACAGCTTCTCTAGCCATTCGTTTGTTGATGGGCACTTAGGTTGTTTCCAACTCCTTGCTATTGTGAACAAAGCTGCAATAAACATGGGTGTGCATGTGGCTCTGATACTGAACAAGTTTCAGAGGAGCTTCCAGACTAAGAAATACTAGGTAGGAAGGCCTAGTAATCTATGTAAAAATTAAACTTACCTCTACTCATTGTCATAGAGTTGGAACTGGCTCATGGCTGACCCTCCAGTGGGATTTCAGAGGTTGTAAAACTGCATGGAAGGAACTTGTTCATCTTTCCCCCATGGTGGTTGTGTGCTGTTGAGTCAGAACCAACCCATAGCTGACCCTCTAGCAGGTGTTCAGTCAATCAGATCTGTGAGACCAAGTAGATATTTTTAATAATCCAAGGAATAGAAAAAAAGGTAGAGGAATAAAGGTATATTCAGATTTATGCATTAGAAAATAATCTTAAACAGTTAACAAAAGCTCATACAAAGAAACTCAAGTAGAACTAAAATAGAGCTTTGAACTGATTTGAACTGGTTTAATCATGTTCAACACAGAGACATTGAAACAGCATCAAATCTTTAAGATGTGGATGCACTAGAATAATAATTAGAATGTGAACAATTACTTATCAAAGCCCTGGAATGGGAGACCTGGAAGAGGCTTGCGTTGTTGCTGTTAAGTGCTGTCGAGTTAGCCACCCTATGACTGAAAGTCCTTAAAATGTATTTCTTTCATTTAAAGTTTTTTTAAGTTCATAGAGTTTCTGGAGTCAAGCTATTTTGGAAGTGGATGCCACTTCTCCTTCCAAGCTTGTTTTAATTTGAGAGCTCCATCTCATTACTCACTATCCACCATGGGCAACAATTAGCACATTTGACACATCATTGTCACAGTGTTTAGCATCACAGCAACCACGAGTTACCTCTGTACAGCAAGTTGACAGACCAGTGCTGTACCACCTAAAAGAATGTTAGACCAAAAACAATTAAAACAGAAGAGGCTTAGTGAGTCCTTTTTAGGAACCTGATGCGGGAGATTGAATTACTGCCAGGACTGGGGATGGTGACACACATTCACAGCAGCTAGGCTGGCTACCATCTTGGAGCAAGACACAAATGTTTCTGACTCTGCTGGTTAAGAGATTTGGTTGCTATGCGTCATGCGCATTGCCTTTGTTTCTTAAAAGGGCAATGACGTTTTAAGCAGGGCACGGGAACTTTTTTAGGATAATAATGTGAGAGAAACCTCAGACCCCCACCTTTCAAAAGTCACAGATGTTCTGGAACCTGAGAGGGACTTCAATGACTTTCTCGGTGCCTGTCTCTGTCTCTATTCCTAGCCGTGCCTGAAGGATGACTCATCTCTGGTTTCCTTTTCACATCTTTGTTCTTTCTGCCGACTGCCTTCTTTTTCTTCCTCTGACCCAGCCTGGCCCTAACAAGATGATGGCTTTCTATGCAGCTGATGTAATTGTTCCCCACAATTGTTTGGTTCTGCATGCACAAAAAAAGGAGAATCTGATTCATCCATGCTTGAACTTTCCACTCCAGACCTGTAAATTCTGGGAGCTGGAGGAAGTGCCTTAGTAGGAGTGTGGGCTAAGAAGGATGGAAGGGTATGGAAAAAAATAATCTGTTTCTACACAGGGGGTTACAGCCCCTGCAAGATATCAGTGTGGATGTATGTGTGTGCATGCATCTGTTAAAATGTCAGTAAATTACCATGGAGAGATGGGCAAGGAGAAAAGAATTGATATTTGCACAGATGGGCCTTATGGTCTTTGTTTTGCAGTTAGAAAACTGAGATACAAAAAAGGTAAAGCAACTTGCCACAGTATGGTAGTTGGTAAATTATAGAATCAAAATTCATAGTTGGTTCTGCTGGGTTCTAAACTCCATGATCTCTCTACAACTTCCATCCCACAGTGCTCTTCTGTGTCTCTCCCATCTGTTTCTCCCTCCCGTTCTTTGCTGCTGGCCAGCCAGAGTCTGGAAGCAGGAGGGCTGAGAAGCAAGGAAACAGGCTTGTGTCCTGGGCTGGAGGGGTGAACTCCCATGTTTCACCATTTCAGCACTTCGGGCATCAGAAGTTATTCCTCTAAGCAGGGTTGGCTCAGTTTTCCTTCTAAGACAGGTAGGGATAGTGAGTATAATTTAGCCCTAGGCTAAATTATGCAACACAAATAAGAGTTGAATTAAGATTTCATGATGTGTTGCTTTTTACCCAAATATCTCGCTGATTGCAAACATATTTTCCCAAGTCCAGCAGTCCCATTGCTGAGATCTTCATCTGAAGCCTTTCAACCTCAATACATCATTTTTGATAACAAGCCATCTTGTAATTACACCAAGTCCAAAGTGGAGCAAGCCCTGCTGCAGACAACACATTAAAGACTTGCTTAAACAAGTCCCACTTGGGGAGCAGGGCTGGCGTTTCACAAATGACTGCCAGCCAGATGGTCACTGGCTCCGCTTCCAGCAGATAATCTATGACATTTACTCAGCAAGATTGATGGGCTGATTGCATGTCAACAAAGACCAGGAAAGGGTTATGAAGAGATGGAATGTGAATCTGTGTCTGGAGGTTGCTGAGAGAACATTCCTGTAGGGGGCTACGAAGGGGAGGGGGACTGTGTGTCCTCTCATTATGCCCACAGAATTTTCTCCAGTGCTCCTTAGGGTTATGGAGACGACCTTGGTGTTCTGACTTCAGTTCTCAGAACTTAAATTTTCCCACCTGGAAAGCAGAGCAAGTGGATGACCCTCTCTTGCAGAAAGGTGTGAAGGTCACAAGGGACACAGTAGGTGTTCAGATGAAAATGTGACCATTGACTTAAGTTGAATGCATGGTAGATGACTTGTCTAGCCAAGGATGGATTGGTGATCAATTATTTTGTTTCCTTCTGAGAGTGCTCCAGTCACCATTTGACAGCAGAAAGATGGACAGATATTGCGAAAGGACAGATCTGGAAAAACAACAATAGGAATAAGGCTTTCCAGCCAAGGTGGATAGGATGGCTTTTGGGTGAGACACTGGAGGAGAAACTGAACCTGACATTTGCAGAATTTAGTTACAAGAGATGAGTGCACATAAGCACTTCCCAGCCTCTTCCTGGCTGTCGTCAGGCGTCCAGCAATGAGTACACAGCTATGCGTCTTGGGGACGGGTGAAGCTTGACTGATTATTTCAGCTCAGGAGCAAATGAGAAAGGGAAATCCTGATAGCGTATGAGAATGGGTTTGTAGAATCTGGGAAAAGGCGTAGTGTCCTTGGCAAAGATCAGAATGAGACTCGAGGCTATGGGCATGCCGGTTATGTAACAGGTGCTGTGCTTTTCATAATCTTCAGTCCCTTGACATTCACTGTTCCAGACTTAATGAAAGCATTCTGTTGCCAGTAACTCTGATGCTCCAACTGAGGACTTCCTATTGGCCAACACATGGGGCAGGCTGGGAGTGCCAGGCAAGTGAAGTTACCAGGACCAGCGGTCAGACAATAAAGATGGGAAGTTGGAGGTAAACATTCTGTTTTCCACACCTTCAGCCAATGTAGTTCTGAGAATACAGTTCTGTCCCCAGACTGCCTCACGGGAGTGGCGCCCCAGGTTCCTGCAGCAATAACTCACTAACTACCATTTTTGGCTCCTTTCTTCCCTTCCTTATCTCACTGCACCATTCCTCTCATTGCTTACGGGGATCACCTTCCAAAATCCTTGTTGCAGAGTCCCATTCTAGGGAAGCCCGAGAGAGAGTGTGTATGAGAAGGAGCAGGTTCAGCTGGGGCAAGTGATCTAGGTAATGGGGGAGCCTGGTACCAGCTAAGGCCAGGAAAGGGGAGTGTTTTACCTTAGAACAGGGCAAGAGCTCAGTTATTGCACCTGGACCCGAAAGATAGCTATGACAATGATGCTAAGCGTAAGAACCCCCGAAGCAATTGCTGTGTTAGGTGCAGTTGAGGCAATTATGACTCATAGCAACCCCAAAAGTAACAGATAGGAACCTTCCTCTATTTTGCACCATCCTCATGATCTCCAACATGCTTGAGCCCACTGTTATTATCATCTTCTCAATCCCTTTCATCACACATGGTGCAAACAAAGAATGTGCTCAAGTGTTAAGCCCAAGTTTATGGACTGGATCCAATTAGAGGCACCACAGAAGAAAGGTATGGCTGTCTGCTTCTGTTTACTTTTGTAAAAGCAACTATTAACAACCTTGTAGAACACCATTTTTCTCTGAGATACATGAGGTTACCATGAATCCACGTGAAGGCTACTATTTTTCTAAAAAAAAAAATCTATCAGACGCTATTCATATGTAAACGACATCACTTCATTTTCATCACTCTGTGATGTAAATTCTAAATTGTCTTAATTTCCTCCCCCTTTTTTATTGTGCTTTTACAGAAAAGTTGTATATTCATTCATTCATTCATTCATTGTTGCACATTTTTCTCCCTATCCGTTCACTTTTTTAAAAAAAGATATTTATTCATTCGTCTTAATTTTACAGATGAGGAAACTAAGGCACGTTGTTATTGTTGTTGTTGTGTGTCATAGAGTCAGAATCAACCCATAGCTGACTCTCCAGCAAATTTTCAGAGGCAGTAATTGCATGGGAGAAGATTGCCTATCCTTCTCCTGCCAAGCAGCTGGTGGCCTTGAACTGCATGCCTTTGGGATTGCACAGCAACAACAAGACATGTAGATATGTTAATGAAATTGTTATGGGGTGGAGTGGATCTCTATCCAAGGCCTCTTGAGCATAGCTTCCTTCCTGTTCATCTGATCAAGAGCATTGCTGTAGTATTTTTCACGATCCTGAATCATCAGTTTTTTGCCCTTCCATGAGATCCCTCCTATCAATAGATGTTGTAGTTGTGTGTCATTGAGTAGGAACCAACCCATAACTGGCCCTCCAGTGGAATTTTAGAGGCAATAAATCACATGGGAGCAGATTGCCCATCTTTCTACCACAAAGCAGCTGGTGGATTAGAACTGCATACCTTTGGGATTGAAGTGTAACTTCTTACCACTTTTGTTAGATGTTCTTGAATCAAGTATGACTCATAGCGACTCTATAGACAACAGATCTAAACTTTGTACTGTCCTGTGCTATCCTTACAGTCTCTGACACACTAAAGCCCATTGGCTGCAGGCACTGTGTCAATCTACCTGGTCAAGGGTCTTCTCTACTGTCCCA
>NW_006399902.1:2985164-2987191 GCF_000299155.1 Elephantulus edwardii | reverse complement strand
TCTGCATAATACAGGCTGTTGATGAGTCTTCCTCCAATCTTGAGACTACATTCCTTTTCAGAAAGTCCAGCCTTCTGAATGATCTTCTCTACATATATAAAGTTTACAGAATACCTAGTGGAGTTCCAGAAGAAACAGAGACTAATAACCTAATTACAAAAAGGGTGAAAGACATCAAATGGCTTTCACAGAGGATGCCATTTGGATGACCAAGAGACACATTAAGAAGTGTTCAAAATCACTAGGAATAAGAGAGATGCAAGTCAAAACCACAAAGAGACACAATTTCATCCCAGTAGCAGTTCCGAGTTTAGCAGGGCAGCAAGCAATAAACGTTGGAGAGGATGTGGAGATGCGGGAACTCTCAAACACTATTCAGACTGTAAAATGGTACAGCCACTCTCGAAGGCAGGTTGGCATTTCCTCAAAAAGCTGAACATAGAAACTCTATATGACCCAGCTATTCCATTACAAAGAATAAACCTCAAGGAAATTAGTGCCGCAGCCTTTTCTAAAAACTGGCTTTATTTCTGGTAGTTCTCTGTCGATGTACTGTTCCAGTCTTTTTTGAATAATTTTCAGCAGGATTTTGATAGCATGTAATATTAATGAGATTGTTATATATATATATAATATTGAGTTGCCAACTCAAAGGCACATGGTTCAAATCTACCAGCTTCTTTGCAGAAGAAAGAAGGGCAATATCCTTTTGTGCAATTTATAGCCTCTGAAAACTGCTTGAAGTTCATCTATGAGTTAGTTCCGTCTAGGTAATACATAACAACATATGTGCATGTGTATTAGATGAGAAAATTTGTAGTTGGCAATAGTTTCACTTTACGTGGACTCACAATCAACACCCTTAGTACTAGCAGTCAAGAAATCAAAAGACATGTTGAATTGGGAAAATATGCTGTCAGAAACCTTTCTAAAATACCAAAGAGCAATGACATAAGTTTGATGACTAAGGTGCACCTGATCCAGTATTTTCAATTCTTGCTAAGCATCTGAAAGTTAGACAGTAATTAGAGATTACAGAAGAAGAGTCAATGCCTTTGAGTTGTGGTGTTAGAGAAGAGCTCTGAATATATCAAAGGGAGCTCTAGTGGACCAGTGTCAAGAAGTTGAGCTGCAATCCCAAAGGCACATGGTTTGAGGCCACCAGCTGCTTCTCAGGAGAAGAATGGGCAGTCTCCTCCCATGTGATTAACTGCCTCTGAAAACCTGCCAGACCGTCAGCTATGGAACGGTTCTAACTCTGTGGTACACAACAACAACAACAACAACAGCTAAGGGAGCAAACAAATATGTTATAAAGTAAGTTAATAACTAGAGGGCTTCTTAGAGGCAAGGATGGTGGAACTTCATCTCGCATACTTTTGGACACGTTGTTATGGAGAGGCCAGTCCTTGGAGAAAGGCATCATACATGGAAAATAGAGGGTCAGAAAAAGAGAGGAAGACCCTTAATGAGATCAATTCACATAGTGACTGTATCAGTGCTCAAGTATATCAGAGATGATGTGATAACATAGGATAGGGCAAGGTTCAGATGTGTTATTGGTAGGGTATGAGTAGGCTTTGAGTCATGATCATGTTGATAACACCTAACAATAGTATATAAACACACACACACATACATATATATGTATATATAAATATAAAAATAGGTACTTGTATGTATAAATAGAATAGATAAGTTATTGTTAGGTACTGTTGAGTTGATCTTGATTCACAGTGACCCACGTGACAGAGTTGAACCATTCCATGGTCTGCTGCTGCTGATCTTTTCAGGAGCAGATTGCCAGGTCTTTCTCCTCAGAGCCATTGGCGCATTTGAACCTGCAACCTTTTTGTTTGTAGCTGAGCTACATTGTGCCACCAAGGCTCCTAGTAAATATATATAGTATCATCGAATAGGAACTGACTCATAGCTGACCCTTCAGAGGGTTTTCAGAGGCAGTTAATTGCATGGGAGGAGACTACCCAGCCTTCTCCCACTAAATCAGTCTCAATCTGTCTCTCTCT
>NW_006399902.1:2974948-2985064 GCF_000299155.1 Elephantulus edwardii | reverse complement strand
GTTGCAAGGAAGAACAGTCCTTGGAGAGAGACATCATGCTTGGAAAGGTGGAAGGACAGTGCAAGAGAGGAAGACCCTCGATGAGATGAATTGATTTAGTGACTGGGGTGATGAGGGTAGGTGTGCCAGAGACAATAAGGTTGGCACAAGGTAGAGCCAGTTTCAGGGCTGTTGTACATAGGGTTGCTAGCAATTGCAGGTGACTTGACAGCACCTAACAACAACAGGTGTTCCCTTGCTCTGTTTACACAATAGTCTGTTGGTGTAGGTATAGGTTTCACACAAGCACAATTAAGTGTTCTGGGATTCCCATTTTTCTCCATGTTAGCTATAATTTGTTATGTTCAACAGAGACAGTTGCCTTTACATAGTTAATAAAGCACAGATAAACACTTTTCAGGTATTTTTTGCTTTCAACTACGACCCATCTGACATCAGCAATGATATCCCTGGTACCCTAGCCTCTTCTCAATCCAGCTTGAACATTTTGCAGTTTTCTGTCTATGTACTGTTCTAATTGTTTTTTTAATAATGATCTTCAGC
Source organism: Elephantulus edwardii (assembly GCF_000299155.1). NCBI lineage: Eukaryota > Metazoa > Chordata > Mammalia > Macroscelidea > Macroscelididae > Elephantulus > Elephantulus edwardii. Next base: position 2,984,521 of record NW_006399902.1, on the reverse strand, counting down.
AGTATTTTGCTTGCATGTGATATTAATGATATTGTTTGATAATTTCCACTTTCCTTTGGATCACCTTTTTTTTTGGGGTGGGGGGGAATAGGAACAAACACAAATCTATTCCAGTCAATTAACCAGGCAACTGTCCTCCAAATTTCCTGGCATAGAATGGTGAGCATGTCCCGGGCTGCATCTGTCATTTGAAACATGTCAGTTGGTATCCCATCAATTGCTAGAACTTCATCGTTTGCCAGTACCTTCAGTGCAGCTTGAAGTTCTTCCTTGATTGCCATTGGTTCTTCATCATATGGTATTTCCCAAAATACTTCAGTATCAGCCAATTAGTTTTGGCTGTGATTCTGTGTATTCCCTCTATCTTTTTTTTTAAAGTTTCCTGGATCTTTCACTATTTTTCTCATGGCATCCCTAAGTAGTATTTGAATTTGTCAGTTTTAAAGATTGAGAAAGGCCAAACAAGTTATTTCCTTTTTATTCTCCAATTCTAGTTCTCTGCACATTCTGTGATAATAGTTTTCTCTGTATTCCTGAGCTGCCTTTGAAATCTTCTCTTTAGCTCTTTTGTTTCAACATCTCTTCCCTTTGTTTTGGTTTCTCACCACTCTAGTGCGTTTTTCAGTGTCACTTTTAGCATCCATTTTCTTTTCTTTCTTTCTCCTCTCTCTGTGTAGTGACATTTTGCTCTCTTCATGGGTGATATCCTCAATGTAATCCCATATTTCATCTGGCCTTCAATCACTGATGTTCACTGTTTCAAAATTATTCTTAAACTCAAATGAGGTAAACTCAAGGTCATATTTTGATTCTTGTGGACTTGTTTTAATTTTTTTTTTTTTGCTTTTATTTTGAACTTGCACATGAGCAATTGGTAGTTTGTTCCATAGTCAGCACCTGGACTGGTTTTGACTGGTGATACTAAGTTTCTCCAATTATTATTCTTTCCACAGATACAGTGTATCTGATTCCTGTGTAGTCAATCAAGTGAGACCCAGGGGTATAGTTGCTGTTTGTGTTTCTTAAAAGAGGCATTTGTGATGAGTAAATCATTGAATGTACAAATGTACTTTTCCAGCCTCATTTCTGTTACCATATCCGTATTTTTCAGATACCAATCCTTCATTATTTCCAACTTTTCCCTTCCAGTCACTGATTGTTACTAATTCATCTTGGTTGCATGTTTGGTCAGTTTCAGACTTAATACCTTGGTAGCAATCCACAATTTCCTCTTCTTTGGCTTTAGCGGTAAATGTGTGTATTTGAATAATGGTTGTATTAACAAGTCTTCCTTGTATGCATATGGATAATATCTTGTCCCTCACAACATTGTACTTCAGGATAGACCTTGAAATGAATTCTTAACAATGAATGCAAGACCATTCTTTCTCAATTTTTAATTTGCAGAGAAGTAAATCAAATGATTATATCATTCAAAGTGGTCGTCTATTTTAGTTCACTAATGCCTACCCAGTTATGTTTTATGAGTTCCATTTAATTTTTGACAATGTCTAGTTTTCCCATATTTATGCTTCCTACATCCCACGTTCCAATTATAAGTGGATGTTTGCAGCTGTTCTTCCTCATTTTGAATGTCTTCTGTTCAGAGGGCTCTACCTCCAGAGCTCTATGTCTTATTGTATAATTGTGCTCTATTGTTTATAGAGGTTTTTAAAGGCCTATTTTAGAAGTAGATAACCAATAAATATTGTATAAGACCATTACTGTAGAATGAATACAAGGATCAAGGAGGGGTGGGAGAGGCTGGAAGCAGAGGGATGTGGATGTATAGGGGGAAGATGGGATTAATCATTGGGTTGTATAATCTGATGGGTTGGGGGTGAGGGAAATGGAAATAATTTTTTTGAATTTATATTAGAATTTTTTAAATAAACTAATGAAAAGGGTCCAAGGGGAGCATGGTGGGAGCAGAGTGATGAGTTTGAGTGTGTGTGGGGGGGGGGGGTGGGGATTGGTTAACTATAGGGTTACACAATTATGTGGGTGGAGGGAGGGGTGGGTAAAGGAAATGGGAAAGATCTGGTTATGAAAAACAATATATATGAACTATGAAAATAAACCAGTAAAAAAAGAAAAAATTTATTTAAAATTAAAAAAGAAAAGAAGTAGATAACCAATCCTTCTTCCCAGACTGTCTTAATCTGGGAGCTGTGCTTTAACACAGTATCTGACAGATAAGGGCTGTATTCATGACAGCAAATGAGAAACAAGCAAGCCAATTTGACAAGTTTCAACAAACAAATGAAACGCTGGATGGGTTCACCAGTCTGGTAAGAAATTGGGAAGACAGCTACCTGGTCAGCTAACTGGAAAAGATCCATATTTGTTCCAATTCCTAAGAAAAGTGAACCAACAGAATGGGGAAATTATTGACCAATAAAATGAATATCATGAAAGTAAAATATTGCTAAACATCATCTAAAATAGATTAGAAAAGTATATTGACAGACTGGATTTAAAAGAGGCCATGGCACCAGGGATATCATTGGTGATGTCAAATGGCCTGAAAGCAGTGAACTCCAGAAGAATGTTTACTTATGTTTTACTGACGGTGCAAAGATATTGGACTGGGTGGATCATAATAAACTATGTTTAACATTGAGAAGAATGGAAATCCAAAAACATTTAATTATGTTCATCCTAAACCTTTACGTAGGCTAGTGGCAAGAAGCTGAGCTACAATCCCTAGGTGCATGGTTCAAATCCATCAGCTGCTCTACAGGAGAAGAAGGGACAATTTCTCCTGTGTGATTAACTGCCTCTGAAAACCTGCTGGAGGGTCAGCTACGGGTCAGTTCCAGCATGATGATACACAACAACAAACTTATATCTAGACTAAGAAGCTGTCAAACAAACAGCAAGAGAACACTGCCTTCTAAACTGATAGTTTAGAATCAAGAAAAGAGTGTTTCAGGGTTGTATCCTTTCTCTGTATCTATTCAATATGTATGCCGAGCAAACGATTAAAGAAGTTGAACTCTATGAAGAAGAATGTGATTTCCAGATTGGAGGAATACTTATTATTAACCTTCATTATACAGATGACACATTCTTGCTTGTTGAAAGTGAGGAGGACTTGAAATGCTTTCTGCAGAATATCAAAGACTATAGTCTTCAATATAGATTACATATCAATAGCAAGAAGACAAAAATCTTCACCGTTGACCAACAACCAACAGCAGATGAAGAAAATATTGAAATTGTCAAAATTTCCTCTTACTGTGGTCCACAATCAGTATCCTTAGCACCAGTAGTCAAGAAATCAAAATATGTATTGCAATGAGAGTGCTGTGAGGGACTTCTCAAAGTACTGAATAGCAATGATGTCACTTTAAAGACCATGGCTGATCTAACAGAATGTGAAAATTATTGACCAATATCATTAATATCACATAGGAGTAAAATATTGCTTCAGGCCATGATCTTTTGAATCACTAGCTATGCATCTGAGACCTGAATTATAAAGATGACAGAAGAGGAATCTGTGCCTTCAAGTTGTGGTGATGCAGAAGAGAAGTGAATAGGCCATGGACTGCCAAAAGAACAAATAAGATATGACTTGTCGAAGGGAAAGCCAGAGGGCTCCTTGGAGGCCAAGATGATAAAACTTCATCTCACATGCTTTAGGCATGTTCCTAGGTGAGGCCATTCCGTGGAAAGGGACATCTTGCTTGGAAAAATGGAGGGTCAGTGAAAGAGAGGAAGATCCTCAATGAGATTAACTGACCCAGTGATGGCAGCAGTGGATTTTACTATGTTTGAGATGATGAGGATGGCACAGGATAAGACAGGGTTCAAATTTGTTGTTCATAAAGTCACTTTGAGTTCTACTTGACTAGATGGCCTATAACAACAACAACAGCGTTACCCAGAACTCTGATGTCTTGTTTGATAAGGAGCTGCATTGCCAGCCCAAAGACAGACAGTTCAAATCCACCAATTGTTTCACGGGAAAAAGATGGACAATATCCTTTTCTGGAATTTAGTTTCTAAAAACCCATTAAAGGGTTAACTATGAGTCAGTTCTGACTTGAAGGGACATAACACTAACAATAATCTTATACAAAGTTCTATGGAATGTTTGGGAGGTACAAACAGGAAAGCACTTGACTACTAGTGAAATGTTAATAATGTGTACTCATTCAATAATGCCTTGGAAGAAAGGTATGGCAACTTCTCCCTTAAAAGGTCACCATCATGAACTCAAAGGTACAGTTCTGCAGTGGCACATGCAGGGTGACCGTGTCTCACTGAGCTGTCAAGAATACTTTTGGGAATTTGTTATTTGTATAGAATTCTAAGTGTGATCTTGCCTTTGAACATTTCTATTAAGGGTAGAAAAAAAAAAGAATTGTTGCTCCTTGGTATTCTGAATGAGCTAATAAATCTATGAGTAGGTGTGGACGTGGGTCCCATTTCTGTAAGAGGGGCCAGAATCCCCCCACGCTGGAACCATTGTCTGAATTTGTTGGCAGAGGCTCAGGTACAAACAGCTGCTCCCATTGGTACCAGCATCCCCAAACATAGTGACCTGAGCTAACAGGTCCTCAGATGAATCAGATAAACAACTCATCCCTGTAGGCTGAGGGCAGGAAGAGTGGTGTAGGAGCTGTTTATTTTGGGCACTGCATTTCCTAGGGAATATAGAGACAAAGAAGCCCTTCAGGTTAGATATTGTCTCTTGGTTTGCTGAATTTTCTGCCTCATTGTGCTAAAGAAAATGATCAAATTTGATCTGGTTCTCAGAGGGCAAGATATTTCTAACCTAAGCGGTTTCTAAATTATTGTTGCTTTTGCTGTGGATCCAGGCCATTAGGACTTGTGGGCAAGCCCTGTGTGTCAGGCAGGGCTGTGCTCTGCAGGGTTTGGAGGTTGTGACCCTCGGAAGCAGAGGGCCAGGTCTGTCTTTCAGGGTGCCTCGGGGGGATTTGAGCACGCAAGCTTTTGGCTCATAGTTGAATGCTCAATCTTTTCCATTATCTGGAGACAGGCATCTAAGTGGTGGTGGTGTTGATTGCCTTCGAATCGTACATGACTCATTGCAACCCTGTGAACATAAGGCCTGTCAGCCCTTTACAACTATCAACATTTTTCAAAGTTCATAGAGTTTCCGGAGGCATGTTATTTACGAAGTGGATGCCGCTCCTGCTTCCAGACACCTAAGTAAATTTCCAAATATAATAGTGGGCATTTGAAGGGGGTGGGACTGGAAAGATTATCAGGGAGAGACTTCATATGTTACCATGTTTTTAATTTAATACTTAGTTATTTAATATTTATTAGTACTATGTATTTCCATTAACATTTGCATATCTATAATATATATTGTTGCTGCTGCTGTTGTGTGGCCTCAAGCTGCTTGCAACTCATACTAACGCTATGAACAGTCGCTCTGAACCTTGCTCTATCCTGAGCCAATCTCACTGTCTGTGACACACTTTTCCCATTCATTACCCTAATTACTACACTGGTCTATCTTCTCCAGGGTCTTTCCCTCTTGTGCTGTTCCTCCATCTTTCTGAGCATGGTGTCCTTCTCCCTCCTGGCAACATGCCCAATGTATGTGAGACAGAGCTTTAAACTCCTTGCCTGTAAGGAGCAACCTGATTTTACCTTCCTGATTTTACAGACCTGTTTGTTCTCTTGGCCGTCCATGGTATGTATGTTCAGTAGTCTTCTCCTACACCACAACTCAAAGGTATCTGTTCTTCTTCTCCTCTCATCCTTAGTCACTGTACAGCTCTCTGATGCATCATAGCAAGTAATTGCTAATACCATGGCCTGGATCAGGTGGCCTTAGTCTCTAGACTGACATCATTGCTCTTTAGAGCTCTGGAGAGGTCCCTGGAAGTAGATTTTCCTAATGTAATTAATCTTTTCTCATCTGGTCTTCTTTCATTAGTGTTCAAGGCCTCACACCTTTTTTGAGATGGTTTTGAAATTCAGGTGAGATAGACTCAAGGTCGTATTTTGGTTCTTGTGGATTTAATTTTCCTTAGCTTTAGCTTGAACTTGCATGAGTAGTTGGTGGTCTGTTCCACAATTAGCACCTGGCCTAGTTTTCATAGCTGATCTTGAGCTTCTCCAGTGATTCTTTCCACAGATGTAATAGATTAGATTTCTATGCATACCATCAAGTTAAATCTATGTGTATAGCCTGCGTTTATATTTATTATAAAATGTATTTGCAATGACTAAATCATTGATTGTGCTGTGGGAAAATATCAAGACTATCATCCAGGAAGAATGCAGGAGTCATTACAAAGACAGAGGGACGAAAAGACCAAGATGGGTATCAGAAGAGACTCTGAATATTGCACTAGAGCACTGAGATGCCAAAGCAAGGGGGTGAGGGTGGGGAAATCAAGATTCAAGGAGCTGAACAGAAGGTTTCAAAAGACAATACAGGAAGACAAAGTATTATAATGGAATGTGCAAAGATCTAGAGTCAGAAAATCAGAGCCAAACTTGCGTATACACAGTTATTCTACCAAAAGGAATTGATGGACACAGAAAAATTCAATGAAACAATGTATGAGCAAGAGCCTTTGGTGATAAATGGAGAAGTTCAAGCTGCTCTGAAAGAATTCGCAAAAAACAAGGCCCCAGGAATTGATGGCATACCAATTGATATGTTTCAACAAACAGAAGCTACCCTAGATGTGCTTACCAAATTGTACAAAGAAATCTGGAATAAAATCACCTGGCCAACTGACTGGAAGAGCTCTATATTTGTTCCCATTATAAAGAAAGGTGACCTGAAAGAGTGCAGAAATCATCTAACAATATCATTAATATCACATGTAAGCAAGATTCTGCTGAAGATTAACCAAAAACAACTGGAACAGCACATCAACAGAGAACTGCCAGAAGTGAAGGCTGGGTTTAGAAGAGGCTATATAGTACTACAGATATTGTAGCTAATGTTAGATGGATCTTGGCTGAAAGCAAGGAGTACAGAAGAATTTCTGTGTTTCATTGACTATGCAAAGGCATTTGACTGTGTGGATCACAACAAACTGTGGCTAACTTTGAGAAGAATGGTAACCCCAGAATACTTGATCGTTCTTATGCAAAACCTATATTTGGACCAGGAGGCAGTCGTCAGAACACACTACATGAAGCAAGAAAACACTACATGGTTCAAAATAGGGAAGGATGTATGCCAGGAATGTTTTCTATTTCCATATCTTTTCTATTTCTATGTAGAACACATTATTATCTGTGAGGCTGGGCTCTATGAGGAGAAATGTATCATCAGGATTGGAGAAAGACTCATCAACAATCTGCATTATGCAGATGACACAAATCTACTTGCTGAAACTGAGGAGGACTTGAAACACTTGCTGCAGAAGATTAAAGACTCCAGCCTTCAATATGGATTGAAGCTCAATATCACGAAAACAAAGGTTTTCATCACTGGGCCGATTGATTGTGAATAGATGATGATAGATCGTAAAGAGATTGAAATTGTTAACAACTTTAGTTTGCTTGGTTCCACAATCAACACTCTTGGCACCAGCAGCCAGGACATTAAAAGATGGATTGCACTGGGAAAGTATGCGATCAGAGACCTCTCCAAAGTACTGAAGAACAACAGTGTCAGTCTGGAGTCTAAAGTGCACCTGACCCAGGCCATGGTCTTTGTAATCATTTGCTGTACATCAGAGAGCTGGACAATGACTAGAAATGATAGAAGGAGAGTTGATGCCTTTGAGATGTGATACTGAGAAGAGCATTGAGTATACCATGGACTGCTAAGCAAAAAAAACCAACCAAAAAACAGGTTCGTCCTAGAGAGGGCTAAACCAGCCTGCTCCTTGGAGGCAAGGATTCTGAAGCTTCATCTGATACACCTTGGACATGTTGCAAGGAGGAACCAGTCCTTGGAGAGAGACAGTATGCTTGGGCGGAGGGACAGTATAAGACAGGAAGACCCTCGATGAGATGGATTGATTCAGTGACTGGGGTAATGGTGGTAGGTGTATTGGAGACAATAAGGTTGGTACAGGATAGAGCAGGGTTTAGGGCTGCTGTTGTACATAGGGTCACTATGAGTCACAGGTGACTTGATGGCACATAACAACAGGAACAAGAACAACAATTAATCTTTTGATTCCCTAGCTTCTGGTGCCAAGAGTATTGATTGTGGAGCTGAGTAACTGAAATTGTTAACAATCTCAATTTCTTCTCCATCTATCATGGTGTTGCCAGTTGACCCAGTGGTGAGAATCTTTGTTTTCTTTATGTTTAAGTTTAATCCATATTGACCTTCTACAGCAAATGTTTCAGGTCCTCCTCATTTTTAGCAAGGTGTAGTCTGCATAATACAGGCTGTTGATGAGTCTTCCTCCAATCTTGAGACTACATTCCTTTTCAGAAAGTCCAGCCTTCTGAATGATCTTCTCTACATATATAAAGTTTACAGAATACCTAGTGGAGTTCCAGAAGAAACAGAGACTAATAACCTAATTACAAAAAGGGTGAAAGACATCAAATGGCTTTCACAGAGGATGCCATTTGGATGACCAAGAGACACATTAAGAAGTGTTCAAAATCACTAGGAATAAGAGAGATGCAAGTCAAAACCACAAAGAGACACAATTTCATCCCAGTAGCAGTTCCGAGTTTAGCAGGGCAGCAAGCAATAAACGTTGGAGAGGATGTGGAGATGCGGGAACTCTCAAACACTATTCAGACTGTAAAATGGTACAGCCACTCTCGAAGGCAGGTTGGCATTTCCTCAAAAAGCTGAACATAGAAACTCTATATGACCCAGCTATTCCATTACAAAGAATAAACCTCAAGGAAATTAGTGCCGCAGCCTTTTCTAAAAACTGGCTTTATTTCTGGTAGTTCTCTGTCGATGTACTGTTCCAGTCTTTTTTGAATAATTTTCAGCAGGATTTTGATAGCATGTAATATTAATGAGATTGTTATATATATATATAATATTGAGTTGCCAACTCAAAGGCACATGGTTCAAATCTACCAGCTTCTTTGCAGAAGAAAGAAGGGCAATATCCTTTTGTGCAATTTATAGCCTCTGAAAACTGCTTGAAGTTCATCTATGAGTTAGTTCCGTCTAGGTAATACATAACAACATATGTGCATGTGTATTAGATGAGAAAATTTGTAGTTGGCAATAGTTTCACTTTACGTGGACTCACAATCAACACCCTTAGTACTAGCAGTCAAGAAATCAAAAGACATGTTGAATTGGGAAAATATGCTGTCAGAAACCTTTCTAAAATACCAAAGAGCAATGACATAAGTTTGATGACTAAGGTGCACCTGATCCAGTATTTTCAATTCTTGCTAAGCATCTGAAAGTTAGACAGTAATTAGAGATTACAGAAGAAGAGTCAATGCCTTTGAGTTGTGGTGTTAGAGAAGAGCTCTGAATATATCAAAGGGAGCTCTAGTGGACCAGTGTCAAGAAGTTGAGCTGCAATCCCAAAGGCACATGGTTTGAGGCCACCAGCTGCTTCTCAGGAGAAGAATGGGCAGTCTCCTCCCATGTGATTAACTGCCTCTGAAAACCTGCCAGAC
>NW_006399902.1:2959509-2974015 GCF_000299155.1 Elephantulus edwardii | reverse complement strand
CACTGCTTGCCAAGCCTTTAGAAGACTGGATCTACCACTACACAGAGAGAGAGAGAGAGAGAGAGAGATGCATATATGAACTCAGGATAAGAAGCATTTACTGTAAAAAGGCACTGCACCCTTCTCGTACTTTATAAAAGCATTTGCCAAAGCCTTCCTTGAAGTGCTGTGCTCTCCAGGGGCCCACAGAAAAGGATTTTGATTTTCAAACATTTTTGTTTCCTGCTTCAATACAAGCTTCAAAGCACATTCAATTTCTTTTTGAGGTTCTGTTCAATTCAAACAGCGTTTTCCCAGGTTCCTATCGAGTGCTGGCCACTGTGGGGAACAAAGATGAAGAGGACCTGTGTGCAAAGGGGAAGTGGCACTGGCAATGCCCTCACAGAAGTGCCTCTCAAAGAAGGTCGTGCAAAGGAAGGTTTTGGCAGGACCAACACTGCTAACCCCTCTGTTTTATCCAAAAATCCCACCAACAAACCGATGTCCTGTAGAGGCACCCCTGGGCTCCAGGCGGTGTGTTGTCAGAGGGGTCAACCACAGATAAGCTTGCTGGAGGTGGGGTGTAGGTGGGAGGTTACTTGTTTCTCCCCCATCACTGCACATATCCTACAAAAGTGACATGGTTTACAGACAAAACAAAGCACAGGGCCATCTGTTGACATGAGGGTTTTGGAAACAAAAGTCATTAGAGGAAGACTGAGAAAGCAAATTTCAGCTGCACCTGGAGGAGCCCTGGAGGACTGAGAAATGCCTTCCATTTTGGTCGTCCATCAACCAGGCACAGTCCTTCAATTTATTTTACCACCAGGGTCATCTCCTCTACTTAAGGACTAGCCTTGGATGATGGGGGACTGGCGGAGGGCGATGACTGTGAATCCCTGGGGCACTGATTTTCTTCCTAGAATCCATTGTTGTTGTTTTTTTCACCGCAGGAAAGTGGGTTTGGGCCAATGAGCCTTGAGTGCAGCTGAGATGAGTGGAAGCAGGGCATCAGGAGCCTGGGGCAGGGAGGAGTCTGGCTCTTAATCGTAAGGAAAAAGTCTTTTTATCATGACATGGCATGCCAGGTGTAAGCTTTTGTAGATGTTGTTATCAATTGAAGAAATTCCCTTCTGTTCCTAGTCTGTTGGGAATTTTATCACAAATAGATGCTAAATTTTGTCAAGGCATTCTTTTAATTTCTGCATCTGTTGAGATGATCAGATGATCTCCCTCCTCCCCCCAGGTCTGTTAGTGTGGTGTAATTTGATTTTGAATCCTTCCACAGTCTTTCATTTCTGAGATAAACTCATTTGATTGTACCATACTTCTTATGTGGTGTTTTGCATTAATCTGCTAATATTTTGTTAAAGGTAAAGGGCTTTGGTCTTTAGTTCTCTTGTAATATCTATATGTGGTTTTGGTATTATGTACCATTTGCATAGAAAGAATTGAGGATGTTACCTCCTCTTCTGTATTCTGGAAGAGGTTATGGTGAACTGGTTTTATTTTATTTTCATTAAATGCTTAATAGAAGCCACCAGTAAAACCATCTAGGCCCGGGCTGTTTTTGGGTAGGTTTTTTTTTTTTAATTAGTTTTAATGAACATTTACAGGGATTTTGGGTTTTCATTCCTTCATTGCTGCACCATTCTCTCTACCCTCCTCCCCAGTTTGTTCTTTGGGTAGGGTTTTTAACTCTGAAATTAATGTGTGAATCACTAAGTGAGTGAATGAGGGAGTGACTGAATGAGATGGTGACTGGAGAACTAAATGGGTCATTGCCTCCATCTCTGGTCCTCCGGGGGTGTTATCATCAAGGTCTAAGCCCCATAGTCACTCATAAAGGGGGATTTTAGGAACTGGAAATGGTCTAAAAAGGCTTTTCTGTCTATTTTCCTCTTTGGGGGTTGAAATACAGTATCTTTCTAATTTTATAGTAGTCCAGGCTCAGAGAGGTTAACCCCCTGTCTAAGCTCACACAGCCAACATCTCTGCTAAGATTCTTGATTTCCAACAGCAATAACCCTCCAGCCAGCATGATTTGAGCAGTCTGTGACCACAGGCATTGCCCACTCAGCTTGTCCTAACCCTGTGCTGTGGACATCGTGAACACTAACTTGCACAACAGCTTGACAAGCGCTCGAACCTTCATTTTATTGGATGGTTATTTTCTTTGTGCTTTATTTTCTCACCACCTTTAAAAAGATTTCACACAGCAGAGGAAAAAAAAGAGTCTCTGTTATTGCATTTTCTTTATGGCCATTTTGTAGCTGAGGAAACTGAGGTTTTCCACCTGACTGAGCCTCATTTCCTATGAGCACACAGATGTAACACCAGCACGACAGTGACCAGAAGGAGAAGTCAAGGGTCTGGGTGGATTCAGGCAGTTAGAAACAATTGGCTCACTCATATGCACATTCAGGGCCACTGATGTGAAATCAATAGTTGGTTGTTCCACTCCATGAGGTGCCTGCCTCCTTGCTCAGAGACAGCGGCGAAGAACAATCTTGATAAAAATCTACACAGACGTGTCCTGAGTAACGTGGATGGAGACAGTTTGCTGGAGCTCTCGGGAGAGGAATCCAAGGCTGATGAATTACCTGGGCAGGTACCTCTGCTGCCTGCATCCTTACTTAGGAAGGCAGCAGTGTAATTATGTCTTCGGTTATCTGGAGTGAACCAGTCCATTTTTCTCTTTTATTACCTTTGCATTTCAGGAAAGTGTCCGCCAGAGGCTCTGCTATCTAAATATTAGATTGATTTGATGGCTTCACTAGGCTGTGTGGTGAGGGCCAAAATGTGCCCTGCATCCGGAGGACTCCCCCCTACAGAATCCTGGCTGCCTGGAGGTTCCTCTGGTGGGTGTGATTGGTGGGTTGTTGGAGCACAGACTCCCAGCCATTTGTAACTGTCATTTCCATCAGTGCCTCCAAAAACTCTCCTTCCTTCTCCCTCTCCTTGATCTGTGGACTGGACATAACCAAACCCGAGGCAGCTGTGAAATGGAGGAGGTGGGGAATTCAGCATTCTGACTGGGAGGGCTGCCTCCAAAGGAGATACTAGATCCCTGAGGGATGAATATCTCATATCTGCCCATGAGGACATGTCCTTGCTATCAGTAATGACAGGTCAGTGCTCCTCATGCCCCATGCTTCATGCAAGTGGCCTCTCTCTTCCTCATACAAACTGCCATCTTACAGTTGAAGGATTGAGGCACAGAGAGGTTGGGCACCTTGCTCAAGGACACGCAGACAAGAAGTTGCCTCACTGGAGTTCTAGATCAGGCATAGGACGTCCCATGCCTCTGTCAAATGCCAATCCATGAATCAAGGATCCTTAGTGTTTAGTTCCAACAAATGGACAATTGTTGTCATATGCACTTTTCATGGACTCATTGAAATCATGACTGATTAACGCCCATCACTGCTACAGGTCTCATCCCCCTCTAATGCGTACTTCCTGAAGCAGAGATCACACTGTCTTCTCTTCCTTCCATCGTAGCACCTAGCGGAGAGGCTATGTACAGTAAATATTCAGTAAGTGATTTCAGGAATAAGGAACACATTTGTGGGAGGAAGTTCATGCGCATTGATCCACATTATCTCTGTGCAGAGTTGGGGAAGTAGGCAGCACTTGTTTTGTCCACTTATTCACAAGCCCAGGCTGAGTGTCTGTTAGAAGTCTGGCTCTAGGTAAAACTGATCAAATGAGAGGGAGGAAACAAAGATTTTGCCTCATGGAACTGAGCCAACTAAGGCAGATAAGCCATTGGAGAAATAAGAAAGTAAAATACGAAGAAGTAATGTGAAGGGGTGACCAGGATCTCTGAGAGTACATGCAGGCAGGGGTTAGATGGTTGTTGTTGTTAGGTGCCGTCGAGTTGTAGATGACTCAAAGCGACATTATGAACCAAAGGCCTAAGCACTAGGGATTAGAATAGGTTCTGGGAAGCTGTTCTCAGGAAGTGGTGTGGTTTTTCGTTTGTTTGTTTTTAATAAAATGTTTTCTTTTATACTAGTTTACTTAAAATGTTCGTATACATTGTTTTTCACACCGGATCTTTCTCCTTTCCTTTACTTACCCCTCCTAGTGTTTTGAAGTGGCCCCAATCCCTTGAATCTGACTTGTTTTGCCAGCAGTGAAAAAAAAAATTCAGTGCAAATAATGATGCTCCAGTGCTTGGCCCAGCCTTAAAAACCCTTAATGGGTTTACTTTCCCTTGGAACCCTTCCTCCAGTCTGAAAGCATGCCCAGACTAGCTTGCTGTCAGACAAGAGGCTGTGGCGTCTATCCTGTAGCCAGTCCAGTCCTCTCCTGAAGCAAGGTTGCTTAGTTGACCTGCAACTGGCTGTAGGCACATGGTGGAACTCAGCCAAGGCTGGAAAGGCCAATGCCTAGTTGAGCCAAGCTCAGCCTCAACTGCAGACTCTCAAAAATGTGAACAAATAAATGATCGTTGAAACCACTACATTTTCAAATGCTTTCTTATACATCAATGCCCAGTGCTGATGAGTTAGCCTTATCATGATTCTGTTTGTTGTTGTTTGTTGATTGCTGTTGAATTGAGCACTACTCATAGCAACCCTACGAACAAAAGGCCTGAAGCCTCTCTATAACTATCGTCATTTCTCCAAGTTCACAGAGTTTCCAGAGGTATGTGATTTAGAAAGTGGATGCCACTCCTGCTTCCAAACCTGTCTTAAGCTGGAGCTTCACCAAACACTGTCCACCATGGACAGCTGTTATGACACTTGACTCCCCCAATGGCACAAGGTTCAGTATTGCAGCAAACCCAGATTACCTCAGTACAACAAATTGACAGACAAGTGCTGAACAACTTAGAAGAATATTCCTCCAGAATATAGTAACAATTGACTTTTAGATACAGAGGCCCTCCACGAGGTCTTCTTGACTCTAAACAAGAGGCTTAGATGAAAAAACAACCAAACATTCTACTCAATCTTCAACCAATACAAGAGCACCCAACTTACAGAGTCTATCCATAGTTACCCAGCCTCCAAAAAGGAGACAAAGAACCACATGGAAGGCCCTTGTATTTAAAGCCCAGCCCTTGTCTACATTTGGTGGGTGAACTAACTCAGTATCATAAGGGCAAATATTTCATAAGATTATTATTGTAGAAATAGAAAGATAACTAGTAAAACATGTATGGGAACCCAAGAGGGGAAGAGATAGGAATGTAGGGGTGAAGATGGGTAGGGATGAAACCACAAGGTTGCACAGTTTGGTAGGTGGAGGAAGGAGGGGAAGGAAATGGGAAGGATCCAGGTGAAAAGACAGGGCAGGGTAATGATGCACAAGGTCCAGTGATGATTAATTTTATAAAACATAATACATGTAGAGAGCTCTGGTGGCCTAGTGGCAAGAAGCTGTGCTGCAATCCCAAAGACATGCGGTTTGAATCTACCAGATACTCCTCTGGAGACGGAGGGATTATCTTTTCCTGTGCCTATAGAATCCCACTTGACAGTACGCAACAAGGAAAAACAAAACAAAATGCATAAGAATGATTGTATAAAGCACAATACCAATGAGAAATAGTGTGAACAATGTATATGAACTTTGCAAGCAAGCCAATAAAAAAATCACTGCACCACCAGGCCTCCCTTATGCAGTAATTTGTTGTTAGGTGCTGTTGAGTCAGCTCTGGCTCATCATAACCCTTTGTACAACACAAGCACCCCTGCCCGACTCCTGCCCTCCTCACAACCTCTGCTGTGCTTACGTCCAATCCCTGTCTCAGTCCTTCTCACTGAGTTTTCTTCTCTGTCACTGACCCTCTACTTTTGTAAATATTATGTCCTTACTCAAAGACTAGCCCCTTCTGATAACCATGCCCAAAGAATGTGAGATGAAGTTTCACCATCCTTGCTGCTTTTCTTTTTTGAAAAAAGATTATATTTTTATTAGACAAGTACATTTTGTTTCGTGCATGTGCATTGTGTTCCGTCTTTGCTTCTGAGGATCACTCTGGCTGCATTTCTTCAAAGACAGATTTATCTGTTAGTTTGTTGTGTGTGTTTTTTTTTCCAGTCCATGGTATATTCAATTTTCTTTGCCAATACCATGATTCAAAGGCATTCATTCTGTTGAGTCTTCCTTGCTCATTGTCTAACTTGCACATGTGTATGAAACAGTTGAAAATAGCATGGCTCTAGTCAGGTATACCTTTGAATGGACATAAGTATAGTTTTTGAAATGACGTCCTTGCTCTTTAACACTGTAAAGCAATCCTTGTCAGCAGGTTTGCCCAATGCAATGAAACAAGAGCTAATGGATATATGTTGTTGTTATTGTACATACTGTTCTTTCAGAGCTATCTCACTGCTGACCCTCCAGTGAGTTTTCAGTGGCAGTAAACCGTATAAAATGAGATTGACTATCTTTCTCTCATGGAGCAGCTGGTGAATTTGAACCATATGCCTTTGGGTTGGCATTGTAACCTCATATCACTAAGCTACCAGGGCTCCTTAACAGAGTTCTAGGACATAGGTTTTCCTGCAGGGTTCAGTTATCTGGCAAAGCACCAATTTTTCTTTATTACATTATTAAGGGAGCTCTGGTGGCTTCATGATAAGGCATCACCTTGCCAATGCAATGGTACATGGTTTGAATCCACCAGCTGCTCTGCAGGAGAAAGATGGGCAATCAACTCCTGTGTGATTTAGTGCCTCTGAAAACCCACTGGAAGGTGATCTGTGGGTTGGTTCTGACTCTGTGGTATACAACAAAAACAGCATATTATTAAGATATTGTTGAAGAGTTCCTTTAAAAGGTGAAAAGCTAAAACATAGTTTAAATACAGTAGAATGTTTCTCTCTTTTTTTTAAAGAAAAATTTTCAAGTTATTTACAGGAAGTTTCCAATTTACAACATATTCAGGCCATGATGAATTGCATTTATAGCTATCTATTTTTGTTTTGGTTTTCTCTCTCTTATGTATCATCTTTGATGTTAGCTACCTAGGGTTCATGTGGTGGTTCTTTTATGTTGCTCTGGCCTCCCTAAGTTATGGAGATCACAACCATGTGGTCAAACACCCCTTTATAAATGTAGACACATGACCTTTGCTTGTGCATTTGGCTGAACTGAGTCACACAAATCTTTCCTTGTTGGGTGGCAACTGCCTTTCAGTTTTTAGACCCATCTTGATGTATTAGCTGCTGTGGAATTAGCCCCTGCCGCATGGGAACCACCTTGTGCACGGTGAAATGAAACGCCATCCAGTTCCCTGCCTTTTGTATTATTTAAGATACTTGTGAATGGCACTTTGTATTTTCTTTGGCCAATTTTTGGAAGTTCATGGATTTTTGAGACTTGGCTTTTTTGAGACTAGCTCTCAGTCTTAAAGCTCTGTTGAAGCCAGCTTTGAATCATAGCAACAGGAGAACCTTTACTGACAGGTGAGTGGTAATTGGGAGTGAAGTACATTGAGTGAAAATGAAGCTGGGTCTCCAACATGGAAGTGAGAATTCTACCTCTGAAATTCTGCCAGCTGAGATTTAAAGTTATGTTACCAATGGAGGAATCTATGCTTGGTGCGATGGTTAATGCACTCAGCTACTAACTGAGAGGTAGTTAGTTCAAGTCTATCCAGAATAACCTCTGAAGAAAGGCCTGGAGATTTGCTTCTAAAAAATGAGCCATTGAAAACCACCTGCAGTGTGGTTCTGACACATAGCAGGTTGCTGGCAGAAAAAGACTCCACAGCAATTAGTGTGGTTTTAACCTTCTTTTCAACTGTTGCGTAGTTTATTTTAACATAAAAATGAGTTGGTATGTTACTGGTGTATACCGTGATTTAATATTTTTTTAAGAAAAATTTTTTTATGCTGGTTTACTTACAAAGTTTGTATACATTGTTTATCACACTAGATCTTTCCTGTTTCCTTTATCCACCCTCCCTCTACCCAACAAATCTTATTCATACGCCACGGTGCTACTTTGGGGACTAGGGTCCCTGCTGTCACTGGCTCAGTATACTGGGTGTGACCTGACCAGGGTAGAATATGTTTAAGCCTCTGGGGTCCATCTGGCTCATGGAGGTCACCAGGCTTTTGCACATTGGAAACATGCCACTTGTCAATAGTACAGTTGTTGCTGCTAGACCTAGAGTTGGGTCTGCCAATAGTCCTCCATCACCCTGGGGTGGTCTGGGAGCAGGGGAGATCCAGCAACTGGGTTTTCCTATGGATCGTGGAGTGGTCTGAGTGTGGGCCACACTAGGGAAGCTGGCTAGTGACTTACTCAGGGGTGAGAGCTGGGACTGGGCATGGGGCTGCAGGGTCTGAGGCATGCCAAAAGGTGCCGAGGGTGAAGGCCACCTCTGCTAAGGCACCTTGTGGATGCTTATCCTGTCATGCACTAGCACAGGAACTGGGCATGCTGCAGGTGGTCCTGCTGGATCTGCTGCTGGCAGAGCACGATGTTTGATGGTTTGTTTGATGGTGAGGCAGACGAACATGGAGCAGTTGTTCTGGAGGCAGCATTTGGCAGGGTAGCAGCAGAGTTGATGAGCAGCTTGCAGGCAGGTCATCCACCCCCAACCTTAAGCCTGCAGCTTTTGATGTGCTGCACCACTTGCTTCATCTTCCTCAGGGCAGTATGGAGCAGTTGCTTTTTCAGCACAAGGGGGCATACACCACATACTGCATGGGGCACCTGGGACTCTGAAGTTGGAACTCGTAGACACCCTTTGGTTTCAGCTGGCCCTGGATGTTGCCCTTGTTATATCCATCTTGTGACTGTAGCCCTTGTAGTTAATACACAGATGTAATTCCTATTTTGAGAATGATACACTCCACACTCTACAGTCCTGTTCACTGCTTGTCAGCACTCAAAGCTCCTAGTTTTCACTTTTGATTACCAAAGGGAGATGAGCTTCTACTAAGAGGCAGCAGGCAGGCTCAGCCAGTCAGGGATGTAGATAAGGGGTATATTTCTGGGAGTTGGGCGGGGGCTGTTTGTAAGAGGGGGAAAGATGTAGGCCTATTTTCTTTCATTTCCCTCCATTCTTTCACTACAATCTCCTTTCTGCTCCTGGAAGCTTCCTCAGCCTTGACACTCATGTGATTGTTTTCTTGCTTTGATTTGTCTTTCTGCTTGTAAATGCTTAGCTCTGGCATGCTTCAACCCTGGAAGACCCAATCAAAAGCTTAGAGAGTTTAGTTAACGAATTGCAGAGCCAAGGTCTGAGTTCACCAACAAAAGGCAAGAATCAGACCAAGAATTGGCAGGAAAAAATGCTTTACTTAACGTAGAGAAGAGATAGGACAAAATCAACTTCAGTAGTGGGCACAAGCTCCCTATGACTGGAAAATGGCTCCCCTAATTGTAGTAGGGTTGGAGTTTTGTACACACTTTTCTCTTGTTGCAGGGAAGGAACTCTTTCCACTAAGAACAGATATGGAAGTGGGGTAAACCAGGTGTGAGATGGAGTCTATGCATGAGAAGGCCAGAGAAATTTACTGTTCGTCCAGGACAGGGAAAAGGATTCCTTGATGAGGAAAAGAAACTGAGTGAAAGAAAAAAACCTTAGTTTAGAGCTTCTGTTATCTCAATGAATGCTCCAGACCCCACGCTTCTAAAGAGGAGTTTTGAAGTGAGAGGCACAGGAGCCATGACAGATCTTCCTTCCAACAATGACGGCATCAAATCTGTACTGATGGAATTTCATCTGTCTCAGATAATGATTCTAAACATTGCTTGGCCACTCACTAACTGGATCAGTATTGACTGGATACCTGCTCTGAGTATCAAGGACACTGTATCAAGGGCTGGTGATACAAATGTGAGTTAAAGTAGATGTTATTCCTGTGGTTAGAGTAGGAGCAGGTAATATAATAATAATCAATTAAATCCCAGCTATTGTCACAGAGCTGTGTGGTGGTGTTGAAAACTCAAGGGAAAGGTACTAAATAATAAATGAAGTTATAAAGTAGGAGAAGAGAGGAGATGAGAAGGTCAGTATATGCAAAGGCCCTGAGGCAGCACATGAGACAAATAGGAAGTACTGCTGAAGAAAATAAAATGGGGTAGGGAGTGCAGAGAGACTGACTGGACAGAGGTTAAGTGGGACCTTCAGAGCCATACTGAGACATTTCTTCCTTATTTGCAGGACCCTGCACAGAGAATCTTCAGAACCATCTGGGCAGGAAAGTTCCGCATACAGCATGAAGAAATCAGACTGAAGACAGCACATGGTTTTAACATGATGGGCTCACACTTAATTCTGAAATGGCCAGAAGTCTCACATCCTGAATCTATCCCAAGCCCCATAGACAAAAGAAGGAAGCCCAGAGCTGGGGTCATGTGTCTTTCTTGGCCATCAGGGAGCAGCCTGGATCAAAGATGATCTACAAAAGCAGTGAGTACTCAAGAGCTTTCGTATATGGATGGGATGGAGAGAGGTTTGGAAGAACAAGGAGGGCAATATAGTCCATGACTGGAGTGGCTGAGACCCAGGGCCCCAGAGAAGGTGCCAAAGTTGAATCTGTGTCAGTTGATCCTCACACTGCCTAAGACTTGGAGACTGTGATTCCAGGTGACAGGTCTGGTCTCTGGGCTGAAGTTTTCAGGAGGGATGGTGGGGATTCAGTAGAAACTTTCCTATGACAGAAACGTGGCTATGGGACACCTACATTCAAGGCTAAGTGATACGTCTTGAGCATACCTGACAATTTGCCCTGGACCAGCATAGGATGGCTAAGGTCCTTCTAGAAGCATCTAGAATAATCAATAAAGGGACCCCGGAGAGAAGGCAGCAGAATCAGAGAAGGGGTAAAGAGAAGAGATGACATCAACTGTTCAATACTAAACACTGTATGATCTTGGTTAATACTTTTGTCTCTGTGAGTCTTAATTTCCTTATTTGCATAACAGTCCCTCCCTCTAAGATAGTCATGAAGCTCAATACGGTGATGTTTGTAACTCTCTGATAGGTAGACAGAGGGCACCCAAGAAATGCCAGCTATTGTGATTGGTGCTGCTGTGGAAGTGGCTGATGCTGCCTGCAGGCTGTGATTCCACTTGCTCTATGTTGCCCCAGATGTAGAGGAACTCGGGGAGGGCGGGGGAGCAGAGTATAGCTCTTTCCAACCAGGTGAGCTGGCCCCACTGGGAAAGTTTTACCAGGCTGGATCCGAGGAGGATTCTGAGGTGTGAGCCAATGATTGGAACACACACTACAGATGGAGCTTGTGAGTAGTCACAAGGCTGATTCACAACATTCCAGCCAGTGTGCAGGAACTGGACTACCTTCTCAGCCAGGAACCAGCAGCCCCTGTCCTCAGGAGCTGTTCCTGTCACCAGGAGAGGAGTGAATGCTGGGTCTGAAGAGGCCTTTCTTCCAGACTGAGGATGGTTTGCAAATTACATTTAGAGCTCAGGGTGGCTGCTGAAGGAACTCAACCATATCATCAGATTTATATGAAAATGAGCCCTCTGGCCCTGGAGAGAAAGAGAGAGATTGGAGGCAGCAGTGAGGCCTGGAGAGAAGGTGGGGGCAGAGGCGAAGAAAATGAAAGTGGGGGACTTTTAGGGGAATTCAGGATATAAAGTCAACATACCTCAGTGATTGATTTCAAGGGAGGTTGAAGGAAAAAGAATAAGGAAAGTAGGGGCGGGGGATCATGGAGCCTTTTTCAGATAGGACACAGGAGGGGGAACAGCACAGAAGTGAGGGGGTGGGACACCAGTGCTGTACACTGAGTCCTTTATTGACAGAGCTGGAGCAAGAGCCACATAAGGGCAGGGGCTGGGCTTGTCTTGTTCCTAGGGGGTGTGTGGGGGTGTGGGGCGTGTAGCACAGCATTAAAGCTGGCTCAATATCTGGTGACTGAATTAACGGAGTAATGAATGCATGGAATCTCCTTCAAGGAGCTCTGAGTGGGTCAGCCTGTCACTGACATGGAAAGTTGAGGCTCTTTTAGGTCTGGAGTTAGGAGAAGGGGTAGGCGGGTGCCTGAGCTGGAGGCTGTAGGGTCGGATGGTGTGCTCTGCTTTCCCTTTCCTTGGCTTATAGGTCAGTTAGTTATGAAGGGTCTGGCCCTGTCCACTAGCTAGCCTAATAGAGGTGAAGGTGGATAGGATGGAGATGGGATCCATTGGTGGGTTTTTGTGTGAGGCAAGGCATGATGGGAAGAGACAGCTGAATCCAGCTATGAGTTTGGAGACTCTCTGAGGCCCAAGTCTCCACTCATGTGTCGGTCTGCTGTACTGTGGTGACTGGTGTGTTGTTGTGATGCTGGAAGTTAAGCCACTGGTATTTCAAATACCAACTGGGTCACCTTTGGTGTTCCAGCAGAGCTTCCAGGCTGCTATGGAGTAGGGAGAAAGGCCTGGTATTTTACTTCTGAAAACTAGCCAACAAAAGTATTGTAAATCACAACAGAGCATAGTCTGACTTCCTTGCTTCTTTGGGTATGCCATTAAGAGGAATCGTCCACAGAATAACAAGTAGACAGTAATGAGGAAAGGTCTCCCCTTACCCTTTCAAGGCATCAGAGGATGGAAGATTTGTATGCCTGGTTTTCCTCTGTCAGGGTTGCAAAGGATGAGCCAAAAATGATACAAATTGAAAAGTGCTTTCAGAGCTGGGTTGTCAGTTGTTATGTAGCCCCTAATGACTGATCCACCAGCACACAGCAAGTAGCTACAGGAATTTCAGCGCGCATGTCGCTATCCCCTCCTACATGTCCTGCTAGAGATACCCTTCGCTGGTCCCTGCCTGGACACCACACAGGCCTTCTTCCACCAGGACTGCTTCATAGTAATTTCTGCATACTTTCCCAAAACACAGCTCTGAGTGTCACACTGCCAATAAGCCACATGAGGACTCCCCGTTCCCTATTGCAGGAAATCACTCAGTCCTATGGGCTAGGCCACTCCCAAGCAGGACCAGGAAGGGGGCATAGGAGGGTGGTGCAGTGCAGTGGTTAAGACCTAAGCTCTGGAGTCAGGCGACCAAAGTTCAAATCTGGTTCATGTCACCTACAAGGTGCATTATCTAACCTCAATGAGCCTCAGTTTCTTCTACCACTTGGTAATATCAATATCTACCCAATTGTGTTGCTGTGGGGATAAACATGAAATGAATCCTTTAACCACTGTATATTAGAGCTGCTCATAATTGAGATACTACAGATGCATAGAACAGTGATACATAGTGAAGCCTCAGTGTGTGCTCTTATGAATATTTTCTTAATAGTCAGCATGTTTTTAAGCTAGAGATTAGCTCCTGTTCTCTATTGTTCCATCCCTAATTTTGGATTGCCTTCTTAGAGGAACATTTCCATTTTAGCTCTGCCGGGATGAGCTTAGTTTGTGTCACTTAAAACCAATCAGCCCTGACTTGCATAGGCAAGTCTGCTTCTCCTGACATTCTCATCTTTTCTTTCCTCACGACCTTAGCCTTCCACTCGAACCTCACCAGCTGGCCCTTCAAAGGGCCCAGCATATTCCTACTTCTGCAGCTTTGTTTCTGCAATCACTTCTGAAACGGTTTCCCTCCCAAATTCTTCGTCTGCCCGGTGCTTTGTGCTATTTACTTAGTGCCCTACAAAATTAATGAATTGAGACGCTTAGAGAAGATTTTCTCATGCTTGGGGCTATATCATAACTCACTCACTTACATAGTTAGGTATCAAAGACCAAGTCATTATGTGAAAATCAGCTGTATAGGAGCATGGAGATGACCACATCAGACCGCAAATGCTGGAGATGGCTACATCATTGCCACACTGTCAAATCACATCACTATACAAGTGGCAAAAACACAAGAGTTATAGCCCAGCCAAGCTGACACATGATTTAACCATCACAGCCAGAGTTATTCTTGCTTTATGTATCAGTGTTCATTACTGCCAGGAATATGATATTAATGTGCAAAAAGAGTAATTTTTTTTGCCATTGTTGTAAATGTGACATGTCAGATATGAGATAATCAATAAGTGGGGAACTGTTGTTATGTGCTGTCCAGTAGCCTGTGACTCATGGCAACCCTATGAGTACAACAGCTCTGAAGCTTGCCCTGTCCTAAGCCAGTCTCACTGACTCCTGCACACTTAACCCCATTATCCTAGTAACTGTATCAGATGTATTGTTATTGGGGCTGGATAATTTTTTTCTTTTTCTAAATTATAATTTTTTTGTACATAGGGTTTTTGCTATGTAAAAAAAAGAGCTGAACAGAAGATTGCAAAGGGCAGCATGGGATGAAAAAGCAAAATATTACAATGAAATGTACAAGGAGCTGGAGTCGGAAAATCAAAAGGGCCACACTCGCTCAGTATTTCTTAAGCTCAAGGAACTGAAGAACAAATTCAAACCTTGAGTTGCTATAATCAAGGATGCATTGGACAGAATATTAAATGATCCAGGAAGTATTAAAAGAAGATGGAAAGAATATAGTGAATCACTGTATCGAAAGGAATTTGCAGACAAAGAAGAATTTCATGAAACAACATATGACCAAAAGCCTATGGTGATGAAGGAAGAAGTTCAA
>NW_006399902.1:2955657-2958135 GCF_000299155.1 Elephantulus edwardii | reverse complement strand
GTGAGATTGGCATAGGATAAAGCAGGGCTTAGGGCTGTTGTACATAGGGTTACTATGAGTCGCAAGCGACTCGACGGCACATAACAACAAACAAATTATAATATTTTGACAAATGATTCTCATACAAAAGATGGTCATCTCTGTCACAGCTCTGGTTTTAAAACTTTCCACATCTTCAGTTTGCCATCTGGCCTCAGCATCTCCTGAGTAGTCCAGACAGTTGGCATTCCACATGCTGATGTCCCATAATCCATACTTCTGTACATAGGTTTTTAAAGAAATGCTTTGAAGATCGTCATAACACACTTGATGAAAGTGACCTGAAGAATCTTAATAATTGTAATAAGGAGGCTGTTGATCTTTATTCCATTGGCTCCTGGAAACAGAACTCTTTATTTGTTTTATGGTCAGTTTTATAGGGCACCTGATATCAGGCAGCATCACTACAATGAGCACCCCTGAAAGGAACTTTTGCAACAGTACAAGCATCATCCTTGGGTAGTTTCAGGCCAGTGTAATCATAACCATAACAGGGTACACCCATTACAAATTTCTTCTGATTAACGTCCGTCTTTTTATAGTCATCATATCCAGTTAATGTCTGATTATATGGAGAATTGGCTGCTGCAACACAATCTGACCAGATCTGACTTTGTTCATCATCCGACATAACGAAAACAAAGTCACAAGCATCTGCAATTCTAGTGTAGTTACAGCATCTTCTATCTACGTACTTTGGAGACCAAGCTACATCAAAGGTTACCTGTGATCCCTGAATTCCATGGTGGAAAGCCTCTATGGTCTCTTTAACTAAAGCAGTTAATGCATCATATTCTGGTATGAGCAATTTAATTCTTGTTCTATGTCTATATTAATTCTATCCATATATTGACTCTTGGCCAAAATGAGTTTTTAAGTTACCCAAGATGCTCTGAAAGTAGGATCAATGAAATCCTTTAAAGATACATTTCCTTTTAGCACTACGCTGGCTTCTTTTGAATGTGCATATATAGCACATCAGTTCTCAGTCATGTTTTCCAAAAGTTGCCACAGTTGTAATCTGTGACCAATCATAACATTTCCATGTTTTATGTTCAATGTCATGAAACACAAACACCTCGTAATCAGGGTGATAGCGGATAGGTCAGCAGAACGTGGGGTCCTGGCACGGGCAGTTGGCCAGGGCCATGTGGGGCAGCACCAGCAACAGGAGTGCAGGTTCCCAAAGTCCACAAGGCCAGCGGCGGCCACCTAGGGATGGGGGTGAGAGCGGCAGCCCCAATATGGAAAATTTGTTTTAAAGTAGGTGTTTAAGTGTGTTGTAGGAAGTTGGGCAGTATCTTTGACTCTACCTAATAGATGCCAGTAGTACTTCTGGGTAGTGACTGTTTCCTGACATTACCAAATGTCCCCTGGGGTGGGGGAGTGGGGCAGAATTGTTCCCAGCTGAGAACCATGGGTATAAAGAAAGAAGATGACACTGAATTAGAGAGACGTGACTTTTCATCTTTGCTCCATGCTTTATTTTCATGTGACCTTAAAACTCATTCTATGCAACAATGAATGAATGGAAATCCAAAGCCTCTGTAAATTTTCATTAAAATTAATAATAATAAAAACAAAACAAACTAAAAAACTCATTCTGAACTGCCTCAAGTCACAGGGTCCGTAAATGAACTTAAAATAGCCATTCATGGCCACTTGTCTGTCAGTTTATCAGACTGTGGTGGCTTGCATGTTGCTGTGTTGCTGGAATCCATGCCACTGATATTTCAAATACTAGCAAGATCACCGCTGCAAAATCAGTCTCAGAGGAGCTTCCTGACTAAGACAGATGAAGAAGGACCGGGTGATCTACTTCTAAAAAGACTAGGCAGTGAAAACCTCTTGAACAGCAATAGGATGATGACAGATACAGTGCCTGAAAATTAGTCTCAGGTTGTAAGACTCTCAAAATATAATTGCAAAAGTGCTGCCTCTTCAAAGTGGAATTGACCTTAATGATGTAGATGGATTAAAGCTTATGACATAAGAAACAGCAGTTGGAAAATTAATGAATAAGAATTTACAAAAACCTCACTGCTGTCAAGTCAGTTCTGACTTACAGCAACTCTCCATTGGATTTCTGAAACCATACATTGTAGTGGGAGGAGAATGCCCAACTCTCTCTTAAGAACGAGCTGGTGTATTTGAATTTCTGGGGAAGTGTAGACTTGGGGATGGCAGCCATGCCACCAGAACTCCTTTCACTAATAATAGGAATGTGGGTTGTATAAAGAATGAATCTATAAAATTTAGAAGCTGTAAAAAGGAAACAGAGTACTTGAGGAGATAGAACTTATTATGCACTTGTTTTTTTTTATTATTATTATTAAATTTTATTAGTTTCAATGAACACTCACAGGGATTCTGGGCTTTCACTCCTTCATTGCCGCACCATTCTCTCCACCCTCCTCCCCAGTTTGTTCTTCTTCCCCG
>NW_006399902.1:2952289-2953882 GCF_000299155.1 Elephantulus edwardii | reverse complement strand
TACGAAATTGGAGATTGCCTTTTCCATCTCGTTGAAGAATGGGATTGGTATTTGTATTGGGATTGCATTAAATGTGTAAATTGCTTTTGGTTTTATGCACTTTTTATGTTAAGTGACCTCAGGTCAGAACCGACTTACACCTGACCCTCTAGCAGGTTTTAAGAGGCTGTAAATCACATAGGAGAAGACTGTCCATTTTTTTCCTGTTTAGCAACTGGTGAATATAGAGTACACATCTGCAAGTTGGCCGTGCAACTCCTTTGCACTTAACCAGAGCTCCAAAAGACTTTGCACACTAGTATTGGCCATTTTGAATAGGATAATCATTTAGTCTCCTGTGATATTAATGAAAAATTTAAGAAGAAGAGCATCACATTCATTATAAAAATGACATGTCAAGATTTACCCTGAAGCATAACATGTCATAGATAGGATAATATCCATACTCCTCTAACGCAGAGCAACTATTATTACAGCTATCATTACCAGATATTAATAGAACTATTATTCAAATTTATACACTACACACAAATACCAAAGATGAAGAAACTAAAGATTTTTACCAATTCTGCAGTCTGAAATTGCCCAAACATGCAATCATAATCCATTAATAACCACTGGTGACTGGAATGTGAAAGTTGGAAGTAAGTGAGAAGAATTTGTATTTATAATGCATGGCCTTGCTGACAGGAATGGTGCCAAAGACAATATGTTGGAGTTTTGCAAGACCAAAGAGTATTCATTGTAAGAACCTTTTAATTTTCAGCTCAGGAGATGATGACACAGGGAACTCACCAAATAAAATAAAATTGATTACAACTATGGAAAGAGATGCTGGATGGAGAAGTCAGAATAAGGTCAGGGACCATTAGACGAACAAATCACCAGTCAGAATAAGGTCAGGGGTCATTAGTAAAACAAGTTACTAATTACTCATGTGTAAGCTCCGGCTGACATACTTTGGGCATGTTGCAAGGAGGGAACAGTCCTTGGAGAGAAACAGCATGCTTGGAAGGGGGGAGAGACACTGTAGGAGGGGAAGACTTGCATGAGATGGATTGACTCAGTGACTGGAGTAATGGGAGTAGGAGTGCTGGAGATGATGATGTTGGCCCAGGATAGAGCAGGGAGGGCTCAGAGCTGTTGAACATAGGGTTGCTACGAGTCACAGGCGACTCAATGGCACATAACAACAACAACAAGTTCAAGTTGAAGCTGAAAAAAAAGAAATTCTACGTTCACAAAAGTCAAAATATGATCATTAGGATACCCAAGTGAATTTAAGACCATCTCAAAAATAAAGGGTATGCATTGGATAATAATAACAATAACTAAAGACCCAAAGAACTATGGGGTGACATCAAGAACATCATACGTAGAGAAAGTAAATGGTCACTGAAAACTGTTATTGTTGTTGTTAAGTGCTGTCGAGTTGCAGGCGACTCATAGCGATCCTATGAAGGAGAATCCTCAATGCTTCGGTGTCTCTCATCCTCCCTCCAGTTTCATAGGGTATCTGGAGGCAAGCTATTACGGAAGTGGATGCAACTCCTCTTTCCAAGTTTGGTTTTTTGTTTTTGGTTGTTTTTTTTT
>NW_006399902.1:2949336-2950671 GCF_000299155.1 Elephantulus edwardii | reverse complement strand
TTTTTCCATTCCAAATGAAGCTAGAGATTACCTTTTCCATCTTCTTGAAGAATAGGATTGGTATTTGTATTAGGATTGCATTGAACCTATAAATTACCTTTGGTAGTATTGCCATTTTCACAATATTGAGTCTTCCTATCCATGAGCAAGGGATATTCTCCCACTTCTCCAGATCTCTTTTTGTTTCTTGTAGTAATGTTTTGTAATTTTCTTTGAATAGGTCCTTTTTGCTTCTAGTTATATTTACTCCCAAGTATTTTATCTTGCGATTAGCTATTGTGATGGGTATTGTTTTTCTCAGCTCCAGCTCTGCATTCTTTTTGTCACTGTAGAGAAATCCAACTGATTTTTGTATGTTGATCTCGTATCCTGCTACTTTGCTGAATTGGTCAACCATGTCCAATAGTTTTCTTGCTGAGTCTTTAGGGTTTTCTAAGTATACTATCATATCATCTGCATAGAGAGATAATTTTACCTTCTCTTTTCCAATTTGGATTCCTCTTATTTCCTTCTCCTGTCTTATTGCTACTGCCAAGACCAAGCTTGTTTTAATAGGGGAGCTCCACCCCACTCTCTGTCCGCATTGGGTAACCGGTCATTAACGCATTTGACACATCAGAAAATAAAGAAGGGGGTGGGGGGAAAGACCAAGATGGATGTAAGAAGAGATTCTGAAACTTGTTCTTAAATGTGAAGTAGCTAAGGTTTGAAAGAAATGAGGACGCAAGAGAGCTGAATAGAAGATTTCAAAGGAAAGCATGAGAAGACAAAGTATTGAAATGAAATATGCAAAGACCTAGAATTAGAAAGCCACAAAGAAAGAACATACTGAAGAAAAGAACCAAACAAACAAGCCTTGGGTTTCCAATACCAGAGGAGCTATGAACAAACTGTTGAATGATGCAAAAGATATCAAGAGATGGATAGAAGAGTAACTGTACCAAAAAGAATTGACTGAGCTGCAATTATTTCAGGAGTTAGCATATTATTAAGAACCAATAGTACTGAATAAAGAAATCCAAACTCCACTAAACACATTGGCTGGAAGCACAATTCTAGGGTTTGACAGGATACCGATTGAAATGTTTTTAAAAAATCAGAGCACACTGGAAGGGCTCTATTTGCTGTGCCAAGAAATTTGGAAGACAGCTATTTTTTCAACTGACTGGAAGAGATCTTTCATATATATATGTCTATTACAGAGAAATACTCTTGGTACCAGCAGTCAGGAAATCAAAAAGCGTATCGCTATGGGAAAGTCTGCCGTTAGGGACCTCTCAAACGTACTCAGGAGCAACAGTGTCTCTCTGGAGACTAAGGTGCGCCTGATACAGG
>NW_006399902.1:2936145-2947751 GCF_000299155.1 Elephantulus edwardii | reverse complement strand
CCTATGTACAAGAGCTCTATACGCTCTCCTATCCTGTGCCAACCTAGCCATCTCAAATGCACTTATTCCCACCACTCCACTCACAGAATCGATCCATCTCGTTGAAAGTCTTCCTCTCCTGTGCTGTCCCTCCACTCTGCCAAACATGATGTCCTTCTCCAAGGACCAGTCCCTCCTTGCAACATGTCCAAAGTATGTCAGACAAAGCTTCAGAATCCTTGACTCCAAAGAGCCTTCAGGCTTCACCCTCTGCAGGACAAATCTGTTTGTTCTCCTAGCAGTCCATGGTATATTCAACACTCTTCTCCAGCACCACAGCTCAAAGACATCAATTCTCTTTCTATCAAACCTATTCACTGTCCAGCTCTCTGATGCATAGCATGTATTTGCGAAGACTATAGCCCGGATCAGGTGCACCTTAGTCTCCAGTCTGACGTCATTGCTCTTCAGTTCTCTTGAGAGGTCCCTCACAGCCGACTTTCCCAATGCAATTCGTGTAAAAAATTAAAAGATGGCATAGGATAGGACAGGGTTCAGATCTGTTGTTCAGAGAGTCACTCTGAGTCATATTCTAATATATGACATAAAACAATTAGAATAGTTGCCTTTCAAGTGTTCGTTGTTTTTGTTGTATGTTTTGAAGTAAGAACTGACCAATAGTGGTATAATTATTATTAACACGATTTTAAAAAGGCATTTGTAATGAAAACATCTTTGGATGTACAAAACTCTGTCACATCATCTCTGACCTCATTTCTATAACTAAGGTCATGTTTTCCCAACTACCAATCTAGCTTTTTCATTCTGATCACATGTTATAATTATTAATGCATCTTGATTGCATGTTTCATCAATTTCAGACTATAGAAGTTGGTAGAGATCCTCAAATTTGTCTTGAAATTTTATCTCACATAATTCAGACATACTGTCAAGAAAGACAAATTCCTAGAGAAAGATATCATGCTTGGTAAAACTGAGGGCCAGTGAAAAAGAAGACTCTCAACAAAATAGGTTGACGTACTGATTACAACATCAAGTTCAGATATGGCAACAGTTATGAGAATGGTGCAGGACTGAGTGAAGATTGTAAGCTCTGAGTCATAACCAACTCAATAACACCTAACAGCAACAGATCATGAGAAGGGAATGTGCTGCACAATGGGTACTTAAACTTGTTTATTAGAACTGTTGTACAAAATACCACAAACGAATGACTTAAAAACTTACTTGCTTTATATATGAACCACTTGTTGCATAAGGCCAAGGACTACAGCGTTCAATATGGATTGAAGCTCAACATCAAGAAAACAAAGATTCTCACCACTGGGCCAATTGGCAGAATCATGATAGATGGTGAAGAGATTGAGATTGTTAACAAACTAAGTTTGCTTGGCTCCACAATCAGTGTTCTTGGTACCAGAAGCCAGGAAATCAAAAGACAATTTGGATTGGGAAAGTCTGCTATCAAGGACACCTTCAGGGTACTGAAGAGCAATGATGTCAATTTGGAGACTAAGGTGCACCTGATCCAAGCCGTGGTCTTTGCAATTACATGTTATGTATCAGAAAGCTGGACAATGAATAGGGATGATAGAAAGAGAATTGATGTCTTTGAACTGTGGTGCTGGAGAAGAGTATTGATATACCATGGACTGCTAAGAGAACAAAAAGATTTGTCCTGGAGAGGTTGAAACCAATCTGCTCCTTGGAGGCAAGAATTCTAAAG
Organism: Elephantulus edwardii; assembly: GCF_000299155.1. Taxonomy (NCBI): domain Eukaryota; kingdom Metazoa; phylum Chordata; class Mammalia; order Macroscelidea; family Macroscelididae; genus Elephantulus; species Elephantulus edwardii. Next base: position 2,946,025 of record NW_006399902.1, on the reverse strand, counting down.
CTCTGTTGGACATATTTTGGGCGTGTTGCAAGGAGGGACCAGTCCTTGGAGAGGGACATTATGCTTGGGAGGGTGGACAGACAGCACAGGAGGGGAAGACTCTCGATAAGATGGGTTGATTCAGGGATTGGGGTAATGGGGCTAGGGGTGTCATAGACAATAAGATTGGCTTAGGACAGAACATGGTTCAGAGCTGTTGTCCATAGGGCCATTATGAGTCACAGATGACGGCACAAGAACAACAGTACCAAACACTGGAAGTCCAAAGTCAGGAGTCAATCATATTCTCTCTGAAGGATCTAGGGGGAAATTCTTCCTTGTTTTTTCTAACACCATTGTTGTTGTTTTGTGCCGTCAAGTTACCTACAACTTATAGTGACCCTAGGTACAATAACTCTGACTCTGATACAGCTACCTCTATTGCCCTCATTACTGTATCAATCCACTTCATCTGGGGACTTCCTGCCTTCATTGTCCCTCCACCCTTCTGAACATGATGTCCTTCTCCAAGGATGGGTCTCTCCTGGCCATGTGCCCAAAGTATGTGAGATGGAGCTTCAAAATCCTAGCCTCTAAGGAGAAATTAGGTTTTACCCTCTCCAAGACAGACCATTTTATTTTCTTAGCAGTCCATGATGTAGTTAAGACTTTTATCCAGCACCACAATTCAAAGGCATTGATTCTTCTTCTCTCATCCTTAGTCATTGTCCAGCTCTCTGATGTATTGCTGTTGTTGTTGATTGCCTTCGAGTCAAGCACAACTCAAAACAACCCTATGAACAAAAGGCTTAAAACCCCTCTACAACTATTGACATTTATCAAAGTTCATAGTTTCCAGAGGCATGTTGTTTAGGAAGTGGATGCCACTCTTGCTTCCTACTCTGATGTATAGCAAGTAATTATGGAGACTGTGGCCTAGATCAGGCACACCTTACTCTCTAGACTGACATCATTGTTTCTCAGTATTTTGGAAGGGTCCCTGACAGCAGATTTACTAATGCAATTCGCCTTTTGATTTCCTAACTGCTGGTGCCAGAAGTGTTGATCGAGGGGCTGAGCAAGCCGTAACTGTTAACAACCTCAATCTCTTCTCCATCCATCATGGTGCTGTCAGTTGGCCCAGTAGTAAGAATCTTTATCTTCTTGATGCTGAGCCTCAATTCATATTGCAGACTACAGTCCTTGACCTTCTGCAGCAAGTGCTTCAGGTCCTCCTCAGTTTTGGCAAGCAAGGTTGTGTCATCTGCATACAATAGGTTGTTGATGAATCTTCCTTCAATCTTGATGCTACATTCCTCCTCATAAAGCCCCACTTCCTGAATGATCTGTTCTGCATATAGATTGAAAACATATGGAGACAGGATGCATCCCTGACACACTGCCTTCCTAATCTTGAACCATGAAGTTTCCCTGCCCTGTTCTGAGGACTGCTTTCTGGTCCAAGTATAGGTTTTGCAAAAGCACAATCAAGTGTTGTAGGATTACTATTCTCCTCAAGGTTAGCCACAATTTGTTGTGATCCACACAGTCAAATGCCATTTAAAGTCAATGAAACACAGACAGATATCCATCTGGTACTCTGATTTCTGCCAAGATCCATCTGACATTGGCAATAATGTCTCTAGTGTTACAGCCTCTTCTAAACCCAGCTTATATTTCTGGTAGTTCTCTGTCAATGTACTGTTCCTGTTGTTTCTGGATAATCTTCAGTAGGATTTTGCTTGAGTGTGATATAAGTGATATTGTACGATAATTTCCACACCCTGTCAGTTCTAACTCTGGCAGCATCTAATATTTCTTGTTCTGTGGTAGGCAGGAAAACACCAACCTCTGCTCCCATTTTCCATGTGTGACTTTTGTAAGGACATAGATCATATTTTATCAGGATCTACCCTCCTAAAATGTGGTCTCATGTTAACTAATTACCAACAAAGAGCCCATTTACAAATAGGCCATACTGACAGGTACTGGGGATTCGAACTTCAACATGTCTTTTTGTGGAGAATAATTAAACTCGTCCTATATGGACTGACGCTCAACATCAGGAAAACAAAGATTCTAACCACTGGGCCAATTGGCAGCATCAGTATGGATGGTGAAGAGATTGAGATAGCTAACAGTTGTAATTTACTTGGCTCCACAGTCAACACTCTTGATAACAGCAGCCAGGAAATCAAGAGACGAATTGCATTGGGAAAGTCGGCTGTGAGGAACCTCTCAAGAGTATGGAAGAGCAATGATATCAGGCTGGAGACTAAGGTGCACCTGATCCAGGCTATAGTCTTCGCAATTATGTGCTATGCATCAGAGAGTTGGACAGTGACTAGGGTTGATAGAAAGATAATTGATGCCTTTGAGCTGTGGTGCTGGAGAAGAGTGTTGAATATACCATGGACTGCTAGGAGAACAAACAGGTTTGTCCTGGAGAGGGTGAAGCCAGAATGTTCCTTGGAGTCAAGGATTCTGAAGCTTCGTCTGACATATTTTGGGCATGTTGCAAGGAGGGACTGGTCCTTGGAGAAGGACATCATGTTTGGCAGAGGGAAGGGGCGGCGAAGGAGAGGAAGACCTTTGATGAGATGGATCGATTCTGTGACTAGAGAGGTGGGAATAAGTGGCTAGGTTGACACAGGATAGAAGAGCGTATAGAGCTCTTGTACATAGGGTCGCTATGAGTTGCAAGCGATTCGATGGCACATAACAACAACAACAACAACAACAAAGAGTGCTCAGTGAATACTGATTGTTACAGTGGTGGTTTAATTTCCTGCTTCTCTAATAGGAACATCATCAATGTACGGCAATGAAGGACAGAAATTTATTTCCTCACAGATTTGAAATGAAAACTCCAGATCAGGATCTAGATGGATCATGCTGACCTTTTCTTGGTTGCTAGTGATGTTTCTTGATTTCTTGACTTGTAAATAACCTTCACATGGCCTCTGTCTTTGTGTGTGTGCAACTATGCTGTGCATGCTTGCTCTCTCTTTCCCATCTCAATAATTTTTGGTGTTTTTGGTAAAACTTTACACAAAAATTTATTTATACATAAAAATTGTTCCTATTAAAACTTTCTGCATAAATTATTCAGCAACATTAGGAAATGCTTCAGAATGTGTGAACAGTGTTTTTATTTCTGTTCTGGTTGTTCTGATTCTGTTAATCTAGTTTCCTTACTTCATCCTTCTTACCAATCCATTTTCAGCTTTGTTTTAAAGCAATTTTTGATGATTTTTTGTCTCATATATTTTTAAAGAAGCACAGTACTGATCAAAAATATTCTTTATTTTTGTGAGATAATTTGTTGTTTACTAAGAGATTACTTCAGAGACTGGTTTTGGCTCATAGTTTAAAGAGTATCTCAGTGCAGTTTTTATTTGTTGTTGTTATGTGCTATCAAATTGCTTGTGACTCATAGTGACCCTATGTACAAGAGCCCTAAATGCTGTTCTATCCTGTGCCAACCTCACTGTCTCAAACACACTCATTCCCACCACTCCACTCACAGAATTGATCCATCTCATCGAGGGTCTTCCTCTCCTGAGCCATCCCTCCACTCTCCCAAACATGATGTCCTTCTCTAAGGACCAGTTCCTCCTTGCAATATGTCCAAAGTATGTCAGATGAGGCTCCGGAATCCTTGACTCCAAGGAGCATTCCGGCTTCACCTTCTCCAGGACAAACCTACTCTCGTAGCAGTCCATGGTATATTCAACACTCTTCTCCAGCACCACAGCTCAAAGGCATCAATTCTCTTTCTATCATTCTTATTCACTGTCCAACTCTTGGATGCATAGCACGTAATTGTAAAGACTATAGCCTGGATCAGGTGCACCTTAGTCTCCAGCCTGATATCATTGCTCTTCAGTTCTCTTGAGAGGTCCCTCACACCTGACTTTCCCAATGCAATTCATCTCCTGATTTCCTGGCTCCTGTTACCAAGAGTGTTGACTGTGGAGCCAGTAAACTAAAACTGTTCACTATCTCAATCTTTTCACCATCCATACTGATGTTTCCAATTGGCCCAGTGGTGAGATTCTTTACTTAATTAATTTCTTTATTTTATTTGAGTGAAAGTTTTCAAGGAATGTTGATATTTTCATTCAACTATCCATAATCATTTGGACATGCAATTGCACTTTCCCCACTTCCTTTCTGTAATTCTCTTACTGATTAATCCTTCTATCTTACCCTTCACTTCCTGCCTCTGTGGCTTTATTCTTGGGAAAATGTTGTTTAGACCTTATGTGGTTGATTATTCTAAAGAGTGAGTACTTCTGTGGTGTTATTAATTACTTTTTAGGTCTGTTACTTGGATGAAAGTTGAGCCACAGGGCTGAGTATTATTACAGGTTCAAAGGATGACTAAGAGTGATAGTTTTAAGGGTTCCACCAGATTCTATTAGACCAGTAAGCCTGGGGTTTTTTTTATGCTTTTGTGTTTTGTTCTATATTGCCCCCCTCCCCATCCAGGATCCTCTACTGTGATCCTTCTGAAATTGATCAGTCATGATCGCTGGGCACCATCTAGCTCTTCTAAACTCAAGGCTCTGGCAGTTGAAGTCTGTGTGAGACAGTAATCTTGAGGGGTTCTCCATTCTCAACTAGTCTGGTCAGTTTGGTTTTTATGGAATTTGATATTCTGTTCTACATTTCTCTCCCATTCTATCAGGATCCATCATCGTTTGTGATTCTGATTAGAAAGGTGGTCATAGTAGCGACAGTGTTAGTGGTAGAATAGGGCTCAAGTCACACCTTGGGCAGAGAGCAGCAGTAGTGGACAAGACATCACATCAGAGCAGGGAAGATTGACTGCCTAATGCATCATCCACGCTACAATTATGAACTGATGTTGCTTGAAACACAATCTCTATCTAGAAATGCTCCGCATTGTCTGATAGGAGCTAAGGAAAACATACATTGAACCTTGAATACATACCAGACACCAGAGCAAGGCTTTACATGAGCTATTCAATTAATTGTTAGTACAACTATTACTCAAATACATGCTTCTACATTTAGAAGAAAAATTGAGAATTTTTACCAAATCCTGTAGTTTGAAACTGATCAAATAGTTAAGATGAGTTAATAATGATAATTGCTGACTGGAAAGAAAAGGTGAGAAAGAGTGAAGAAGGAATAGTAGTAGTTGAAAATACGGCCTTGGTGATAGAAATGAAGGTGTAACTAGAATGATAGAATTTTGTATTTTCAATTATTTATTTACTGCAAATACTTTTTTAAAAAGACACAGATGATGACTTTACACACGTTCCTCACCTGCTGGGCTGCATAGGAATTGGATTGACTATATCTGTGAAAGAACTAATTGGAGAAGCTCAATATCAGCAGTCAAACTTAGGCCAGGGGTTTGGTATGTAGAAAGGGGGGAAAGGAAATGGGAAAGATCTGGGTGAAAAGACAGGGTAATGATGGGCAAGGTCTAGTGGTGATTAATTTTATAAAACATAATGCACAAGATTAGAAGTAAGAGTGGCATCAATTTCCTAAACAACATGCCTCTGGAAACTCTATGATAAATGTCGATAGTTGTAGAGGGATTTCTAGCCTTTTGTTCATAGAGTCGCTGAGTCATGCTCGACCTGAAGACGATCAACAATGACAACAACAATGCATAAGAATGATTGTAGAAACACAACGTGAGTAGTGTGAAACACAATGTATGTGTACTTTGCAATCAAACTAATAAAAAATTATTTGAACCTAGGAAAAAAGAATACTAGAAGAATATCTGTTTGTGATTTATTGACTACATTAGGCATTTGTGTGGATCATAGCAAATTATGACAAATATTGAGAAGAATGGATATCTCAGAGCACTTAATTGTGCTCATGTGAAACCTATACCCAGGCCAGGCTGTTGTATGAACAGGGCAAGGGAACACGTATGGTTTAAAATGAAGAAGAGAGTGCATCGGGGTTGTATTCTCTCTACATATCTATCAATCTGTATGCTAAGCAAATTATTCGAGAAGCTGGACTCTATGAAGAAGAATGTGTCATCAGGATCAGAGGGAGAGTCATCGATAACGTACATTATTCAGATGACACAACCTTGTTCACTGAAAGTAAGGAGGACTTGAAACACTTGTTGTAGAAGGTCAAACAATGTAGCCTTCAGTATGAATTGCACCTCAATGTCAAAAAACCAAAGATTCTTACCACTGAATCAATAGGCAACATCATGATGGATGGAGAAAAGATTGAAGTTGTCAAAAAATTCATCTTATTTAGATCCACTATTAACACCCTTGGTACCAGCAGTCAGAAAACCAAGAGACATATTGCACTGGGAAAGTCTGTAGTTAGGAACTTCTCAAAGTTACTGAGGAGTAATGATGTCAGTTTGATGATGAGGACTAAGTGCATCAAATTCAGGCCATGGTGTTTCCAGTCACTTGCAATGCAACTGAGAGCTGGACAATGAATAAGGATGACAGAAGAAGAATTGATGCCTTTGAACTCTGGTGTTGGAGAAGGGTGCTGAACATCCCATGGATGACCAAGAGAATGAACAGATATGTCTTGGAAAGGGTGCAGCCAGAGTGCTCTTTGGAAGCAAGGATGATGAGGCTTCGCTTCAGACACTTTGGCCATGTTGCTAGAAGGGGCTCTTCCTTGGAGAGGGATGTGATGATGCTCAGAAGGTTGGCAAAGGAGAAGAAGACCTTCAACTAGGTGGTCTGATATGGTGACTGTCAAAATGGGCTCTAATATGTCAGGAAATGTGAGGATGGCACAGGATAGGACAGGGCTCAGATCTGTAGCTCATAAGGTTGCTATGGGTCAAACTGGACTCGACAGCACTTAAAAGCAACCTTGAATTAAATTAACTAATTGTTTCCTCAATGACTAGGTCTCCATGGCAAGCCACTGCTCTTCTCTGGGCCTTCGTTTCCCCTCTGTGATATGAAGGTGAGCCTGAAAGACACGAGTCTAAAATGCCTCCATTCTATTGTCTACAAAAGTAGAACAGGTTAGTCAATAACTGCTCTGAGCCTTAGTTTTTCTCCTTGTGAAACGGATAGGTAGTGGACCGTGGGAGCTCTTACTCATAAGGAGTTTTGATGTCAACCCAAAGGCTCACAGTATAAATCTACCAGCTGCTCAGTGGGGGAATAATGGGCATTCTCCTCCCGTGTGATTTACTGCCTCTGAAAATCTGCTGGGGGGTCAATTATGAATCAGTTCAGACTCCACGGGATACAACAACAACATTGTGAGGGTGTGTGAAGGAAGGGATGTGCTGGCTCAGTGCTGGGCTCAGCACCCCATGAAGGAGAGGTTACTGTGATGACAAGTCGGGGTGGGAGCAGACAGGGCATCTGTCCAGATCTGCGCTCTGGTTTTCACTCCACCTATGTTACCCCCTATGATATTTGCTGCCCTTTCCTGGGGGTAAGTCTCTGTGTAGTCCCCGTTAGCTCTCCAGCAGCCCTTGACTATTTCATCCTCAGGACTTCAGAGGTGTTGAGATAAAAGTTCTGAGTGATGTGTTTGAAATGTAAAACCATCCTGTCCTTCAGCTGTTTAAAGGCATCAATGGACCTCTGTTGTTCCTGAGGCAAAATCCTGGCACTTTCTGGGGATTTCAAAGCCCCTTGAGGCCTAACTCTTAACTCTAGATGTCAAGACTGAGGACCAGAGAAGTGAGGAGTCTCACCAAGGCACTTTGTCTAGCAATATCAGAGCCGGACCCAAACTCTGGTCCATAAGGTCCAAGCATGGGGCTCGCCAGACTGCACAGAGTGGACAGAAGCCCCTGTGTCCTGGAGATCCAGATCCATCCAGCCGAGCTCTTAACAGCTGGTAAGGATGATGAGTCCCCACATCCAAGTTTGGAGGTTGTGTGCTGTCTGGTCAAGGGCATTTATTGACCTGCGTGTGAGCCGAGGTCTTATCTGTGTGAATCCTCTGCTCTGTCCTCCCTGCCTGGGATTCTCCCTGCATGCCCAGGCTTCTGGTTATTTCCCCTAAAATCTCCATGCCTGCTGATTCAGACAGGAACCCAGGGGAGAGGGTCTGAACAACCATGGCTGTTAGCTAAAAGCCAGAGGGTTTGTGAAAGGGTGAATGATTCATGGCTCCTGTGATTTGTCCCAGACTGTGACCACATGAATGCTCCTTGGGATCAGTAGAGAGTTTACATAACTGGTTTGGAAGAGCTGAGAAGGCAAGTGCAGATGACGTGCCTGCTCACTCTTTACTGGGGTATGTTAGAAACATTTAGAGAAGACACATGGGCACAGCTGAGCATCAGTGTCTGTGAATCAACATCTGAGTGGCCTAGCAGCACGCAGAATTCAACTTACCCAGTGGCTGCCTCAGGTTGATCGACCAGAGTTGTGGGCACCTAGTTGCTACCTGTCTTCCCTGGTGTCTTGTCCAGCCCCACCTGCATCAGCATCTCCGAGCATTGCTGTCTCATCAACCAGACAATGAGAGGACTCTGAGACTTTCCTTATTCTCCTCTCCTGAAGTCATCACAAGACTCAGAGATCTCTTAGACCCTGAGCTGGGAGAATAAGGGAATACAAATCAGAAGTCTACTCTCAAAGCCTCACGGTCTGATGGGGGAGGCAAATGAATAAATGCACTACAGGTGAGTGTAAGGTTTTAGCAGCATTTTCTAGCAGCATTGAAGTGAGATAGATAAGGGTCAGAGGTATGTGGGCTTGAGATCCAGTTCTGTCCCTAAGTAGATAGGAAACGGGTCAGTTACTTGATTTCCAGACCTCAGTTCTCTTATCGGTATAATGGGTATTTATAGTATCTATCTATCTATCTATACCACAGGGATGTTGGGAGGAGAAAATCATGTTTTAAGCATTAATGTGCCTGGTATATAGTAAACAAGTTACAATAAGTTGAGTCTGACTCTGACAAGCCCATGTGTGCCTGAACAGAACCCGGTACCACACAGTTTTCAATTACTTGAATTCTCAGAAGTAAATGGCCAGGCTTTCTTCTAATGACCCTCTGGATGGAATAAAATCTCTAATTTTTCAGTTAACACTTGACAACCTTAACCATTTCTGCTACTTGGGTATATTGTCAAGTCAAATAGAAATCACTACTGTAGACTTGATTACAACTCAGGATGATCTATTGGATTTCTGAGGTGGTAATTCTTTTTGGGAGGAGACTGTCCATCTTTCTCCCAAGGAGCATCCCATGTCTATGCATGATATCACCAGGGCTGAGCTTCTTTCTGGTACATTGACGTTATTAGGTGCGAATTGATGCTTTTGAGCTGTGGTAGATAGAGGAGAAGAGTACTGAATAGCCCAAGGACTGCTAAAATAACTAACATATGCACCAACAACCAGAGCCAAGGAAGAGGATATAGAAGATTTTTACCAACTTTTATAATCGGAGATCGATCGAACATGCAATGAAGATGCATTGATAATAATGGGTGACTGGAATGCAAAAGTTGGGAACAAAGAAGAAGATCCAGTAGTTGGAAAACATGGATTCGGTGACAGAAATGGAGCTGGAGAGAAAACGATCGAATTTTGCACAATCAATGACTTATTCATAGCAAATACATTTTTAAGAGACATAAACGCAGGTTATATACTTGGATTTCACCTGATGGTATGCATAGGAATCAGATTGATTACATCTGCGGAAAGAACTGCTGGAGAAGCTCAATATCAGCTGTGAAAACTAGGCCAGGAACTGATTGTGGAACAGACCACCAACTACTTATATGCAAATTCAAGCTAAAGCTGAGGAAAATTAAACCAAATCCAAGGCAACCAAAATATGACATTGAGTCTACCCCACCGGAATTTCAGAACCATTTCAGGAACAGGTTTGAGGCCTTGAACACTAATGAGCGAAGACCAGATGA
>NW_006399902.1:2906894-2934288 GCF_000299155.1 Elephantulus edwardii | reverse complement strand
ACAGGACAGAGCAGAGTTTAGGGCTGTTGTACACAGGGTCGCTACTACGGCACATAACAACAATAACAACAACAACAGCAACAACAACAACATGCTTTGGAGAAAGTACAGCTAGAGTGTTATTTGGAGGCAAAGATGAGAAAACTTTGTCTCACATACTTTGGGCATGTTGTTTAAAAAGCTTATTCCTTAGAGAGGGATATCATGTTTGAAAAGGTCTAGGGTTGTCAAAAGAGGAAGACCCTCAATAAGATGGATTGATACAGTGACTGTGGCAATGGGCTAAACTATGTCAGAAATTATGAGGATGGCAAAGGATAGGACAGTTTCAGATCTGTTTTTCATAAGCTTTCTATGAGTCATACTCAAGTCAATGGCACCTAATAATGTAACAAGCTTCTCCTGACAACATGACCAGAGAATGTGAGGTGAAGTTTCACTATTCTTGCCTCGAAGGAGCATTCTGACTGCACTTCTTCCAGCACAGATTTATTATTTTCGCAGTCCAAGGCATATTCAATACCATCATCATAATTCAAAGACACTAATTGTTCATCTCTTCCTTTCTGTCAAGTTGGAACCAGGCTCTCAAAGGCTGTAAGTCTCACGGGAGGAGATTGTCCTTCTTTCTCCCATGGAGCATCTGATGGTTTGCCTTTGAGTTGACAGTGCAATTCCTTATCCACGAGGCTACTAGAGCTCTTCTTCAGTCTTTCTTATTCATTGTCTAACTTTGACATGCATATGAAGCATGAAGGATCTTTCACATGATAGGTAATATATTGAATGATACAGAAAGTATTGAAGACAGTTGGAATGTCAAGCAAGACCCACACCTCACACCATACACAAAACCGACTCATAGTGGATCAAAGACCTAGAACTAAAACCAAGAACTATAAAACTCATCAGAGAAAAGTTTGGAAGAACTCTAGAAGTCCTAATGCACAACATGAACAGTCTTCCAAGCATTCTGAAAAACCTACAACCAGGAGAGGATAATATAGATGAATGGGACTTTCTAAGAATCAAATACTTACACACATCAAAACACTTCCCCAGCTGGTTAAAAAGGAAAACCACAGACAGGGAAAGAATTCTGATAAAGGACTCATGTCTAGAATTTATAGAATACTTGAGCACCACAACAAGATAAATGTAAACAATCCAATTGAAAAATGGGCACAGGATATGAGCAGGCACATCCCCAAAGAAGACATTCAGATGATAAACAAACACATGAAGAAATGTTCAAAATCCCTAACTCTAAGAGAGATACAAATCAAAACAACCATGATACAACAGAACAGCAAACTACAAATGCTGGTGAGGTTGTGGAGAAACTGGAACCCTTATTCACTGTTGGTGGGAATGTAAAATGGTACAACTGCTCGGGAAGGTGGTATGGTGCTTTCTCAAAAAGTTGGAAATAGAAATACCACTTGACCCAGAAATTCCACTACTGGGAATATACCTTAAGGAAACCGTAACTGCCACCCAAGCAGATATATGCACACCCATATTTTTATGGCTTTGTTCACAAGAGCAAAGAGATAGAAACAACCCATGTGCCCATCAACAAACGAATGTTTAGAGAAGCTGTGGTATATTCACACAATGGAATACTATGAAACACTGAAAAACAAGGAACTCATGCAAAATGGGTGACCCTGGAGGACATGATGCTGAGTGAAATATGTCAGTCACAAAAGAATAAATACTGCATAATGTCACTGTTATAAAACAGGACTGATATTGGGGTTGGAGAGAAACTAAGAAAAGAGGGGACAAATAATGTACACAGTATTAAAACAGATGAGGGAGAGAACTGTATAAAAGGAATATATGATTAGATATTATTACTACGACAAGAGTTCAGAATAAGAGCTGCATAGTAAAGTGGACTGGGGTGGGGATGGGAAATTGTTCAACAATGAGAGATTTTTTTTTTTTCGAAGAGAAAAGTGATCTAGGCGGGCAGGGAGGAAAAAGTGTAACACTGAATGAATGGAAATCCAAGTTACCTATAAAGTTTCATTAAAAGCTCAATAAAAAAAGAAAGTTGGAATGAATACTTTAATTCTTAGAGCTACTGTACCAAAAAAAAAATTGGCCAACACTGAGCCATGTCAGAAAGTATATAGTTAAAAATTAATAGTACTGAAGGACAAAGTTCAAATTGCACTGAAGCGAATTGGAAAAAAAATTTTTAAAACTCTAGCAACGAAGTGTTTTCATAAACAGATGAAGTCCTGAATGTGCTCACTTAACAATGCTAAGAAATTTGGAAGGCAGCTACCTGATCAATCAAAGGAAGCAATCAAAAAAGGTGCTCCAATACAATGCAGAAATTATTGAACAATAGTATTACTATGATAAGCAAGCAAAATCTTGCTGATAATTGTTAAAGAAGACTGGAACAATACAGGGAACTTCCAGAAATTAAAAATGGACTCAAAAGATATAATTTCTATTGCTAGATAGATCTTAAATAAAAACAGAGAACACTTGAAAAATATTTACTTTGTTTGTTGACCATGTGAAGACACCTGACTATTATGGGTCGTAGTAAATGATTGATGACATTGAGAAGAATGACAATTCCAAAACACTTAATTGTGCTCATGTGAAACATGCATGTAAATCAGGACACAGTTATTAGAATAGAACAAGGGGATACTGCATGGTTTAAACTCATTAAAGGTGAATGTCAAGGTGGTATCCTTTTACCACACCTATTCTACTTGTTATTTATTCAGTTGAATACCTTTTAATTTTGCTATCAAAATGTTAAAGAGCAAAGATGTCCATTTAAAGACTAAGGCATTTCTGATATGTTGTTGTTGTTGTTATGTGCCATCGAGTCGTTTCCGACTCATAGCGACCCTATGCACAACAGCTCTAAACCCTGCTCTATCCTGCGCCAACCGCACCGCCTCTGACACACCCATCCCGATTACCCCAGTCACCGAATCAATCCATCTCATAGAGGGTCTTCCCCTCCTGCGCTGTTCCTCCACCCTCCTAAGCATGATATCCCTCTCCAAGGACCCGTCCCTCCTGGCAACATGTCCAAAGTATGTCAGACGAAGCCCCAGAATCCTTGCCTCCAAGGAGTAGCTTGGTTTAATCCTCTCCAAGATGGATCTGTTTGTTTTCCTGGCAGTCCAGGGTACATTCAGTACCCTTCTCCAGCACCACAGCTCAAAAGCACCCACTCTCCTTCTGTCCTCCCTAGTCATTGTCCAACTCTCTGATGCATTTCTGATATAGCCATGATATTTTCAACTGCTTCATATACATCTGACAATTAATAAAGAAACTGAAGAAAAAAAAATGCTATCTTTGAACTGTGGTGTTGGTGTATTGAATTTCCCATGAACTGTCAAATGAATAAACAAATCTGTCTTGATGAAAGTGCAGCCAGGTTGTTCCTTAGAGGCAAGATGGTGAAACTTTGTCTTACATACACTGTTCACGTTGTCAGAAGGGACTAGTCCTTGGAAAAAGACATCATGTTGGGAACTGTAGAGGGTCAGTGAAAGTGAGGAAGACCTGAAACAAGATGGATTGTCACAGTGATTAAAACAACAGGCTTGTGTGTGGTAGAGATTGTGGGGATGGCACAGGATAAGGCAATGTTTTCCCCACCCATTGTTCGGGCTGCTATGAGTCATAGTTGGCTTGACAGCAGCTAATAAAAAACAAAACAAAACAATGTTTGATTTATATTCTGAGCAAAATAATTTGAGAAGATGGACTATACGAGGAGGAATATAGCCTCAAGATTGAAAAGAAAACTCATTAACAATCTTTATTATGCAGACGACACAATCTTGTTTGCTGAAAGTGAAGAGGACTTGACTCATTTAGTAAGGAAGATGAAAGACTATGGCCTTCTTGAATTTCTATTGAATTATTTGTTCTAATTAATTTGAACAAATGTCTCTTAATCTATACAGAGGTTCTGCATGAAGACAATTAGGTGTTCTGGGATTCTCATTCCTCTCTATGTCATATATAATTTATTTTAATCTACACAAATGTAGGAGTTAAATGCCTTTGCATAGTTAACAGAATACAAGTAAGCATTTTTCTGATATTCTCTGCTTTCATTCAAGATCTATTCAACATCAGAAATGATATCTCTTGTTCCATGGTCTATTTTGAATCTGGCTTTAATTTCTGGCAGTTGTCTGTTGAAGCTCCAGATATTTCTCAATAATTTTCAACAAGATTTTACTTGTGTGTGATATTGTTCTGTTAATAATAGGTAATGTCTCCCTGACAGTTGGAATTTACAAGTTCCTCTTTGGGGAAAAAGATGAGCAATCTCGTCCTCTGATTTATAGCCTCAGAAAGCTCTCCACAGGGTCATCTATCGGTAAGTAGGTTCTGACTTGATGGCAGTGAGATGGTGTTGGATGTTTGGAGTATTTTTTTTTTTAGTGCGTTAAAAATAATTACTCATAATTTTTGTACTCTGATAGATTATTTTTTTAAATGGATATAAATATGATGAATATGGATCTCTTCTGGTCAGTCGGCCAAGCAGCTGCTTTCCAATAGACAAGTGAGCGTGTCCAGGGATTAAGATATTGAGAATCCATATTCTACTGTTCTGAAGAGCACCTGGCGGATGAGACAGGATAATGAGGAGTGTGATTATTAACTCTACTCTGTATTTAATACTGAAGAGATGGGAACATATCATACATTGTTGTTGTTATTGTTGTTATGTGCTATTGAGTCACCTGTGACCCATAGCAACCCTGTGTACAGCAGCTCTGAACCCTGCCCTGTCTTAAGCCAGTCTCATTGACTTCGACACACCAACCCCCATTGCCACAGTTACTATATCAATCCATCTCATCTGGGATCTTCCTCTACTATGCTGTCTCTTCACGCTTCTAAGCAAGATATCTTTCTCCAGGACCAGTCTCTCCTGGCCATGTGTCCAAATTATGTGAGACAGAGGTTCATAATCCTAGCCTCCTAGGAGAAACTTGGTTTCACCCTCTCCAAGATAGACCAGAGTGTTTTCTTGGCAGTCCATGATATGTTCAAGACTTCTCCAGCACCACAACTCAAAGGCATCGATACTTCTTCTATCATCCTTAGTTATTGTCCAACTCTTGGAAGCATAACAAGTAGTTGCGAAGACAATGGCCTGGATTAGATGCAGCTTAGTCTCTACACTGACATCGTTGCTTTTTCAGCACTCTGGAGAGGTTCTTGATAGCAAATTTTTCCAACGCAATTTGTCTTTTGATTTCCTGCCTGCTGGTTCCAAGAGTGTTGATTGTGGAGTCAAGCAAGCTGTAATTGTTAACAACCTCAATCTCTTCTCCATCTATCATGGTGCTGCCAATTAGCCCAGTGGTGAAAGTCTTTGTCGTCTTGATGTTGAGCTTCAATCCATATTGAAGACTATAGTCCTTGACTTTTTGCAGCAAGTACTTCAGGTCTTCTTCCATTTCAGCAAGCAGGCTTGTGTCTTCTGCATATCCTGAGTTGTTGATGAGTCTTCCTCCAATCTTGATGCCATATCCCTCCACATAAAGCCCTGCTTCCAGAATGATCTGTTCTGTATACAGATTTGAAAGGTATGAAGACAGGCTGCATCCTTGATGTACTCCTTACCTGATTTTGAATGATGCAGTGTTTCCCTGCTCTGTTCTGAGGACTGCTTCTTGGTCCAAGTATAGATTTTGCATAAGCACAATCAAGTGTTCTGGGATTCTCATTTTCCTCAAGGTTAGCCACAATTTGTTGTGATCCACACAGTGAAATGCCTTTGCTTAGTCAATGAAACACAGATAGACATTCTTCTGGTACTCTTTGCTTTCTGCCAAGATCCCTCTGACATTGGCAATAATGTCTCTAGTGTCACAACCTCTTCTAAACTCAGGCTATATTTCTGGTAGTTATACATAGTTAATTAAATACAATTTCACTTAACAAGGCTTAAGAAATATAAATTATTAAAATTTTATCTTGATAATAAGAATCGATCTCACCTTGGGCTGGATGATATGGATAAACATGTAGTGGTGATTTTCTTTTGGGTTGACCGGATTTAGAGAACTATACAATATAAGGCAATATAATCTTTCCTTCATTCTAGTTTTATGTGAGTTAAAAAGGTGCTTCTAGGTGTTACTGTGGACCACTGCTAATTTACTTCTGTTGTGTGCTAAAGCTTTACATTGTTTCACTGTTGTCTTAGGAACAGAACTCTTCTCTTTGGATTTGACATTGCCATTAACTTTTTACAGAGTAACTGGCAGTTGCCCAGGCAATGATGGATTAAAATCTACTCCAAATTTAAGACAAATGTGCAAATCTTGCTTATATACTTATGAAGACAAATGGTAGGCATTCCTCACCACATATTCTCAAGCTTACCTTCGCACAAGAAGGGAAAAAAATGCTATGGAGCCAATTCCAACTTGTTGACCCTACTTTTCAGAGTAGAAGTACTGTAGGGTTTCAGTGGCTGTGATCTTTAAGCAGTAGACTGTCAAGGCTTTATTCTACAGCGCCATTGGGTAGATTTGGACTTCCAACCATTTCTACCAGCTGCTCTGCAGAAGAAAGATGGACATTCTCTTCATGGGTGATTTACAGCCTCTGAAAACCCATGTAAGTCTCAGCCATGAGTCAGTCTGACTTGGTGACACGTACCAACAGCAACAGTGTTAAACTGCTTTTTTTCCCCCCTATACATGGATTCTCTGGCTTCTCTGAGACTTTCTAGTGAGACAGCCTACTCACCCTCCCCACTGATTATTTTTCTTTGCAGCATCATTTTGTGGTATTTCTTTTTTCTTCCTCTCAGAAAAAGGAATCTTATCCCAAGCATATGTCAAATTACAGGGTTTGACTCCAAACCTCTGTTCTCCTGAGCAAAGACATGGGTGCTGTGGCTACCTGGCTCCCTTGGTCTCTCTGAGGATAGTCAAGCACATTATGCCACTGTGCTGTTCACAAGCCTCTGTGTCTGTAGTATCGAATCCACAAAACCCATAAGGGATTGTGGTGAGGGATTTCCCAAGTCAAGTTCCTGCTGATATCAACACATGGAGCATGGCTGAAGTTGAAGAATTAATTTTTTTTCTGATGAGTTTATCTTCCTTCCGTGCATATGATTTCTGACTATATGGAATGTTTGCCCGCACTGATCTTGTCACAAGTACAGGACACATGCTAAGAATTAGCCACATGGCTGGCTGAAAAATTCAGCGCTTATCTCCGCCTATTTAAGCTACTTTATGCGCTGGCAACGTGTTTTTAACACATTTATAAACATCTGTGTATCTTGCCTAGGCATTATTGTTTAAAGGAAGACAAATTGCCTTCCTGATCTGATAAACACGCTGCTGTTCCTTAGGCTCAGCTGCGCTGCTGCAGGTGTGCACGCCGAGCAGGAGCGGGAGGCAGCAAAGCACTGACAATTAGAGCCCCTGAAGCCCAATCTCAGCGTGGCCGCTCACTCGCTCACTGTGTGGCCTTGAGCACGTCTCTTTCCTTCTCCGAGCCTCAGTTTCTCCTAGACAACCTCTAATGTTCATAATATGAATGCTTTAGAAGTGTGAGTTTTCTGGGGCTGATTCAGGCAAGTGGTTCAGAAACCTAGGCAGCGGCAAGATTCCATTTGTTCAATCTGCAATAAGTGCCTCCTATCACACTGCCAATGCAAGGGACGTGGTTTGAGTCCACCAGCTGTTCTATGGAAGAAAGATGGGCACTCTCCTCCTGTGTGATTTCCTAACTCTGAAAACCCTCTGGAGGGTAAGCTATGAGTTGGTTTTCACTTGATGGTACACAACAACAATAACAACATCATGCTCCAGGTTCCAGCTTGGCTCCTGCTGAGGCCCAGGCAGTGTTTGGAGGCAATGGGGTGGCACTGTGTGGCTCTGACTCAGTTCTGACAGAGGTGACCTTTAGGTAGTGTTGAGTACTGAATATCCCATGGTCTGCCAGAAGAACAAATAAACGTGTCCTAGAGAAGGTGCAGCCAGGGTGCCAAAGGCAAGCCAGAGTGGAGGCAAGGAAGATGCAACATCATCTCTCATATTTTGGGTATGTTATTAAGAGGGACCAAACCTGATAGGACAAAGGCATTATGCTTGGAAAAGTGGAGGGTCAGAGAAAGAGAGGAAGACCATCAAGCAACAAGATGGATTGACACAGTGACTTTAGCAATGGACTCAAATATATCAGAGCTGGTGAGGATGACGCAGATAGGACAGGGTTCAGATCCACTGTTCATAGAATTGCTATGAGTCAAAGTCAACTCACTGGCATCTAACAATAACAATGCTCCAGACACACTCTGCAGTCACAGGAAAGCCAGCAGATTCCCAGACCTTAAAGAGCAACCTGGAAGGCGGATATACATGTGAAGAGTACACAACAGACTAAAGCAGAATTTTATGAAGGCAAGGATTTCTGTTTAATACTGAATCCCCAGCTCCTAGAACAAAGCCTGGTACATGATTTTCTGACTTGTAAGGATTATGACAGGACTTTGCTATGGGGTTTTCTAGTCTGTGATTGTTTCAGAAACAGGCCATTAGTGGGTGTTTTGTTTGTTTGTTTGTTTGTTTGTTTTTATGTCCTGGGGAGCTACTGGTGTGAACCACAAACCTTTTGGTTAACAGCTGAATGTTTAACATTACACAAACAGGATTCCTTGTCTGGCATATGTTGTTATTGTTAGGTGCCATTCAGTTGGTTCTAATTCATAGTGATTTTATGAACCACAGAATGATACATTTCCCTCTCCCGTGCCACCCTCACACAATCTCAGCTATATTTAAACCCGTTGTTACGGTTCCTGTGTCGTCCAGGTTGTTGAGGAGCTTCTTCTCTTTTTTCTGATCTTCTACTTTACCAAGCAGTCTGTAAGGACTGGCCCTTCTGATGTTGCTGTTGTTGAATCTGGTGGGCTGGTTTTGGTATTTAAAAATTAGTCTGGTCTTCCCTGTGAGTGAGTCTTTAGCTTGGTGAAGCTGGATTCTGGTGGGTAAGTGCTTGAGATTTACTTGAAAGCCAGAGTAAGCCATTTGGATGTTTCTAAATTGTCTTAGCAATCAAGTGTAAGCTGATCAACTGTAGCTGATCTAACTGTATACATGTACATGAAGAGATAAAAAATATTATGACTTATGTCAGACACACTTGAACCCTCAGAGGGATTTCAGTACTCTAAAGAGGTCCTGAGCAGAAGTTTTGCGCCCTGCAGTACTTCATTTTAGTTTTTGAATGCAGTTTCCTGGTGCAAAGGAAGAGCTTATTACATTTTGATAGTATTTTCTACTGCAGGTGTAATAATAGTTGGAGTCTGGGTGTATGTTTTTGAGGACAAAGGAAAGGTAACCCCAACAGGGGCTTTGTGGGTTCAGGATGGCTTCCGGGAGGAGGTGGTGTCCAAGCTGAAGTCTTAGGATTAAGCTGCTAATCCAAGGGAAGAGGACAGCAGTGTATGTTACAGGTGGTGGGAATAGCATGTACCCAAAGTTGAGAAAGACATTGGAGAAGGACATCATGTCTGGACAGTGCAGAAGAGGAAGACCTTGGATGAGATGGACTGACAATAACTGGATAATGGGGTAGGTGTGTCTGAGACAGTCACACTGCCTCAGAATAGGGCAGGGTTCAGAGCTGCTGTATATAATATCTTTATGAGCCACAGGTGACTCGATAACATATAACAACAAACTTGAAAATGAGAGGGAGCTTGGTGCTTTCCAGGAAAAAGAAGTTCTGCATGATGGTGCTGAGAGGTTTCCGTCCATCACCATGGTCACACAGCATGGTGGGGTTTAACCTCAGGAGTCTAATTCCTGAGCCCCTTCTCCTCAGTATTATAAAGCAACAAACAAAACCCACTGTCGTCAAGTTGGGCGTCAAGTTGAGCAACCCTCCACCAGGTTTCCAAGAGATTGGCTCTCTCTCTTCCACAGACCTCCTGCTGAATTAGAACTGTCAAGTTTTCTGTTAGCTGCTGCTAGGTACTTTATGATGTCACCAGGACTCTTTTCTCTTCACTATTGCACATTTTTAGATTAGGTTTGTGTAAAAAATTTGTTATGGTTGTGACTCAGTGGCACATAACAACTTTATTATAGTTACTATACTTTATATTACCATCTCCAGCTCACAGACAAGGAAAAGAAGCTTCGATGTGGTGGAATCATGGGTCCAAGGGACAAAACTGGAATAGGAATCCAGGCAGTCTGACTCCAGCACACGCAGCCCTAGCCATCATTAAGCATTATGCCACCTTGCCTCCTTTCACAGGGAAGCACCAACTTCCTGGTGAGTGGAAGCCTCAGCTCAGATCCAGGGGATAAGGATACTGACTGGAGTCTCCAAGGCTCTAGAATGCTCGCCTAGTCCTGGCCAACTCACAGCACAACTACGGGTGCTCTGAAGGAAATAATTCTACTAGACTCGGGATTTGTAGCTCAAATCATCCATAAAGTGCCACTCCTTGCATTGTGAAAGGTCAGCACTTCATAGCCCAGCTGGAAGCAACCAGGCAGCAGATGCACTAAATGCTTGTTTCATGACTACATTTCCTTCAGGAGTTTTCTTTGGAGCTTCAAGGGTGGTGAAGACTCCAAATGCTTTATTCAGTAGATACCAGGGTAGCTGATGTTGACTCAGTATGTCAAGGTACTTTACAAAGTACTGGCATATGTACCAGTGCATGGACCCATACATGGCTTTCCTTCAATCCACATAGGTTCCCAATGTGTCCTACTCAGCTTTTACAGGTTTTATGAACCCCTGTGATCACTGTGCCTGGAGAGCAGGTTCAGAACTGGCCATGTACTCAGCACATATCACACTGGAAGAGTCCAAACAGGCAATATATTGTAAACTAGTCCTCTGGTGGCCCAGTGGTAAGAAGCTGCACTGCAATCCTAATGACTTGTGGTTCAATCCACCAATTGCTTTGTGGCAGAAGGATGGGCAAGAACCTCTCATGTGATTTACAGCCTCAGAAAACCTGCTGGAGGGTAAGCTATGAGTCGGTTTTAACTCAACAAGACACAACACAACAACAACAACAACAACAACGTGACCCTTTGAATCATCTCTCTTGCCAGTAGATGCCTTTTCTCCAGAAGACTCTTGAGGCCTTGGGAAACTTGGCAAGCTCCTCCCAGGGGAAACTTCTGGAATCTTGTTACAGCCTCCACATCCGGAGAGAATGAGCGAAGTGCTTCACAGCATCACCATGACTGGGGAATCAGAGGTGCTGAATAACTTCTCTAAGAATGTCCAGCCAGAAATGGCTGAGCTTCAGCTGAGTCCAGAACTAGCTGATTGAAAATAGTCACAGCAGCCATTTATGAAAAGTTTCGCATTCCCTTCATAATCATTGAGGTAAGATTTTTTATAGTCATCCACTTTATCGACGCTGCAACTGAGACAAAGAGCTGTTGAGTTGCCCTCAATCTCATAGATATCAGATGGATTCCTTGGTGCACACATTCAAGACTGTGTCTCTAACTCATGCTGTTACAACTGCCTGCCTTCAGCCATCAAGTCCACCCAACCACCTTCAAACAGTGTTGGAATTGTCTCTCAGGAATCTGCTCTTGAACTCTGTCAGGGACTGGGAAGTTTACTACCTGTTTTTCTTATTTGTTAGGTGCCATTCAGTCAACTCTGATCCATAGTGATCTTCTGAATGAGAGATGGAAATCTTGTCCTATTCTGTGTCATTCTCACAATCTATGGTGATAGATTTCCCACTGCATGACTTGTTCATTCCTCTCACATATGCACTGATCCCCTATCTGTGTGAACTCTAGGGAACCAGATGAAGGGGATTAGTGTTGTCCCGCAGGTATGTACCACACTTACTGGAAGGATGTTCCAGAGGACAGGCACTTACAATACAGAATAGAAGAGTTTTGATGAAGAAGAGTCATGGGAGTTCCAGAGCAGGAGCTTTGAGTGGGACGACTAACTCCATTTGGCTTCAGAAAGGGAAGATTACTTAAGCTGGTTCCCAAAAGCTTAGTGAGAATTGGCCACAGGAGAGAACAGGTTACATCAGAGATAGCAGCTGGGACCGGTGAGAGCAAGATGACATCAGGGAACTGCAGGTAAGTCAGAATGATCAAGGGTTAAGGTGCTTGATGGGAAAGGAGGCTAGAGAGGAAGTGGAGTCTGATGCTCAGGGGCTTTGAATGTCAAGCCAAGCTTAAGCTTGGGAGTTAGAGCACTATGGAAGACTTAAAATAGCATTAAGGCAGACTCAGATGTTTACAGAAAGCTCTTCCTGTTTTGCTTGGAATTTGACTCCCTCAGCTCCTTTCATCCTTGAAAGGAGGCTCTTCCCTCTGAGAGGCTTACAGCACAGCTTTGTGCTCTGGATACTGAAATGGCCAGAGAGGCAGCTAGAGACCAGGGTGGTCCATTCTCAGTGGAGACTCTCTTCACTATCTTATGTGAATGAGACCTCTGGTGACATGATCCAGAGGGATTTGAGCTTCTAATCCAAAAGTATGAATGAATCTACCAAGTGCTCTGCAGAAAAAAGATGGGCACACTCCTTCAGTGAGATTTACAGCCTCAAAAGACTGACTGGAGGGCCAACCATGAATTGATTCTGATTTGATGACAATGGCTTGAGTTGTTGAGACTCCTCATGTGATACATTGACTTAGTGGATCCATTTCTTCCCCTCAAACATTTTCATCCTTTACCACACACATTTTCAGTTACTCCTACTATATTGAGAAGAGAGTACTTCCTTGGCTCTTATTGTTTCACTCAGTCATGAGGCTTGCTTTGCCCAGTGAATATTTGCAGATAGGATGTAAACAGTGGCTGGAAATGTACTTGGCCAGTTGACTACATCCTCTTGTGCTTCTACTCTGGGTGATCCACAGGTCCTGAGGCCTAGAGGTTTTGTTTAAAGCCTCTGCAATTTGAGATAAGCTTTCAAAATATTACTTCTATGACTCTTGGTATGGTATGTGGCATTGAGTGTAACTGTCTCATAAATGACCCTCCAGGGAGTTTTCAGTCACACAGAAGGAAATTGTCTCTCTTTCTCTCACATAGCAGCTAGTGGATTGGAACTGCTGATCTTTGGATTGGCAGTGCAACGCCATACCACTATGCTACTAGATCAATGGTAATATCTGACTGAGACATTCTTGTTAAAAAAAGATTTTGAATCCCTTTACCATCCTGGTCACCTTCTCAGATGTTTTATACAATCAAAGTCAATTATAAAAGCATAAAATAACAATCTTGGTTCCAATGAATAATCCATTTAAAGCTCTTACCAAGTCCTAGACATTCTTGTGTGAGCTTTGCATATACTATCTTGAAGTGTTTTCACAATACATCTGTAAGACAAGTCTGTTACTAGCCCCATTTTATAGAAAAGTGAATTGAGGAACAGAAGGATTAAGTAATTTGCCCAAGATTTTATCACCTGCAAGAGGTAGCATTACTGAGCTCCAGAGCTTCACTACTGGACTCTGTGTGTCTCTCTGCGATTCTTTAGCACATTGCAGTTTAGGGGGTGCTCTTCACATACATATTTTTATTTGATGACTTGGCAACCTATTTTGCTACTGGTCTTTGAACTCTTTAAAGGCAAGATCATCTCATTTGGCTCTGTATTCTCAATGCCCAGCACAGAGCGTGGAACATAGTAGGTGTACACATTCCTATCCCACTGGGGCTTCATGATCAGGACCATTGGTGCAGTGAGTGTGTAAACTAAGAAGGGAAGCCATTACTATGAGGCTATTGGCAGGGGGTGTGAGGCTTTGCTACGGCAATTATCTCAATGGTTGGGCTGAAACAACAAGAGGTCATTTCTTGCTATGCAATGATAACCATCATGAGTTGGTGGTAGAGGTTCTCCTCCTCATGACCACCCAGGAATCCCCAGTTACACAATTCCCATATCACACATACTGTGTCAGAGGGGAGGAAGTAAGCAGTGACAATCCATCAAACAATACTAGTTAGATTAATTTATCCAGACAAGAAGGGCCCAGAGCAACCCTATTTACATGGGTTATGACTTGACGAGTGGGCAGGTCCTGAGGGAGGATCTGTTGTTCACACGGGAGATTGAAGGGCCAGAAGTTCTTAAGGCAGAGGGCAGACAACCCCTATTGTATGAAGGACTTGTGAGAAGACAGCATGGCCTGATGGACGTGGGAGGCTTCAGAGGTGATACAGAGGAGGACCCAGGTAGAAGTGGAGGCTGGGTGATGCTCTGTGGGTCAGGGCAGGCTGCTTAGGGCTAAATGAGCACATAACCCGCACGGGCACCTTGTTAAACTACAACCTTTGCTTCTCTGAGTCTGGAGTGGGTCTAGGTCTGTGTTGCTAAATAACCAAGTGTTACTGATGTTTCTGGTTTAAGGAGCACATTTGAGT
Source organism: Elephantulus edwardii (assembly GCF_000299155.1). Classification (NCBI taxonomy): domain Eukaryota; kingdom Metazoa; phylum Chordata; class Mammalia; order Macroscelidea; family Macroscelididae; genus Elephantulus; species Elephantulus edwardii. The sequence goes on along the minus strand of NW_006399902.1, from coordinate 2,919,849 downwards.
AGCAAGACAGGAGATTAGAAACATCAGACAGCCATGGGTTTGAAATCTTGATCTGCCACCAACTTACCTGTTTGGCAATTTGCTTAAGCTCTCTGGCCTCTGTTCCCTCCTTTGTGCAATGGAGATCGCCTGGTCAGGCTTTGAGGATTGTGTGAGATGACTCAGGGGAGGTTCATGAACAGGATCTGACAGTCAGTGGGTGCACAGTAATAGAACAGTCGAATAACAGTAGTGGGTGTTTCCTTTATGTCTGGCTACTGTCACTCATTTTTTATGGCTTACCAAATAACAGAAGGACTCACCAGTGGGACACCACTGCTACGCCCATTTTATAGATGAGGGAAATGGAGTCAGGGAAATGGATGTTGAGGTCACTGAGCTGGCCAGGCCAGGACATGGATACATTGTATGTTTCCCTAGGACCCAAGACTTGACAACTAAATTCTAAGCAGTGATGTGTGCAGATTACAAACCCCTCCATCACTCTTACTCCCCTGCTCTGTGCCAAATTCTAAGCCTTTCTTCAAATAGCTCCATTTTCCCCAGAGAAGGAACCACTTTATTATGCAAAGTCCCTCCTTACAAGATGGAACGAGAGGCCAATTAAACTCACTCAGCTTCAGCATCACTTTGGAAATCGATGCTCTATGATTGCGAATCCCGTATCTGTTGGCAGCCATCTAATTTTAGCCGGATCATAGCGGGCTTCATGCCAGGCTCTCCCACCCTCATGCACTGGCAGAACGGTTCAAGAAACATCATTGATCTTTTGACTAAAGTTTCCTAATGAAATACAAATCTGCTGTCACTTAGAGAGCCATCTGTCATGGCAGCAGGGAAGAAATGCTACCAGGAGAACAATAACTATAATTTCATTTTAAGAGCCAGATCCTCACCTTGCTGCCCTCCTCCCCCTTCCTCACAGTTTTGAGCTTGATCTCACATCACAGTCCTAGGAAATCAATACCTTTCACTGTTTCAACTTTGTCACAGAGCAATGGGGGGGAAAACCATCAACTGGGTGTTAAAGATTTTACCAATTGTGTTACCTATTACCTGACCACCAGCAGGGAGCAGACACCCATGAGCTTGAGGTATAGACAGTGGGAAGTGAATCAGCAGTTCTGAACCCAGTGCAAATGATGAAGGAGACAGCGGGGAAGGAAGACACCCTCAAGGGTCTCAGGGTCCCAAGTATGAAAACACTGCCCTTCAATACCAGCTGGGCACAGTGGGCAGAATAAAATGCACCATTAGCTCACAAACTGTCACAGTGCAGGCTTCCCAGGAGCTGAGGGGGGAGGAAGACCTTGGCTGACACGAAGGGCCTTGCTTCTTGGCCCTGCTGGTCTTCAGATCTGAGTTGTGGGGGTGGGGCTATGATGATTCAGCCCCTCATTCCACAGGTGAAACCTCTGATCCTAGCACAGGGAGGGATGACTTGTTCCAAGGTCACACAGCAAGTTGGTAGAAGAAAGAGGGACAGGAGTGTTCTCTATTAGAGGGTCAACTCCTTAGGGGTAGGCTCAGGGCTTTCATCTTGGCAAATCTCATGTCTAGTAAAAATTAGTGGGTGAGTGAATCACAGAGCCTGGGGTTTATATGCAACCATAACTCCACCACTTTATGTATGACCATAAGCAAGGCTTTAGTTTTCACAGACTCAATTTCCTCAGCTGTGATAATGAATTATGGCAGTACCTACCTCACAGAATTTTTGGAAGAATTAAATGAGAGTTTCGTGTTAAGCACTTAGTGCAGAGAGATAAGTCCTTGGAGAAGGACATCATGCTTGGAAGGGTAGACGGACATCACAGGAGAGGAAGACCCAGACGAGATGATTGATACAGTGACTGGGGAATTGGGGGTTGGTATGTCAGGAAGGATTCGGAGCTGCTGTCCATAGGGTCACTATACATAGCAGGTGACTCACAACACATAGCAACAATAACATACCATGACAGGTTTGGAAGCAGGATGGTGGATGACCATCCACTTCCTAAACAACATGCTTTGAACTTCGATAAATGTCGATAGGTTTGTTTTTTTTCTGTGTTTGGTCTGTTTTTTGTTTTTTGGGGGGTTCATAGATATAATTTTATACAAGAATCAAAGAATCATGAATTTACACAGATTCATTACCTAATCTCTAAAGACATTCTAATATTTTTTTTGACAGTGTCTAATCTTTAAAGACACAACTCAAGTTTTCTGTGTGTAAAGTGTGTTTCAGCAAATCACTGCACAGTCAATTTTAGAGACACTTGAAGGTATGCTGAACTGACGTGATGAAACATGCCTTCAATTCCTGACTTGAAGGCATGTTTCATCACATCAGTTCAGCATACCTTCAAGTGTCTCTAAGACAGACCTGTCTGTTCTCTTGGCAGTACATAGTATGTTCAATACTCTTTTTTCCAGCACCACAACTCAAAGGCATCAATTCTTCTTCTGAAACCCTTAATTTTTGTACAGTTCTCTTTTACACAGCAAGTAATTGTGAAGACCACAGCCTGGATCAGGTGCATCTTAGTCTCCAGACTGCCTTCGTTGCTTTAAATGTTGATAGTTGTAGGGGGATTCAGACTTTTTGTTCAGTGTCGCTATGAGTCATGCTCAACTCAAGGCAATCAACAACAACAACAAGTGTTAGAACAAAGAAAGCAATTAAAGTGTTAATATTTTTCCACTATTAATCTCTTTGCTTTGTTCTAAAATGTCATCTATCAGATTTTTGTTGTGTATCATACAGTTGGAACACCAACCCATAGCTGACCCTGAGGTGGGTTTTCAGAGGCAGTTAATCACACAGGAGGAGACCATCCTTCGCCTGTGGAGCAGTTGGTGGCCTCAAATCACATGTCTTCAGGATTGCAGCACAGTTCCTTGCCACTAGGCCACCAGAACTCCACTATCAATTTAATTATAGCTTGGAGTAGGGGCAGGAGGAAGAAAACAAAAAAGAAAGACCACATTAAATGTCTGAATCAACCAAACTGTGCACCTTCTTTTGTTAGGTGCCATCGAGTTGAATTCAACTCATTGCGGCCCTATGAACAATCATTCTGAAACCTGCCCTACCCTGTGTTGTCCTCACCACCTCTGAGAAACTAGAGCCCTATTTCTGATGTCACAGTGTCACAGTGTCAATCCCACGTTGAGGGTCTTCCTCTCCTTTGCTGACCCTCCATCTTTCCAAACATGATGGCCCTTTCCAAGGAATAGACTCGCTTAGTCACACATCTGAAGTATGAAAGATGAAGCTTGGTCCTCCTTGCCTTCAAGGAACACTCTTGTTGCACACTTTCCAGAATATTTCTACTTGGTGGCCTAATGGTGAAAAGCTACTCTGCAATCCCAAAGTCAAGTAGTTCAAAGCCACAAGCTGCTCTATAGAAGGATGGGTAATCTCATCCCATGCAATTAACTGCCTCTGAAAACCTGCGGGAAGGTTAGCTATGGGTCAGTTCTGACTCTACTATACACAACAACAACAACATGGGATATTTAGGACTCTCCTCCAGTACCTCAATTCAAAGGCATCAATTCTTCTTTGGTCATCCTTATTCATTGTCCTGCTTTCTGATTCATAGAAAGTGATTAAGACCATGGCCTGAATCGGGTAAATGTTGGTCTTCAAATTGACATTACTGCCCTTCAATATCTTGGAGATGTTCTTGACTGCAAACGTGCCCAATGCAATATGTCTCCTGATTTCCAGACTGTTGGTACCAAGGGTTTTGATTATAGCTCCAAGAAAGATGAAATCATTGACAGTTTCAGTCTTTTCTCCATATATCACAATGTTGACTGTTGAGCCTGTGGTGAAGATCTTTGTCTTCTTGATGTTGAGATGTAATCCATACTGAAGGCCCTTGATCTTCTGCAACAGGCATTTCATATCCTCCTCACCTTCAGCTTACAAAGTTGTGTTATTAGCATAGTTCAGGATGTCAATGAATCTTCCTCGAATCCTGATGTCACAATCCTCTTCATTTTTGTTTTTCATTTTAATTGTGATTTTGACAAAAGTTTATGGAAAAATTGGGTTTTTATTCATTCATTGATATACATTAATTTCCTCTCTTCCCACCTTTATTCCTCCCCCAGTTCACTTACTTTTAAAAAAATATTCTTTCTTTGTTGCACAATTTTCTTCCTCCCCCTCTTCTCTTCCTCCTCTCCAAGTCCTCTTTGCAATATACCTCTTATTCTGGACCGTTGTCTTACATAATGCCTAATTGTATATCCCTTGTAAACACTTCTCTTCCTCATCTGTTCCAACACAGTGTTCGTTATCTATTCCTGTTCTCTTCCCACCCCCCACCCCCATGTCAGTCCTGCTTCAAAACAGTGGTGTTATGCAGTATTTGTCTTTTTGAGACTGAGACATTTCACTCAGAGTCCAGCTTCGTGAATGATTTATTCAGCATGCAGATTGAATATATATGGAGAAAGGATACAACCCTAACGTATACCCTTCCTGATCTTAAAGCAACCAGTGTCCCCTTGTTCTGTTTGCACAACAGCCTCTTGATCTAGGTATAGATTCCTCATGAGTACACTTAAGTGTTCTGGGATTCCCATTTTTCTCAATGTGAGCCATAATTTGTCATGACCCACACAGTCAAATGCCTTTGTGGAGTCAATGAAACACAAATATACATTCTTCTGGTATTCTATACTTTCAGCAAGGATCCACCTGACCTCAGCAATGAGAAGGTTAAAAATGTTTCTGAATTAGAATATGAGTATTTAAAGGCGATTTTTAAAATTTAGATTCTTAGAAACTTCCCAGTTAGAAGGAGGAAAGAAGGAAAAGTGTGTTGTCCAGATAAACAGACCAGAGTTCTCTTCTCCTCCTAACTGCCCCCATGACCCCAGTGCAGTCTCTCCAGCTCTGGCCTCAGCTTCCCGCCTAGATAACAGATAGGTGAGGGTCTTGTGGTTCTGCAAGTTTTCAGGAAGGAAGCTCAGGCCTTGCAGCTGGGCCCAGCAGGTGCAGATTAGATTCCTCTGTTTGCCAAAACCTAAAAGGTCTTGTGAAGAAGAGGCTTTCCTACTCTCATCCAGGGTAGTGGGGCTGGCGAGGTCCAACCTCCCACAGACTCCAAACCTTTTTTTAATTTTATTAAAAAATTTAATTTTTATTTTACGTTGATTTGCTTATAAAATGAATATACATTGTGTTTCACACTATCCTTCATTCACATTGTGTTTCATACAATTATTCAGATTTATTTTATAAAATTAATGAACATTGAAATAAACTGACCATTGCCCTGTCTTTCCAGATCCCTGCCAAGCTTTCCCACTTTGTTTACCTACCCCTCCCTACACTCATCCAATTGTGTGACCCTATGATATCCTCCCTGCCCATCTTTACTCCTCTGCTGCTCCCCTCCCCTCCCCTTGGATGCTCATACATGTTTTACTGGTTATCTTCCTATTTTCTACAATAATGGTCTTATACAATATTTGACCTTTTGGGACTGAGTAAGGTCTCTATTCCCTCTCAACTTATGTAGCAATTCTAGAAATGAGTGCTGTATAATATTCCATCATGTGAATGTACCACAAGTCCTCAATTTATTTGATTGTCTGTGTCTCAGTTCTAATTTTCTCAGTGTGTATTCCCAGCAGTGGAATAGCTGGGTCATATGAAATTTCTATGTTCAGCTTTTTGAGGAAATGTCAGACTGCATTCCAGAGTGGTGGCATTTTACAATCCCACCAGCAATGTATTAGAGTTCTCACTTTTCCACTTCTTCTCTCACATTTATTGCTTACTGTCCTACTAAACTTTGTCGCTGCTACAGAGGTGAAATGCTAACTCACTGTGGTTTTTATTTGCATCTCTCTTACTGCCAGTGATATTGAGCATTTCTTCATGTATCTGTTGGCCACCCAAAGGTCTTTATCTGTGAAAGGTCTTTCCATGTCTTTTGCCCAGTTTGTAACTGAGTTATCAGCCTTTTTCTTCTGGAGGCCCTATAGGATTCTGTAAATTTTTCTTATAAGACTTTTGTCTGAAATGGTATTGCCTATTGACAAATGTTTTTTTCACAGTCAGTAGGTTTTCTTTACACCCTGTCCAACCTTCTTTTTGTGACACAGTAGAGGTAAATTCCATATACTGGGCCTGAGAATCTGTGCCTCCTGATGCATAAAAAGGATATGCAGCAATTATCCATCTTATAAGGAATCTGGAATTGAATTTTATGCTTGTAAACACGTCTTACAAACTGTGGTGTTGTGAAATGGGTTATTTTTCATCTTCTGCCAGGCTTCCATGTTAATCTTTGCTCTAGAGAGCACATCAGTTCTGAGTCTTAGAATTTCATAGCTAAGTAAGTCTTTGGAGAGCAGTCAGTCCACACAGACTTTCATGGAGACAATGTAGGATTGGGTTCTTTTGTTTCATTGGTCATTGGAGTTACCATGGGTCAGAAATAAACTTGATGGTGGGTAAGTAACAAGAATAACAAGAGCATATGAATTAGTTGATCTTTTTAACCTGGAATGGCCTTCTTAATGTCTTATTCTATCCTTCCTCTGATATCTACTGAGTAATATAACAACTCCAGCTTTCTTATGATTAATATTTTCATGGTCATCTTTTGCTTTTTTTCCACAGGTGGTAAAGTTTTCTTGTAGATAGCATCTAATTAATTATGCTTTTAAATTAATTTGACAATTGCATCATTTTTTAGGTTTAAATACTTGCACTTAATATAACCAATGATAATTCTGGATTTGAGAGATTTTTTCTAATTGCCCATTTTCCTCTTTCCCTGCATCTTTTTATAAAAAGTGTATATTAAAATTATTATATTTTTCCTCTCTATGATCTATTGTTTATAGTGTCACTGTACAGATGACACAACCTTTCTTGCTGAAACTGAGGACAACCTGGAGCTCTTGCTGCAGAAGGTCAAGGATATAGTCTTCAATAAGAGTTGAAGTTCAACATTAAGAAGAAAAATATTCTCACTACTGGGCCAATAGCAGCATGATAGATGGAGTAGAAATTGAGAATGTTAACACTTACAGCTTGCTCAGCTCCACAATCACACTCTTGGCACCAGCAGTCAGGCAATCAAAAGACAAATTGCACTGGGAAAATTTGTTGTCAGGGACCTCTCTAGAGTACAGAGAAACAACGATGTCAGCCTAGAGACTAAAATACACATATCCAGGCCATGGTCTTCTCAATTACTTACTATGCATCAGAGAGTTGGACAATGGTTAAGGGTGACAGAAGGATTGATGTCTTTGAGCTGTGGTGCTGTGGAAGTCTTGAACATATGATGGACCACCAAGAAAACAAGTAGATCTGTCTTGAAGAGGATGAAACCAAGTTTCTCTTTGGAGGATAGGGCTTTGAATGAAACTCCACCTCACATATTTTGGGCATGAGGCCAGGAGGGATCAATCCTTAGAGAAGGACATTATGCTTGGAAGGGTGGAGGGACAGCACAGAAGAGAAAGACCCTGGATGAGATGGATTGATACAGTAACTAGGGCAATGGTGGCAGGTGTGTTGGAGTCAGACTGTCTCAGGACAGAGTAGGCTTCAGAACTGTTGTACATAAGGTCGCTATGAATCGCAGGCGACTCAACAGCACATAACAACAACAACATAGGTCATACTTAATAGCACAAGACAGTATGCTTATGATAGCAGCAGTCAAGAAATAAAGACATGTTGCATTGGAAACTCTGAATTCAAGAACCTTTCTAAAGTGCTAAAGAGCAAGGGTGTCGTTTTAAAGACTGATGTGTGCCATGGCATGTTCTCTCCCTCTCTCTTCCACTCTCTCCCTCTCTCTCCATCTCTCTCTCTCCCCCCTCCTCCTTCTTTTCCTTTCCCCATCACCTGCCCCTGAACTCAAGAGAAAGACTCTCATAGAGGTAGATTGTCACAGAGACTGCAACAATGGTCCTAAGCATGGTGAAAATTGTGAGGATGGCACAGAATAGGGAAAAATTTTGTTCTATTATTCATAGGGCCACTGTGAGTCTTAGTTGACTGGAAAGCACTAACAAGAGCTTGATGTTATATTTGACATGTCTTTTAAATTTATTTTTTAGAGATAGCTCTAGGGTTTACAATATTCACCTTTCAAATGGTATATTCCACAATCTTATCAAAAGGCCATTGAAAAGACATGAACATAAGAAAAGAGCAAAATGAACTTCTAAAACTAGCACTATAATGTGAAGACCCTATAGTTAAAGATATGATGAAGTGAGAGAGTGAAGCAAAGATTTCAAAGGATAATCGAGAATACAAAACAAAGCATTCTAGTGAAATATGTAGAGACTTAGAGTTATATAGCCAAAAGGGGAGAACATACTTAACATTTCTCAAGCAGTTGAAAGAACTCAAATAAAATTCAAGTGTTAAACTGCAAGCATGAATGAAGGATTTTATGGTTAGAATATTGAATGATGGAGAAAACATCAAATGAACATGGAAAGAATACATAGTTATTTTACTAAAAAATGGTATGTGCTCAACCATTTAATGAGGTAACATATGATCAAAGAACACCCTCATTATCAGAATTCAAGAAATCAAATAACATATGTTGGGAAAATCTGCTGTCAAGTACCTCTCTGAAGTTCTAAAGAGCCATGATGTAAGTTTAAAGACTAAGGTGCACCTGATTCAAGCCATAGTCTTTTAAATGACTTGCTACGTATCTAAAAGTAGGACAATGAATAAGGATGACAGAAGAACCAATGACTTTGAGTTGTGGTGTTGGAGGAGAGTTCTGAATATCCTATGGACTGCCAAAAGAATTAACAAGTCTATCTTGGAGAAAGTGCAAACCAAAGAGCTTGTTGGGGGCAAGGATGGTAAAACTTTATCTCACATACTTTGGACATATTGTTAAGAGTGTCTAGTCCTTGGAAAAGGACCTGCTTGGAAAGGTGGAGACTCAGTGTAAGAGAAGAAGACAAAGTGGACTGACACAGTGACTGTAACAAGGTGTGCAAGAGATGATGAGAATGACATAGAATGGTATCATGAACGTTCTGATCTATCAATTATAGGGTTGCTGTGAGTCATAGCCAAGTTGACAGCACATGACAATGACATATGATCAAAAATCAGTGGTACAATGATGCTGAAAAAAGTCTAAGCTTCACTGAAGGCATTGATACAAAAGTAAACTCCAGGATAATGCAGGACAAGGTAAATTTTCTATCTGTTGCTCATAGGGTCACTATGAGTCCCTGTGAGTCAATATTACTTAATAACATCACTATCACCAGAAAATGTTGAATGGGCTGCCAAAAGAAGAAACAAGCTCATCTTGGGAGAAGTACAACCAGAATGTTTCTGAGAAGAAAGGATGGTGAGACTCAATCTCAAGTATTTTATCAGTCCCTAAAGAAAGATATCACATTTTTGAAATTTTATTTTATTACTTTTAATGAATATTTACAGAGATTTTGGATTTCCATTCATTCATTGTTGCGTTTTTCTCCCTGCCCACTCCTCCCCCCCCTAAAAAAAATAGAGGGTCTGAGGAAAAGAGGAAGGCATTCAGCTAGATGAGATGAATTGGTAACAATGGGCTGTAGCACAACAGAGATTGCGAGAACAGCTCAAGACAAGGTAATAAGTTGTTCTGTTGTACATAAGGTTGCTATGAATCACTTCTGACTCCCAATAAGCAACAACAACCTTCAAGTAATCTTATACATGTAATGTAATATAATTTTTACATGTAATGTAAAAATTTTATAATCATATACTTTTATTTCTTCATCTTATTTGTGAGCGCTATTGATTTCATACATTGCAGATCCAGCAGTATGTTATTACTATTATTATTGTTATTTTGGCTTCTGATTTTTATCTTTTAAAGAAATTTTTTAAAGTAAGAAAATATTTTTAAATATTTAGTCACACTTCCAGTGCTAGCTCTCTTCATTTGTTTGGTAAACCTTAGTTTCCCTCTGATACCATTATCATCTAAAGAGCTTTCTTTATCATTTTGCTCTAGTCAAGTCTGGTAGTACAATATTTTTAGCTGTTGTTTCAAAATGTTTTAATTTTGCTGCTGTTGTTGAATTTTATTTTTTTAATTGAGATTTTACTGAAAGTGTATACAGAACTTATATTTCCATTCATTCATTGTTGCACATTTTCCTCCCTCTCCTCCCCTGCCCCCTCAAATTAACATTTTTCTTTGGAAAAAAAGTTCTTTCATTGTTAATACAGCACTCACCCCAGACTACTTTACTATGCAGCTCTTACTCTGAACTTTTGTCATGCCAATAATACCTAATCATATATTTCTTTTATACAGTTCTCTCCCTCATCTGTTTCAATGCTGTACACATTATTTGTCCCCTCTTTTCTTAGTTAACCCTAATCCCCATGTCAGTCCTGTTTTATAATAGTGTCATTATGCAGTATTTGTCTTTTTGTGACTGAGATATTTCACTCAGCATAATGTAACCCATGGTCACACATTTTGTACAATATTTCATGAGTTCTTCGTTTTTCAGTGCTGCATAACATTCCATTGTGTGAATATACCACAGCTTCTTTATCCATTCATCTGTTGATGGACACTTGGATTGTTTCCAACTCTTTACTGTTATGAACAAAGCCACAATAAACATGGCGTTCATACATCTGCTTGGGTGGTAGTTATGTTTTCTTTAGGGTATATTCCCAGTAGTGGAATTGCTGAGTCAAATGGTATTTCTATTTCCAAATTTTTGAGAAAGTACGATACTGCTTTCCAGAGTGGTTGCACCATTTTACACTCCCACCAACAGTGAGTAAAGATTCCAGTTTCTCCACAACCTCACCAGCATTTGTTGTTTGCTGCTCTGTTGAATTTTGCTATTCTTACTGGGGTGAGATGATATCTCATAGTTGTTTTGATTTGCAACTCTTTTTAGAGCTAGTGATTTTGAACATTTCTTCATGTGTTTGTTCACCATCTGCATGTCTTCTTAGGTGAAGTGTCTGTGCATATCCTATTGCCCATTTTGCAGTTCGGTTGTTTACCTTTATCTCGGTTGTGGCATTCGAGTATTCTATAAATACTGGATATAAGTCCCTTATCAGACATGTTACTATCAAATATTTTTTCCCAGTCTGTGGCTTCCCTTTTTACCCTGTTGGAGAAGTTTTTGGATGTGCATAGAGATTTTATTTTTAAAAGGTCCCTTGTTTCTATTTTATACTCTGATGGTTGTAGATTTTTCAGGATGCTTGGGAGACTGTTCATATTGTGAATTAGTGCTTCTAGGGTTCTCCCAAGCTTTTCTCTACTGGAGTTTATAGTCCTTTGTTTTAGTCCTAGGTCCATGATCCACTTTGAGTTGATTTTATTGTATGGTGTGAAGTTTCGGTCTTGTTTGAGTTTTCTACAGATTATTTTCCAGTTTTGCCAACACCATATGTTAAAAAGGCTGTCGTTTCCCTACTTAACTGATTTGCTCTCCTTGTAAAAAATCAGTTGACCATAGGTAGATAGACTGATTTCTGGGTTCTCAATTCTATTACATTGATCTATGTGTCTGTCATTGTACCGGTACCATGCTGTCATGATCACCACGGCAGTGTAGTAGGATTTGAAATCAGGGAGTGAGATGCCTCATACCTTGTTCTCTTTTTTAAGGAGTGCTTTGTTTGTTCAGGATTTCTTTCCATTCCAAATGAAATTGGAAATAGCCTTTTCTATCTCATTGAAGAATGGAATTGGTATTTGTATTGAACAAGTAAATTGCTTTTGGTAACAGTGTAAGTTTTACAATATTCAGTCTTCCTATCTAAGAGCCAGGTATATTCTTCCATTTCTCCTGGTTTCTTTTTGTTTCTTGTAATAATGTTTTGCAATTTTCTTTGAATAGATCCTTTGTGTTTCTAGTTAGATTTACTACCAAGCATTTTATCTTGTGATTAGCTATCATGATAGATACTATTTTTCTAGCTCCAGTTCTGTATTTTTCTGTCACTGTGGAGAAATCCAATTGATTTTTGCATGTTGAACTTGTTTCCTGCCACTTTATTAAATTGGTCAACTATGTCCAGAAGTTTTCTTGCTGACTCTTTAGGGTTTTCTAAGTATACTATTATATCATCTGCATATAGAGATAATTTACCTCCTCTTTGCCAATTTGGGTCCCTCTTATTTCCTTCTCTTGTCTTATTTCTACTGCTAAGATTTCTAATATAATATTGAATAGGAGATGTGAGAGTGGGCATTTTTGCCTACTTCATGTTCACAAAGAGAATTTTAATCTCTCCATTGAGAACAGTGTTGGCTCTTGGATTTGCATATATATTTTTTACTGTGTTGAATAAATTCCCCTCTAATCCTATTTTTTTCCCATTCTACAAATATTTAATTGCTTAATAAATGTATTTCTTCCTTCAAGAAACACAGTATCTAGCGGAAGCCTCAGATTCTGTCATGGAGGTGATTCATTCAATAACATTTCACACAGTTTATAACTCCAAATTTTGATTCCTCTTGTCAGCAATTTTTTCATTCAGGTTGTCAGTCAGCCTGATTGCTTCTTCATTATCTTTTAAAACTTAGTTGAAGGATCTCTCCGTTTACTCTTCCATGATCTTTCCCATATTCCCAATAAGTGGATGTCCTGGTTTTGGTTCCTACATGGTTTATTTTAATTTTTTTGTTTCATTAAAAAAATTATTATTAATTTCAATGAAAATTTACAGAGACTTTGGGTTTCTATTCATTCATTGTTGCACTTTTCTCCCCTCCCAGCCTTTCCCCCTAGTACACTACCTTCTTGGAAAAGTAAAAGAAAAATTCTTTCATTGTTTTACAAACCCTCCCCCAGGTCCACTCCAGTATGTAGCCTTAGCTCTGGACTCCAGTCATGACAAAAATACCTAATTACATATCCCTTTTAAACAGTTTTCTCCCTTATCTGTTTCAATGCAGTA
>NW_006399902.1:2904318-2906069 GCF_000299155.1 Elephantulus edwardii | reverse complement strand
GCATAGGGATTTGAGTCTTAGAAGATCCCATTCATCTATTTTATCTTCTCCTGGTTGTAGGTTTTTTAGGATACTTGGAAGACTGTTTTATGTTGTGGATTAGGACTTGTAGCGTTCTTCCAAGCTTTTCTTTAATGAAGCTTATCGCCCTTGGTTTTAGTTTTTGGTCCATGATCCACCTTGAGTTGGTTTTTGTGTATGGAGTGAGGTGTGGATCTTGCTTGAGTCTTTTGTAGATACTTTTTCAATTTTGCCAACACCATTTGTTTAAAAGGCTGTCATTTCCCCACTTAACTGATTTCATCTCCTTGTCAAAAATCAGTTGACCATGGATAGATGGGCTGATCTCCGGGTTCTCAATTCTATTCCATTGATCTATGTGTCTGTCAGTGTGCCAGTACCCTGCTGTCATGATCACCATGGCAGCGTAGTAGGATTTGAAATCAGGGAGTGAGATACCTCCTAACTTTCTTCTATTTTTAAGGAGTGTTTTGCTTATTCGGGCCTTCTTTCCATTCCAAATGAAACTGGAGATTGCCTTTTCCATCTCCTTGAAGAATGGAATTGGTATTTGTATTAGGATTGCATTAAATGTGTAAATTGCCTTTCGTAGTATTGTCATTTTCATAATATTGAGTCTTCCTATCCATGAGCAAGGGATATTCTTCCACTTTTCCAGGTCTCTTTCTGTTTCTTATAGTAATATTTTGTAATTTTCTTTTAACAGATCCTTTGTGCTTCTGGTTAAATTTACTCCCAAGTGTTTAATCTTGTGATTAGCTATTTTGAATGATATTGTTTTTCTTAGTTCTGGCTCTGTATTCTCTTTGTCACTGTAGAGAAGTCCAACTGATTTTTGTATGTTGATCGTGTATCTTGCTACTTTGCTGAATGGGTCGACTGTGTTTTCTAGCTGAGTCTTTAAGGTTTTCTAAGTATACTATCATCTCATCTGCATAGAGAGATAATTTTACTTCCTCTTTGCCAATTTGGATACCTTTTATTCCCTTCTCTTATCTTGTTCCTATAGCTAAGACTGCCAATACAATATTAAGTATGAGAGGTGATAGTGGGCATCCTTGCCTAGTTCCTGTTCTCAAAGAAAATGCCTTTAATCTCCATTGAGAACAAAATTGGCTCTTGGGTTTATATATATACATTTTACTATGTTGAATAAATTCCCCTCTAATCCTATTTTGTTTAGTGTTCTAAGCAGGAAAGGGTGTTGGATTTTGTCAAAGGTCTTTTCTACATCAATTGATAGGATCATGTGGTTCTTTGCTTTGTTTGTGTGATGAATGACAATGATTGTTTTTCTTATGTTGAATCATCTTTGCATACCTTTTATGAGTCCCACTTGGTCATGGTGAATTATTGTTTGATGTATTGTTACATTCTATTGGCCCAAATTTTATTTAGGCTTTTTGCATCTATGTTCATGAGAGATATTGGCCTATAGTTTTCTATTTTGGTGGTGTCTTTTCCTGGCTTTGGTATCAAGGGTATGTTTGCTCCATAGACTGAGTCTGGGAGAATTCCATCTTTTTCTATTTTCTGAGATAATTTATGTAGAATTGGTAACCGTTCTTCTCTGAATTTTTGATAAAATTCACTTGTAAACCCATCTGGTCCAGGATTGGGTTATTTTGCTTTTTTCTGTTGGGAGTTGTTCTGTTTCCTTTTCAATTTCTTTCTTTCTTTCTTTCTTTCTTTCTTTCTTTCTTTCTTTCTTTCTTTCTTTCTTTCTTTCT
>NW_006399902.1:2879137-2899688 GCF_000299155.1 Elephantulus edwardii | reverse complement strand
GACTGGGATAATTGGGATGGGAGTGTCAGAGACATTGCGATTGGCACAGGACAGAGAGGAGTTTAGGGCTGTTGTACATAGGGTCGCTATGAGTCACAGGCGACTCGATGGCACATAACAACAACAACAACAACAACAACAACAACAATAACTGTCCACAGCTTATCGGGTTGGTTGGTCTCTGTGCAGCGTGAAGGACTTTCTAGTGGCCCTTGGGTGCCACTGGGGTCACAGAGCTGTGGCAGGGGTGGAGGCGGTGGTTGTGGAGCTGTGGGTGTTGGGGGTGTGGGGAGGACGAAGAAGCACAGGGCTGGGACACTAACACCAGAAGGCAGGGGGCGGGGCTTGGGTGCTGCTGGCCATTTATGCAGATACAGCGGCAGGCCACATGGTGGGGTCACGTGGAAGTGGGTGGCAGGGCTGTCACACAGTGGTGGTCCGTCTTCCTCAGGGTCACACGGTGGTTGGCGGCAGTTGCTCCTCAGGGATCTCGTGGAAGCTGGAGTGGTAGTTTGCTCCTTCCGGAGTTACACAGTGTCAGGTGGTTGCTCGCTACTTGCTCCTGGTGGGTGGGTTCCACAGTGGCTTGGCTGGTGTCTTTTGGCTGTGACTCAGCTATCCTGTGTGATTCAAATTTCAGCTCTCCCCCTGCGCTTGGTTCTGGCTGCCTACATGGTTTATTTTAATCATTGTTGTTGTTGTTTCTAATCCTATTTTGTTTAGTGTTTTAGTTAGGTAAGGGTGCTGGATTTTGTCAAAGGCCTTTTCTGCATCAACTGATAGGTACTTGTTCTTTGTTTTGTTAATTTGATGAATTGCACTGATGTTTTTCTTATGTTAAGCCATCCTTGCATACCTGCTATGAATTCCACTTGGTTATGGTGAATTATTTTTTTTATGTATCATCAGATTCTATTGGCCAGGATTTTATTCAGGATTTTTCATTTATGTCCATGAGAAATATTTACCTATAGTTTTCTATATTTGTGTTGTCTTTACCTGGCTTTGGTATCAAAGATATGTTTGCTTTATAGAACAAGTCTGGAAGAATTACATATTTTTGTATTTTCTGAAATAATTTATGTAGAATCGATGAGAGTTCTTCTCTGAATGTTTGATAAAATTCACTTGTAAAATCATCTTGCCCAGGGCTTTTTTTGGCTGGAAGTTGTTTTATAACCTTTTCAATTTCTTCTTTTGTAATAAGTCTACTCAGGTGTTCAATTTTGGTCTGTGTCAGTTTAGGTCGGTTGTGAATATCTAAGTATTTGTCCATTCTCTCTAGGTTTTCATACTTGTTTCAGTATAGTTTTTCCATAATATTCCAATGTTAGCATTTTTATTTTACTTGGTTCTGTTGTGACGTTGCCCATTTCATCTTTTATTCAGATTATTTGTCTTTTCCTTTTTTTCTTTGGTTTATTTTGCTGGTGGTTTGTCGATTTTATTGACCTTTTCAAAGAACAAACTCCTGGTTTTGTTGATGGTTCCAATTGCTTTTTTTGGTTTTCTATTTTATTTCTTTCTGCCTGAATTTTTATAATCTCAGTTTTTTGGAGAGTGTCAGGTTTTCTTGCTGTTCTTTTTTAATTTATTGAAACTGTTGGGTCAGAAAGTCAAAGTTAATTTTTTCCTGTCTTTTAATGTGTTTGCTTATTGCTATAAATTGACCTCTGGTTACTGCTTTGGCTTTCCCCCAGAGTTTTTGGTAAGTTGTGTTTTTAGTCTCATTTGTTTCAAGAAACTTTTAAATTTCATTCTTAATTTTTTCTAGTACTCACTCATGTTCAAGCAAGGTATTAAGGTGTTGTTCAGTTTCCAAATGTATGGTTTTTTCCCTCCTTTGTCCTCTTGTTATTATTTTCAAATTTTGTAGCATTGTGGTCTGAGAAGATGCTTTGTATTATTTCTATGTTTTTTGGTTTATTGATGCTTGCCTTGTTTCCTAAAATGTGATGTATTCTGGAGAACGTTTCACATTCATTGGAGAAGAAGGTAAACTATGCCTTTGTGTGTGTGTGTGTGCATTAGCCTATAAATATCTATGTGATTGAGTTGTTTTTTTTGTGTGTGGTTTAATTCTTCAGAGGCTTTGTTGAGTTTCTTTCTGGAAGTTCTATCTTTTCTTGATAGTAGTGTATTGAAATCTCCAACTACTATAGTAGTGTTGTCTACATCCTTTCTAAGTTTTGTTAACGTTTGTTTTATATATTTTGCAGGTCTTTCATTTGGTGCATAGATATTTATTATTGTTATGTCTTCTTGTTCTATTGACCCTTTAATCATTATGTAGTGATCTGCCTTGTCCTTTATGATGGTTTTTGCATATAAATCTATTTTATCAGAGATTAATATCACTACTCCTGCTTTATGTCTGGTTGCCATTTGCTTGGTATTATCCCCCACTCTTTTATTTTTAATCTTTATTTATATTCATTTTTCAAGTGAGTCTCTTGTAGATAGTATATTGATTTTTTTTTAAATCCAATCTGCTTTTCTTTTTCTCTTCCTTAGTACATTTAAATCATTTACATTCAGGGTGATTAATGAGAGGCAACGTTTCATTGCTATCATTTTGTTGAGTTATTTTTCATGTTGTTGCTAGTTACTTTGTTCCATCCTGCTTTTTGTGGCACCTCTGTAAGAAGGATGACTCTCAGTATTTCCTGCATCACTGGTCTTATTTTTACAAACCCTCTTAGGTTCTGTTTGTTGGTGTGTTTTTTTTTTCCTGGGGATATTTTTGATCTCTCTTTCATATTTGATGAACAGTTTTGCTGAGTACAATATTCTTGGTTGACAGTGTGTTCTTTGATTATTCAGTATATGTCATTCCATTGTCTTCTTGCTCACTTGGTTTCTGCTGAGATATCGGCACTTAATCTTATTTGCTTTCCCCTACAGGTTACTCTTTGTTTCTCCCTCAATGCTTTCAGAATTCTTTCCTTATCTTTGGTTCTGGCAAATTTGACTATGATATGTCTTGGTGTTTTTCTTTTGTGGTCTATTCTATGTGGTGTTCTCTCAGCTTCTTGAATATATATTCTCTCATTCTTCATTATGCCTGGAAAGTTTTCTTTTAATAAATCTTCCACAACTATTTCATGCCTTCAATTGCTTTGTTTCCTAAAATGTCATGTATCCTGGAGAACATTCCACGTACATTGGAGAAGAAGGTAAACTATGTCTTTTTTGTGTGTGTGTGCATTAGCCTATAAATATCTATGTGATTGAATTGGTTTTTTTGTGTTGTTTAATTCTTCAGAGGCTTTGTTGAGTTTCTTTCTGGAAGTTCTGTCTTTTCTTGATAGTAGTGTATTGAAATCTCCAACTACTGTAGTAGTTCTTCTTGTTCTGGGATTCTGATTATGTGTCTTGGTGATGTCTCACATTATTCTTAGATTTTCTTCTTTTTCCTTCCTTTTTGATTCTGCTTTTAGTTCTAGCAGATCAGTAGTGACAATTCTAGCTTCTATTTTACTGGTTCTGTGTTCCATCTCTTCTACTCTGTTCATGTTTTCCTCCATCATGTTGACCAAATCTGAAACATTGGTCTTCATATTTTGGCTTGTGGTTTCTTGTTTTTCCAGAGCCACTAATGCCTCATTTATTTTATCGACATTGTTTTCAATTTTTTTTTTTTTGTTTTTAAAGCTCTTCCCAGTTTTTGCTTGTAGTGTCTTGTAATTCTTCAAGTTTGTCTTTCACCCATTGAAAGTATTTAATCATCGTTCTTTTAAATTCTGTTTGGAAGGTTTTATCAGACACTCTAGCTTCAGGAAATGCATTGATACTGTGTCACTTTTTGATGGTTGACATTTTGATTTGCTCTTGTGTAGTGGGTAAGGTAGCCTGCTTCCTATGTGACATTGCTGTGGTAGCATTTTTCATGTCTGAGGCAATAGCAGGTTCTTGATCTGAAGTCACAGCTCCAGAAGAATGTGGGGCAGCTACCCTTCCTGGATTTCTCTCTACTTTCTGATTCAGGGGAAAATATGCTTCAGTTAAGTAGAGAAAAGACATGTGAAAGCAGCCTCCCCTGTCAGACAACTGTTGCAGCTAGGGTAGTCCAAGGTGCTCCGGGCAAAAGGCAGTTGATGGACTGATCATGAGGAGATGCAAGACAGAGCACAGAAACCTGATTAGAAAACCAGGAAGCCTTTGTTTTCCCTTTGAGAACAAGCTCCAGCTAGTGGTCTTGCTCCCTTCTGATTGAGTTTAAGGGGTCCCAGCCAAACAGCAGTGACCCCCCCCAAAAAGTACCTCACTCAAGTTCCAGTATTGCTCCTGGAGTGTGTTCATCCTGACATGGGTCAGAAGTGTTGGGATCTGAGTTCTTGGGGCAGGCTGGTGGAATTGGGACCGGAGTTCCAGTGACAGGCCTCACTTTTCTCTCACTCAAATTCCCGTTGTCCTGTTCACTCTCTGTGGGTCACTGGGTCCTAGTGTGTCATGGCTCCCTTTGGGTGTGGTTCTGGTGTTTGTTTCAACTCAGTTCACTTTTTTTTGAAGGTGGTGTAAATTTAGTTTTTTCCTAGTTAATAGCCATTTGTGTCTTGTGCTGACATGGCAGCTTGTGCTGATGTGGTGGCTTGAAAATGTTTTAATCTTTATCTTCATTTTTTTGTTTTATCTTGGAAGATTTAGTTTTGGAGAAAAAGTTCTAAGTTGACAGGTTTAGTTATGTTGCGATTTTCTTTAATAAAGATGTCATTCAAGTGCGTGTTCATTTTCCATTGTACTGCTTTGACATGAAGTCTGCAATCATGTCTTTGCTGTGTATGCTTTTATTTATCTAGTTGCCAACAATTTACTTAGAATGTGATTTAGTATAGTTTCCTTCATATTCATGCTGGTTGAGTTTGTTGAAGTCCTTTTATCTGTACATTTATAATTTTTCAAAACATTTAGAAAATTTTAACCATTTAAATAATTTTTCTGCATTGCCTCTCTCTTTTTTTAGATTAATTTCATGATTGGATTCTGGAAGATGGCTTCTTTTGTCTTGGTGAGGGTCAGGTGTGGACTTTTTTTTTCCCATTTAGTTAACAATGACCTGTGGGCTGGAAGCCTCTTTGTTTAAAGTCAACTAGGACCTGGTGGGCAGACCTTGTATTTAAAAGGCAGTAGGGCCCTTGGGCCTGTGGGCCTCAGGCCTGGTGTTAATTGTTTGGCATAAGCATTCTTATAAGTGGTACACCACTGGTCTGTCAATTTGTTGTAATGATGTCACTTGGGGTTGCTGTGATGCTGAGTGCTGTGCCACTGGTGCATCAAGCATCATAATGGTTACACATCACTGATAGTGTTTGGTGGAGCTCCTAGATTGATTCAGGTTTGGAAACAAGAATGGCATTCACTTCCTAAACTACCTGCCTCTGGAAATTCTATGAAGATCGCAAAGTGATGATAGTTACAGTACAAGGTTCAGGTCTTTTGTTCATAGGGTCGCTATGAGCCACGCTTGACTTGATAACACTTAACAACAACACCCATTTCATATATGAAGAGCTCTGGTGGCCTAGAGGCAAGAAGCTTCACTGCAATCCAGAAGGCACATGGTTCAAGGACACCTCCTGTGAGATTTATTGCCTCTGAAAACCTGCTGGAAGGTCAACTATAAGTCAGTTCCTACTCTATGATATATAACAATTTCACATGCTGTAGCTATTCCAGGATTTTACTGCACGTTATTGATGCTCTATTCTTTTTTCCTTTTAAATCTTTTTTCTAGTGTTTCAGTGTGAACAGCTGTAATGCAATGTTTTCATGTTTATGTCTTTTTCTTCTGCTCTTAGTCCCATCTAGTGAATTTTTCATTTGCTTCAATTTGATTCTTTTAAAATATGTTTAATTTTTCTGTTCATTATGCACCTGCTCTGCTTTAAACCTGTGAATATATTTATAAATATATTATAATCCTAGTCTCCCAAATTCCATTATATCTTTTATTTATTCAGTTGGCTTTTATTGACTAGCTTTTTAATTACTAGTTTTGAGTCTCATTTTTGTTTCTTGACATGTCTAGTAATCTATAATGATAAGTAACATTTTTGTTTTGTCTTCTAAAATTTGAGTTTCTGAGTTTGTTGTGTTCTTTTACAAAATATTGATATTTGCTTTGATAAGTGGTTATGTTTCAAAGGTCAGCATGATCCATTTGAGCTTATTTTTATTGCTTTTATTATTAGGGGCCTTCGAGTTGAGTACAACTCATAACAACCCTATGAAAAACAGTTCTGAATCCTGCCCTATTCCTCCTCCTCATCATCTCTGACGCACATGAGCCCATTGTTATAGCCATCTCATTGAGAGTTTACCTCTTTCACTGACTCTCACCTTTGAATAAGGTCACTAGGAGTCAAAATTGAATGTAGCAAATATGATTATGTCTAAAGTAGCCTTTATTCTATGACTAATTTAGTCCTATTGTAGCTTGTAGGGAATTTTACTGCTGATCTAAAGACCAAAGACCGTAGACCAATCCTTCCTGAAAGTTTGAATCTACCAGTGTTTCCGTGGGAGAAAGATGGGATCACCTCACAGACTTCCAAAAGAACAAACAGATATGTCTTGGAAATGATATGGCCTATGTGCTCCTTGGCGGCAAGGATGACAAAATTTCATTTCTCATACTTTGGAGATATAGCTAGGAGAGGCTATGCCGTGGTAAAGGATATCACACTTGGAAACATGAAGGGTCAATGAAAGAGAGTAAGACCCCTGTTGAGAAATATTGACACAGTGACTGCAGCAATGGGCTAAAGTGTATAAGCAATTGTAAGGATAAGACACTATGGTAGGATAAAATACTATTGTTCATAGGGTTGCTTTGAGTTGTACTTGACTCAACAACACCTAACAACACCAACATGGTGCTTTGGAAACCCAAGGCCTTGACCCCATGTATGGGCCACTTCTAACTGGACTACAGTGAGTCTAAGGCTTGAAGTCTTACTATTGCCCTAAACATTCAATGAAGTTTCAGTTCTCTGAATGGTTAGAATTCAAATGTAGTCTAGTTCAGTATGAGCTTTGAGATGTATAATCTGTACTAGTTATAGTATATGTTCTGACTTACCTTACATATTTCAAAGTATAGTTCTTAATGGCTGGATCTTTGGAAATAGATTACCAACCCTTTTTTTCAAGGCACTTCGGCTAGACTTGAACCTCCATCCTTTTGATTAATCATTGAACCATTTTATCACTCTGGGACTCCATCAGTTACTATCGAGTCAATTCCAACCCCATGCATGTCAGAGTAGAATTGTGCTGTAGAGAATTTTTGGTGACTGAACTTTTGGAAGTAGATCACCAGATCTTTATCCTGAGGTGTCTCTGTGTAAATGTAAACTTTCACTTAGAAGCCTAGTTCATCCAGCATTTGCACCACCCAAGAACTCTGAGATGTATTTGTTGCTATGCTGCTATGTGCCATCGAGTTGGAACTAACTCATTGCTAACACTGCAGTGAATTTTCAGAGGCTGTAAATCACAGCCAGGAGATTGCTCATCTTTCTCCTGAAAAGCTGCTGATTGATTTGAATTGCCTGATTATGGGTTGTCAGCACAACTCCTCGCCACTAAGCCACCAGAGCTCCCTGAAATACTCTAGTGTTACTCTTTGTCTGCTTTATACAGTTTTCTTCTATGCCTACATGCTTTGATAATTAGCAATACATCATGAAGACGTCCATAAGATTTTCTAAGTTCATTCGCTGTGTAGCTTCTTCTTCTGTACTGCTCTGCCTACATGTTCTAACCATCTCATCTTCTCACACCAGATCTATCTCCAAAACTAGTGTTCCCCTTCTGTGCTGTGGCCTAAGAAAGGCTACATGAAAAGCTGGTGTGTTTACTTCATTTGTCTACCTTCTTTCCTGCCTACTGTCCATTGCCTGAAAGAGGTGTTTCATGTGTCTTGACAAGTTTTAGTCTGTTTATGGAATACTAGTAGGCTAAGGACAATAGAGCTACTCCACTAGGTCAAAATAAAAAATCAAAAGACTGTGTGGATCATAACAAACTATGGCTGACTCTGAGAAGAATGGGAATCCCAGAACACTTGATCATTCTAATGTGAAACCTATACTTGGACCAGGAGGCAGTCGTTAGAACAGAGCAAGGGAACACTGCATGGTTCAAAATTGGGAAGGGCGTACACCAGGGATGCATCCTATCTCCATACCTTTTCAACCTATATGCAGAACAGATTATCCGGGAGGCTGGGCTCTATGAGGAGAAATGTGGGGTCAAGATTGGTGGACGATTTATCAACAATCTGCGTGATGCAGATGACACAACCCTGCTTGCTGAAACTGAAGAGGACCTGAAGCACCTGCTGCAGAGTGTCAGCACTGCAGCCTCCAATATGGATTGAGGCTCAATGTCAAGAAGACAAAGATTCTCACCACTGGACCAATTGGCAGCATCAGGATGGATGGTGAAGAGATTGAGATTGTCAACAACTTTAGTTTGCTTGGCTCCACAGTCAACTGTTTTGGCACCAGCAGCCAGGAAATTAAAAGGTGCATTGCCATGGGAAAGTGTGCTCTCCAAAGTACTGAAGAGCAATGGTGTCTCTCTGGAGACTAAGGTGCGTCTGATACAGGCCATGGTCTTCGCAATCACTTGTTATGCATCAGAGTTGGACAATGACCAAGGAGGATAGAAGGAGAATTGATGCGTTTGAGCTGTGGTGCTAGAGAACAGTATTGAGGATACCATGGACTGCTAGGAAAACTAAAAGAGATTTGTCCTGGAAAGGGTTAAACCGGGTGGCTCCTTGAAAGCAAGGATTCTGAGGCTCCGTCTAACATACTTTGGACATGTTGTGAGGAGAGACCTGTCCTTGGAGAAGGACATCATGCTTGGGAGGTGGAGGGACAGCACAGGAGGGGAAGGCCCTCTATGAGATGGATTGATTCAGTGACTGGGATAATCGGGATGGGAGTGTCGGAGACAGTGCAATTGGCACAGGACAGAGTAGAGTTTAGGGCTGTTGTACATAGGGTCGCTATGAGTCACAAGCGACTTGACAGCACATAACAACAACAACAACAACATGGATTTTGAAGTCTGACACTCTTGAGCTTAGATTCTGCCTCTGCCTTACTGTGTGACCTTGGGCATGCCACTCAACCTCTCTGAATTTCTGCTTTCTCATGCATCAAAAAATTGGGTACACAGAGCTTTTGCCTTTCACGGTTATTGTGGAGTTGAAAAGACACTTATATAAAGTTCATTACACAGTGCCTGGCATATAGTAGGTGGTTAATGAATGAAAGACATTATTATTAATAACTACATGGTCATTAGGCTTCAGCAAGATGCACAGAATGCTATAACCCTGGTAAGGAAAATCCCAGAAGCTTGGCAAATCTGTGCAGCTCTAACTGGCCCTTCAAGTGATGAATTGTACTTGTAAATATTTAAGTAGCCTTGGCTGCTCTGCATTAAAAGTTAATAAGTTTCTATTGAGCTCTTGTCAGCTGATTTTAACATCCTGCTGCTGACCTATCCAAAACTTGGCATCTGCTCAGTTGGCACCAAACAGGGATGATTTCCAAGGTGTTGCCACAGAGGAGATGTTTCTGGGATCTCACTCTCTGTGCAGTCAGCTCCACAGCCCTAACCTTGGGTGATGTAACAGAAAGCTGAAAACCAGCTGGATCTATATCCAGTCCACCAAACCACATCCTAAATCTACCCACTGGACTCTCCCTTCAGTATCTAGTAAACCACAACCTGCACTGCATGACTTACCTCAGATTAGGGTAAATGTGCAAATCAAATCTCTGTAAGGCAGATCCTGGCAGATTTTAATCCCCCAGAGTTAGGTCATTTCAAAGTGTGGACTTTGAAGAAGAGTGTGGGGTTGTAGATTGTAGAGAGCAGGAGGTCAGGAGCCAAGAGGGAAAAGTGAAAGAAGGTGCAGCCCCCAAGTGGGTGTGCTCTCTCCTATTTGCTCCTAGTCACCATTAAATGGGATGAAATTCGAGTCTAATTCCCTTTATTTCCATTCAATGCTTCTAGAAAAGACCTACTCGACATTTAAGGCTCTAAGAAAATGGAGAAAAAGACAACTATGAAAGGTACATAATACTTGATGAAAGCTGTAGGATGGGGAAATTTAAATGAACCCCTATTAACATTCTTAATATCTTGGAAAATGAAAGCATATGAAGCAGAATTTAAAACTAAAAACTAGTCCACATTTGGGAATCCGCCCCCCACCCCCCGCCCAGGATCCTTGACATGTATCTCTGTTTCAAGAGAACGGAGAAGGCAGGAGATTTGCCCTCATGCCCTTCTCATGTCTGGCCTACCTCATCCTCTATAAAGTGACCATTATGGTGTTGTCAGTTAATTTCCAGCTAGTGTGTTCTCTTGTCCATCGTCTGACTTCAAGACAGATCCTTTTAGTCCAAAGAAATGGACCTCCTCCTAGCCCTTTCATTTCCCAGCTATGTCTCAATTATTAGCAAATAGTGAGATATGTTATGAATGAATGAAGAAAGGTCATATTAGGCTTGAGTTACCCAAGATGCTTTTTGTCCTCCACACACTGGCTGTGGACAAGATGCAAACTGTCCTGTCACATTACCCTAAGACTGAGAACTGTGGAGTTGACCACACTGGGATCCAGGAGAAGAGTCTTTTTGGTCTTGACTGCTAGAAAAATGAGAGGCCTAGGGCTTGAAATGTTCTGTCACAGAACAAGAGACAATCAGGTCTGTGATGCACAGGAGAGGACCAAATGCAGATATCTATTGGGTGGTGGAGCTGTCTCCTTGCTTCCTTATCAATAGAATAATGTTCATCATAGAGCAATGGGACACATAGTGCATTTGTTTAAGTACTTGACTATCAACCAAAAGCTCAGCAGTTTAAGCTCACCAGCTGCTCCATTTGAGAATGGTGTGGCAGTCTGCTTATAAGAAGATTTACTGCTTTGAAAACTCTGAAGCATGTCTACCCTGTTCTATAGGGTCATTATGGATTCACATTAATGCAAAAGCAATAGATTTACTCTCTGGTTTGGGGAGTTGTATTTTGTTGTTCACCCCCCCTGCCCCTGCTTTCTTAATCTGGAAGTGATGACTCAGTGATAGAATTCTCACCATACAGGAGACCTGAATTTGATTCCCAGCCAATGTACTTTACACACATGCAGAATTCATCTGTAAGTGGAGGCTTGCATATTGTTGTGGTGCTGAAAAGGTTTTAGTGGAATTTCTAGACTAAGGTAGACTAGGACGAATGAAATCTGTTTATAAAAGTTAGCCATTAAAGGAAAGAATCTTTTGTGAAAAACAATGCATCCAAACTTTGTAAATAAATCAGAATCAAGATTAAAAAGTTAGGCATTAAAAGCCTGTACATGAGCTACCAAGAGTTGGGAGCCAACATGGTAGCAACGAATAGCAGATGTTCATTTGAAATATATCTTACCCCCTGTATCATGATTGTTTTTTAATTTTTATTTATTTATTTTTTTACTTAGAAGAACTTCCTAGAAGTGGATCTATTGAATCAAATGCTTTTGGTGGATATTTCCCAAGTTGCCCACGATCTAGTCTGGGCTCCACTGTCCATAAATGAATGAACTCATAAGCAAAATACTTTACTTCACTGGACCACAGTTTCCTCAGTTGTAAGTGGGAATAATAATAGCACCGTTTCTTAGATTATTGTGAGATTTAAAGTTCTTACCGTATTACTTTGTTGTTCTTAGTGTTGTGTATTGTCAAGTTGGAACCAACCCAGAGCTGAACATCTGGCTGGTTTTCAGAGGCACTCTGTTATACATGACTTGTAGCTGGCTTGTCAGCAACTAGGAAGAACATAATGGAAGATAGTATTTATTGTTAAATTCCATCAAGTAGACTATAATCCATAGCAACACTATAAACAATGGATCTGAACCCTGCCTTCTCCTGCACCATCCTCACTATTCCTGGCGTACTTAAGCCTATTGCTATAATCATTGGGTTGATCCACCTTGTTGAGAGTCTTTCTCTCTTTCATTAACCTTCCACCTTTCTAATCACGATGTCTTTTTTGCAATAAATGACTCCTCTTAAAAACATGCCCAGAGTATGTAAGGCAAAGTTTTGTCATCCTTGCCTCTCCAGGGTACCCTGATTGCACTTTCTCTAAGACATTTATTCTTTTGACAATCTACAATAACAACTTCTCCAACACTGCAATTCAAAGGCATCAATTGTTCTTCTGTTATCTTTATTTATTGGCCATCTTTCAGATCATAGGAATTTAAAAGATCATGGCTTAAATCAGACACACCTTGGTCTTTAAAATGACACCGCAGCTCCTCAGTATCTTGGAGAGGTCCTAGAAAACAGATTTTCCCAGTGCGCCATATCTTTGAATTCTTGACTGCTGTTATTAAGAATGCTGATTGTAGATTCAAATAAGATGAAAACATTAACTTCAATCTTCTCTTTCTGTTGACTAATTCTTTTTTACCGTGATTCTGTGTTCTCCTTCTATCGTCTTTTTATATTGATTTGCATAAAAATGTTTTATACATTGTGTTTTACATTTTTCTTCATTCACATTGTGTTTCATACCATCATTTCCATACACTGTATTTTATAAAATTAATCACCATTGAACTATTCTCAACATTACCTGTTTTTTTCAGGTCCCTGTTGGATCTTTCCCATTTCCTTTCCTTCATCCACTAAATTGTACAGTCCCATCCTTTCTCCTCCTTGAACCTCCATACACATTTTACTAGTTAACCTTTTATTTTTACAATAATAATGGTCTTATGCACTATTTGTCCTTTTGAGGTAGTTCACTCAGCATAATTCTCTCCAGTCTTTCTTAAGTTATGTAGTATCTTTTGAAATCATTGCTCCTGACTGCTGTGTAGTATTCTCTCATGTGAATGTACCAGATTTGTTGGATTCTGGAAGATAGGCCATTTTTGTTTAATTAACAATTAAGGTGAACTGTTTGGTCATGTTTATCTCATTAACAGTCAGTTCTCGGCTGAAAGCCTCGTTTAAGCCATTAGGACCCAATAGGCAGGTCTTTGTGATTAAAACTTGGTTGGAGCCTGCCTTAGAGGCTCTTGTTTGTAGCAGTTGCATTCTGGAAGGTTATTGTTGTTGTTGTTATGTGCCGTCGAGTCATTTGCAACTCATAGCGCCCCCATTTACAACAGCCCTAAACCGTGCTCTATCCTGTGCCAATCTCATTGCCTCTGACACACCCATCCCGATTACCCCAGTCACTAAGTCAACACACCCATCCCGATTACCCCAGTCACTAAATCAATCCACCTCATAGAGGGTCTTCCCCTCCTGCGCTGTCCCTCCACTCTACCCAGCATAATGTCCCTCTCCAAGGACCTGTCTCTCCTTAGGCCATTTTTATTTAATCAATAAGTAGATGTGAACTGTTTGGTTGTTTTTATTTCATTAACAATCAGTTGTGGGCTAGGAACCTCTTGTTTAAATCAATTAGGACCTGGTGGTTACACCTTCGTGGTGAAAACTTGATTAAGCCTGAGGGTGAATATGAAGACTTATTTGCTATTATAGTTGCAAACTAAACTGTCAGTTCATTGTGTTTGGGGAGAACATTGTTTTAATTAGTGCAGCATTTGTCTATCAGTTTGCTGTACTGAGATAATGGGTGTGTTGCTATGATACTGAAAGCTGTGCCTCTGATGTGTCAAATGCCACAAGGGTCACCCATGGTGGACAGGCTTTACTGGAGCTCCCAGATTAAGACAGAGTAGGAAGCAGGATTTGCCATTCATTTCTTAAATAACAGGACTCTGAAAACCCTATGAAAAGTAGAAAAACACAGATGACCATAGGTAGATGGGTGAATTTTCAGTTCTTAATTCTGTTCCATTAGTCTATGTGGTTGTCATTGTAGGAGTACCATGCTGTTTTGGTTGTTACAAAGATATAATTATGTAGGTTTTGCATATGATATCAGTGATATTGTTTGATAATTTCTATACTCTGTTGGATCAATTTTTTTAGAATGAGAATAAAAATGGATCTCTTCTAGTCAGTTGGCCAGGTCATTTTTCTCCAGATTTATAGGCATGGTCTGGTGAGCTTTTAGTAGGATTGTCATTTTCACTATCATATCATATGCAGATAGCAATAGTTTGCCTTTTATTTCTTTCTCTTGCTATATTGCCCTAGCAAGTACTTCCAATACAGTATTAATAGGAGTGGTGACAGTGGGCATTCTTGCATGGTTCCTGTTCACAAGGAAAATGCTTTTAATCTTATTTCATAATTTAAGATTTTGCCTATAGCATTTCTCAGTATTATAATTTGAGGCTTGAATTTGTTTTTAATTTCTTTTGGCTTGAGAAATGCCAAGCACATTTCCCCCCATTTTAGTCTCTGACTCCAGCTTTTTTGCATGTTTCATTATAATATTTTGCCTTGTCTTCTGAGCCACCCTTTGAAATCCTCTGTTCAGCTTTTTTATTCGAAATCTCTTCCTTTTTGGCTTCTCAATATTCTCGTGTAATTTTCAGAGTCTCTTCTGAGATGAATATGGTCCTTTTTTCCTTTTTTGTCTTTATAATGATCTTTTGCTTTCATCAGGTATAATATCCTTGATGTCATTCCACAGTGCATCTGGTCTTCTTTTATTAGTGTTCAATGCAACAGAACTATTCTTAAGATGATTTTTAAAGTAGGTGGGATAGACTCAAGGTTGTATTTTGGTTCTTGTGGACTTGTTTCGATTTTGTTAGGCTTTAGTTTGAACTTGTACGTAAGCAATTGATGGCCTTGTTCTACAGAGAAAATCTGGAATGGTTTTGATTACTGACATTAAACTTACCCAATGATTCTTTCCACAGATATAGACAATCTGATTCCTGTGTAGTCCATCAGGTGAGGAAGTGGCAATGGAAAATAATTAAAAGGATCATAGCTTTCTGCAGTTGATTCCTAGCTCAGCTGCTGGTTAATGGTGTGACTTTTTGTAAGTTATCCAATCTCTCTATATCTCAGTTTCTTAATCTGTAAATTGGGGTTGTGAATATAATTATATCCTTATAATGACAGTTAAAGAGCTACTCTATGTACAATGCTTAGCCCAGTTCCTAACTAGTCTGTACATGTTAGTTTTTATTACTTTCCAAAGCTCAGTTTGAGTATGCTTTATAAGAGGAAGACTTGAATGTAAAGATGAGCTCAGTGATCTTTTAGGCTGATAAATTTCTGAATAGAAGGCCTGAAAATTATTTGATCACTTAAATATGGTAAATGTTAACACTCTCATCTTGCTTCCATTATGAAGAGGTTTACTCTACCACTTTTCCTATATTAATGAAAACATACAGAAAATTATAACTAATCTGGGTTAATGAAATTTTATTATGCCTTCAAAGACAAATCACTTATTAATCCATTTCTATGTACTCAGCACTTTTCTTGCTTCCATATTAAGATTTCCAGCAAATAAAATTCTCAGAGTTTGCCTCCACAGCTACTTCTTTCCTGAGACTCAAATAAGTTCTTTTCTGTCACTCAAGGTCAGGCTGTTCACTCTCCCATATTAAGGATAAAGAAAGTTAATCCAGAAAGAGTAAGGGACTTATCCAGAAATTATATTAGGATTACATTTTAGTGGAAGTACATCTGTCCAGGGTCCACAAATCACATGTAGGAAGCAGCCCTTACAAAATAGGCAAGAGAACAATTCTGCCAATAATTAGAATTCATTCTTTATTAATTCATTCTATAAACAATTACTAACGTTTACCAAAACAAATATGGGTGGGCAATTTAGGTATTATGTTAGACACAAGATCACTATGAATTAGAGCAGATTTGATGACACCTAACAACAAATACCACATTCCAAGTAATGGACAAACATTTGTGATATAGAAGAGAATAAGGCAGTTGATAGTTGGACCTTGGTTTGTTATTTGGTTGGATTTTTTTTTAATCTTCTGGCAAATATCTTTCTTCTAACTAGTAATGTTTAGAATATTTGCATTTAATTACTTACGGCATACAATTAAAAGCGGCATTGGATTGGGAAATCTACTATTGAGGACCTCTCTAAAGTTCTAAAGAGCATGAATTTCCTTTTAAAGACTAAGGTGTGTTTGATACAAATCTTAGTATATTTTAAATTACTTCCTATGCATTTGAAATGAATAAGGAATGAATGACTAAGGAAGACTAAAGAAGAATCAACAACTTTGAATTGTGGTGTTGGCAAAGAGTATGGAATATACTGTAGACTGACCAAAGAATAAAGCTGTCTTGGAGGAAGTACAATGAGGTGCTTGTTAGAGGCAAGGACTATGAAGCTTAGTCTCACATATTTTGGGCATATTTTTGTCAGTAGGGACAAGTCCTTGAAAAATGTCATCTTTCTGGGAAAGGTAGGAAGTCAGTAAAAAGAAAAAAAAAAAGACTTTCAGTGAGATGGATTGACATAGCCAGTGGTCTGCAACAGTGCTCTCAAGCATGGGAGAGATTGTGAGCATGGTGCAAGATCTGTTGTTCATAGGGTCAGTATGAGTCATAGTTGACTTGATGGCATCCAATAACAGCAACATTGATAAAACTCTTGTTGCAGAGTGAGCCACATGCTGGGTTACTAATTGAACAGCCTTCTGGTCTCTCTCCCCCCTTCCCATTCCCCTCTTTTTTTCCTTTCTTTTGTATTCCTCTAACTTGTGGTTTATCTATTTCTCTTTTACTGTACAATTTGGAATTTGTTTCCCCACACCCTGCTTTGTTTTATTTTCCTTTTACTAGTACAAGCTGCAAACAGGCAGCACCTACATCCAGCCTATGTACACCACCTGAAGCCTTAACCATTGGGGAGCTCTGGTGGCCTAGTGATAAGAAACTGTGATGCAATCCTGAAGACATGTGGTTCAAATCCACTAACTGCTCTGTGGAGAAGGATAGGAAATCTCTCGTGTGATTAACTGCCTCTGAAAACCCATTGGAGGGCCAGCTATGGGGTCGGTTCTTACTCAATGGTACATAACAACAACAACAAGACTAAAGACCCGCTCCTTCTCCATCTGACCAATTAAAGAATGCAAAGAACACCAGCCTCATCACCTTCAACCTCTCTATCTATCAATAGTAAACTAAGAACTACACAAACATCAGAAGACAGGAGATGAAACATTAAGATTTCCTAATTAATATATGGTGCAAACACTTGCACAACTTAATTAGGCTATCAAACAGAATAATATAAAGATAGTACCACAATATCTATATTTGTTCCCATTCCAAAGAAGGGTGACCCAACAGAGTGTGGAAACTATAGAACGATATCATTGATTTCACATGCAAGGAAGATTCTACTGAAGATTATCCAAAAACTGACTGGAACAGCATATCAGAAGAGAACTACCAGAAGTCCAGGCTGGGTTTAGAAGGGGTCATGGTACTAGGGATATTGTAGCTGATGTTAGATGGATCTTAGCTGAAAGCAGGGAATACCAGAAGAATGTCTATCTGTGTTTCATTGATTATGCAAAGGCGTTTGACTGTGTGGACCATAACAAACTGTGGCTGACTCTGGGAAGAATGGGAATCCCAGAACACTTGATCGTTCTAATGCAAAACCTATACTTGGACCAAGAGGCAGTCATAAGAACAGAGCAAGGGAACACTGCGTGGTTCAAAATTGGGAAAGGCGTACACCAGGGATGTGTCCTATCTCCATACCTTTTCAACCTGTATGCAGAACAGATTATCTGAGAGGCTGGGCTCTATGAGGAGAAATGTGGGGTTAAGATTGGTGGAAGATCTATCAACAATCTACGTTATGCAGATGACACAATCCTGCTTGCTGAAACTGAGGAGGACCTCATGCACATGCTGCAGAGGGTCAAGGACTGCAGCCTTCAGTATGGATGGCTCAATGTCAAGAAGACAAAGATTCTCACCACTGGACCAATTGGCAGGATCAGGATGGATGGTGAAGAGATTGAGATTGTTAACAACTTTAGTCTGCTTGGCTCCCTGGTCAACACTCTTGGCACCGGTAGGCAGGAAATAGAAAAAACATATTGCAATGGGAAAGTCTGCTGTTAGGGACCTCTGCAGGGTACTGAAGAGTAATGGTGTCACTCTGGAGACTAAGGTGCATCTGAGACAGGCTATGGTCTTTGCAATCACTTGTTATGCATCAAAGAGTTGGACAATGACTATGGAGGATAGAAGGAGAATTGAGGCCTTTGAGCTGTGGTGCTGGAGAAGAGTACTGAATATACTCTGGACTTCCAAGAAAGCAAACAGTTCATCCTGGAGAGAGTTAAGCCAGAGTGCTCTTTGAAGGCAAGGATTCTGAGGCTTCATCTGACATATTTTGGACATGTTGTAAGGAGGGACAGGTCCTTGGAGAGGGACATCATGCTTGGGAGGTTGGAGGGATGGCACAGAAGGGGAAGACCCTCTATGAGGTAGATTGATTCAGTGACTGTGGTAATTAGGATGGGTGTGTCAGAGGCAGTGAGATTGACACAGGATAGAGCAGGGTTTAGGGCTGTTTTACATAGGGTCGCTATGAGTCACAAGTGACTCAACGACACATAACAACAACAATCACAACCACAATATCTTAGAGATAACAGTAAACTTTAAAGTGACTTGTAGTGTTTTTGAAGAGAAATCTGTTGTCCTTACCATATCTGTTCCTCTGGGTATATCTTTTCTCCTGTGACTATGGCTTACACTGAGTTGAATATGGCTCATCAACCCTATGTATCCCGAACCCTGTCTTATCCTGTGGCATCCTTATCATTCCTGACACATTTTAGCCTATTGAAGTAGATACTGTAAAAGTCCATCTCATTAAGACTATTCCTCTCCTTCACCAACCTTCTACTTTTTCTCATCATGCCATCCCTTTCTAAAGAATAGTCTTCCTAACAATATTTCCAAAGTATGTTTGACATACCTATATTTTCACCACCATTGTCTGCAAGGAGCACACTGGTTGCACTTTCTCCAATTCATGTCTGCCTGTTCCTTTGGCAGGTCATGGATATTCAGCATTCTTCTACAACACAACAACTCAAATACATGGATTCATCTTCTGTCACCTTTATTTATTGTCCAGTCCACTATTAGCAAAAATACAGCAAAAATCCTCACCATTAGGCCAGTAGGCAACATCATGATAGATAGAGGAGATTGAAACTATCAGCAATTTCATCTTATTTGGACCCACAATCAACACCCTTGGTATTAGGAATAAAGAGATGTATAGCACTTGGGAAAATATACTATTAGGAATTTTTCCAAAGTTAGAGTGATGATTCCAATTTAAAGACTTAGGTGGGCCTAATTCAACCACAGTCTTTCTAATTGGCAAAGCTTTGCTTTACCAATCATTATATGCAATTGGTTATGATGTCATGGACCCATTTTCTTCATGGTCCCCTGTGCTTACCTTTGTTGAATTGTGGACCTGTAGGTTTATAGATCCCCATCCCAAGAAACTCCTGGCGTAGACTGGTGAGTGCATGCGAGGCTTCATCTATGAATCAAAACAAGTCAATCTGTATCCTATCTAGTCCTATGGTTTTATTTTTTTTGCCAATGCAGCTTATACTTCTTCCATCATTACCTTTGGCTCTTGATTGTATGGTACTCCCTGACAGCTGTCTGGCCAATGGACTGGAAGAGGTCCATATTTGTTCCCATTCCCAAGAAAGGCGATCAAACTGAATGTGGAAACTATGGAAGAATATCATTAATATCACATGCAAGCAAACTACTACTGAAGATCATTAAAAACAGCTTTAACAGTATATAGATAGGCAACTGCCAGAAGTTCAAACAAGATTTAGGAGAGGATGTGGCACTAAGGATATCATTGCTGATGTCAGAAAGATCTTAGCTGAAGGTAAAGAATAGGAGAAGAATATCTATTTGTGTTCTATTGATTATGCAAAGGCATTTGACTGTGTGGGTCATAACAAGCTGTGGTTGATACTGAGAAGAATTGGAATCTTAGAGCACTTGATTGTGCTCATGTGAAACCTAGACCTGGACAAGGAGGCTGTTATGCAAACAGAGCAGGAGAACACTACATGGTTTAAAGTTGAGAAGGGAATGGAGGAGGGTTGTATTCTTTCTCCATATTTATGCTGAGCAAATTATCTGAGAAGCTAAACTCTGAAGAGGAGTGTGGCATCAGGATTGGAGGGAGATTCATCAATAACCTGTGTTATGCAGATGACACAATCTTACTTTCTGAAAATGAAGAGGACTTGAGACACTTGTTGCAGAAGATGAGAAATGTAGCATTCAATATAGATTATATCTCAATGTCAAGAAAACAAAAATTCTTACCGCTGGACTGATAGGCAACATCATGATAGATAGAAGATTGAAACTACTAACAGCTTCATCTTGCTTGGATGCACAATTAACACCCTGGGTACCAGCAGTCAGGAAAAATAAGGAAACACATTGCACAGGGAAAATCTGCAGTTAGGCATCTCTCCAAAATATTGAGGATTAATGATGTCAGTTTGAGGACT